>NC_086250.1:23715314-24015314 GCF_021018805.1 Prinia subflava | reverse complement strand
ACCGGCGGCCGTCACGCCCTGGGGCGGGCAGGGCATGGACGGAGCGGTGCGGCAGCGCCACCTCGCGGTATCGCGGGAGGGCGCGGCCCGGCCGCCATTTGCGGAGCCGCCGGGGCCATGAGGGAACGTCTGGGGCGCCCCGTGCCCGCGTCCCCAGACCGTGTCACAGCACGGCATGGGCCCTGCGGTACGACTGCCGTCTCAGGACTTGAGAAGCCAGCCTTTCCTTCAGGATAAAGATATGGAACGGCAGCTTATCCTGTGCTGCAAGCAGTGTGCAAAAAGCAGGACTCTGGACCAACCATGGTTTGATAGACCGAGGCAATATGCGAACTTAGGAGATGAGGTTACTTCTCCTCCAATTAGGCATTTTACATTTTATAATATATAAAGCTTTAGGAACAAATAAGCAATCAGCAGGATAAAATGAATGCACCAGCAGACAACGAAGGTCTGAAGCAGCAGCTGCTGGGGAGCCACTCACACCCTTCTTCAGCACAGGTGGGTTGAAGCAGCACCGCGGCACAAGGTGCAGCCTGGGACAGGGAAGGGGCCCTACTGCCGCCTCACTGCCACCGTGGCAAACACACGTGGATCTGTCTCAAAGCCTTGCTGCTCCAGCCTTCAGCCGGGGGTGGGGCAGGTGCTGAGCCTGCTCGTGCAAGCTGGAAGCATATTTCCTGAATAAAGTGTACAAGAGCCAGTTTTGATCATAAAAACTCTGATCAGACACAGAAGGATAAGGTACATGAACTCACCTCTTGCAACATCTGGAATACTGCCAGCAACTTTCCGCTCTATGTCCCCAAGCCAGCCTCTTTCACCTCCTTTCTTTTCCTTATGGGAGGAAGGCTAGTCCCAAATTACTCTTTTGCAATTATTTCCCAGTGACACCCCACCCACCTAAGCACAAGTCTATCATAGCTATACCATCAGCTTTTGGCTTTACTCCCTTATTGTCAGTTTGCTCTCAATTTCCTCAGAAGCCTAAGACACATTTTCTCAATGGTCATGTCCAGCCAACAACCACAGCCAAGAGCAAGCTAAAACCCCAAGGCGCTTGGTGGATGCAGCTCTTGCGCATTTCTTAACCACAGCATTCCATTGCCATTACAGAGTGCTACAGACCCAACTAGAGACAGATCCTTTCTCTTCGGTGGACCTGGTGTAGCAAGCAGCAGCAAAACTGAGTGCCAATGTATCTAAACTCCCATGATTAGCAGATCTCCCCAACACACAACAGAAAGGAGGCTGAGTAAGCAGTTGCCATTTTTTAGATCACTAATAGCTGCAACATTTCCCAAAGGGAACTAGTAATATAATGTGCAGAGTTAGTACATTTATAAACTCACTCCCCACCCACCCAAGAGAACATTCAAGGTCCCTGAAAAGAAGGCAATGTAACAACATTGGTGATGCTTCCAGCTGATATCCCAAGAGGGAAAAAATGCCAAATACCCTCCACTGTTAAAGCCATGTAACACCAGAAGGCTACATCCAGCACAGCTTTGCATCCACTCAAAGGATTCTAGGGCAAATCCTTGGCTTGGCCATGAGAAGTCCTTGGCCTTTGGTATGTGGTAGAAGTCAAGCCCTTCCCTCTAAAGAGGAAGGGGTTTTGCGTTCATAAACAAATTGCCCGGGTCAATAATCCTGCCATGGCTCTGGAAGACAGCCAGAGATTAACAACTCACTCAGTTTGTTCCTTGCTACCACTCTTCATCACTAGTCATACACTAATCATACACTTTTACAAAAGTGAAGATCCAATAAAGATCCTTACTGCAGTTTTTCTAGAGAAGCACCAGTGATCTTATCTATCTTGAAAGCATGTGTGATATGCAGTGAATATACAGAAGACATAAATTTCTTACAGGCTGATCTTTAATTACCAGCTTTTGGAAAACAAAAATGAAAAAACCCAACCACCAACAGAAAAAACAATAAACCAACCAAAACCCCCAACAAATCAGTCAACCAACTGTCATGGGTTGGCACTGGCGAGATGTTAATGCACCCATGAATATATGTTTTTTCTCTAACAACTCCTGTGGGATGTGATCAGGAACAGAGCAGAGCAGGCTTAAATCTTGAAAACAAAAAAAACCCCACCAAAACTTTATTAATTACATAAGAACAGGGACAGAAATACTCTTAAACACACACAGAGACAGAAATAAAAACTTCTTAGAACATTTCTTCTCCCAGTTTCTACCTCCCCACCCATCACTCTTCACAGACCAACCTTTGGGTTTTAGATCAAACAATCACCACTCAAAAACAAACTAATCTTCAATTCAGCAAGGGAGAGAGGAGTCTCTCTGGCACCACAGACTGTTCTCCAGAACACACAGGTCTACTCCTTATGTGTTCCCATGTCACCCGTGGCACCGCCCGGAGAAGTCTGCCAGGGTGGCTCTCTCTTTTTCCTATGTCCAGCGCTCTCACCGCTGTCTCATAGGCCAAAACTACATACAGGGCTTTTTAAGGATGCTGTATGCCGAGCTCTCTTCCTTTTTACCCAGGGGCCGGGGTTCTAGGAGCAGGTCTGCCCTGAGGGCAGAGGGCGCCACCTCACCCTCCCCCTCTTTTCTCTGCTCGCTCCACTTTTCAAGTGCCAGTCACTGTAGCAAAAGCAGGGCAGCTGCATCCACCCAAAATGCAGTTTATGTTCAAAAGAGACTCAAGTTCAGTCCATGGCTGACATTATGCAAGAGAAGTCCAGCTGAGAAGGCTACTCCTCTCATTCTTCCATCGGGTTCCTTCCAATCATGCTTTATCATCTCAGTCTCAGGCCGCTTCCCTCTCTCCGAAACCACCAGTCATGAGAATCAATGTCTAAGAAAAGTTTCTTTCTGCCAAGCAAGGGTTAACAGTTTTTTCTCGGCAGGGTGCAGGCTCAGGCACTCCCAGGCTCCACAACTCCCACGTGGCTGGGCACCTTCTCCCAGAGTTTGGGGGTGGAGGGGGGTGAGCACACACAGAAGGCACTTCCACAGTTTTCCACCCCTCCATCCTGGACGGGGCAGTTCAGTTCCAGTCCTGTCCCCTCTCTTCTCCCCCCCGGAGCTCCGGCTTACCTGAGCCGACCACGTGTTTCCCCTCCCCCACCCAGCCTCGTGGCTGGGCAGGGGAAGGAGGCCTGACACATCTCTCTGCTGAAACCGGGATCTGAAAAGAGGCCGAACCCCCTTGGGGTCCTGCTTTTAACTCTTTGTGTCCTCAGAGGCGTGTCCAAACCTCCGAGTGACCAATCCAGGTGCCAGCAGAAAAGCTGATTACTGATTGGACTGCCTACATCCCCCTGGAAAAAATTCACCTCCCCCGCAACCACGACACCAACCAACTGATGTTTAGTTAAAAAAAGAATGGCAAGGTACAGAGAAAGCTGTCAAAATCTATTCAGAACCTTACTTCTTCCCATGAAAGAAAGTAAAATTCTGATTACTTTGTGGATGTTCTCAACTCCAACGTAACAGACAAAGCGCCAAGTGTCTGTGTCTGACTTTTCTCAGATTTCTCCCCCTACCTGAGAGAGTTAAACCAAGAATCACTGCAGGACAAATACAAAACCTTCTAATGATTTTGAAATCAGTTAATCCAGAAAATAAAACCAGGGAATTGTATACCAGTTACCAGTACACTTAACACATGGGAAATGCACAGCAAGGACCTGCTCCCAATAGGTGATCAGCTGCTTTAGAGTCTACCAACTTCACTGCAAATTGCAGGTGTAATGCTGGCAGCAGAGCTGTGCACCACACAGTATGCTATCTAGAGAACAAAATTACTGTATCTCAGCATAGTGGAATATACATTTTATTTCTTAAAAAGGAAGGGTACTAACAGAATTTAATACAATCAAAATTGTACATTTTAAACAAAAGCTTTTCTTTTTCTTAAAAACCAGTTATGAGCAGAGAGGTGAGAGGACTTAAACTACTCACAAAATCCAAGCCAAAGATTTTGAGAATTCAAATCTGTGGTTTATACATTTTTAAAAGTGTAATAAATGGAAATATAAAATAATACCAACTCTGTAATAGTGAAATGCCCTTTCCTCATGAGATTGCTGTTTAAGCACCTTTATTTTCACCCATCATCTGCCAGAAGTGGTTAGGTTTATGTACAAAATAAGCAGTTTGGGACAGAAGATTAATATATAAATTAAAACCATTTATAGCAATACAGTTTGAACCCAGCTGCTTTACAAGCTTTATTATGTCATTCACTTCTGTGGAATTTTTCAGTCAGGATGATCTCAAATGCACTTGATGGACTGCTTCAAAAAGCAGCTACATATACAGGAATTATACAGACAACCTCAAGGAGCAGACATCCAAGAGATTAAACAACTTAACATGCAGTAAAACTAAGATCAGATTCATATCTTCTATAAATACTGTGCAGATTTATCATCCATCCCACTAAATGAATGGGACAGATTGTTGTCATATCTGAAGGCAAAAAAAAACTTTTATCCAAGAGGCAACAGAATTTCAGGCCAAATATAGCAGATAGGAGTTCCCTCAAATTATTTAGTTAAAAACTGTATGTGTCTGGAAAAGGTTTACAAGAACAGAGATTTCATAATAACTTGCACATTTGCTTAGCTGTTTCACAGCTATTTTACAGCCTAGAGACACTGAGAGAGAAGGAAAAAATAGAAGAAAATAAAAAGAGATGCTGTTGCCTCTGCCCACTATGAAAGATGTGGCTTTGTCATTTATGGAACACTGCAGACACAGCTGTTACTAGAGAGGAGACTGCTCCAGCACAGCATTAAAGACAAAGTTACATTATGGCTGGAGAAAGTGTCATCACAGGCTAATCTCTTTACATGAATGCTGACGGATTAATCTCACTTCCTCCTCAAAACCCAAGTGTTCAGATTTCCTAGCAGACTGATCATGATTCTCATTCCTCTGTTTTCTATTTTTTTCTTTTTAATGCAAGATAGCAAAGGTCATGAAATCTGATGAAAGGTCCAGCTGTGCAGCATCCAGTTAACATGTACTCAGCAAAACCACAAGTCATTAATCACTTTCTCTCTCTCCCTCCACACAACAGGAAACCTGTGTCATCTATGCACATAAAGGAACTAATAAAGATGTAGACTATTTAGGCCACAAATGAGCTTCAGTAAAAGTCACTCACTGTTGCACTGCAACTTGCTGCAGTCTGGCTGAAGGGTGGAGACAGATCTGTTTGAGCCAAAAGAGAGAACAGTTAAAAAAACACACCAAACAAAAAACACCCAGCTTTAGTTTTCCTCAGTCACTAAAGTTTACAAATAATTTAATATTGCTACTTTCCAAATGCTTCTCACAAACATATCAACTGTCCAACTAACATGACGGGAAGAGTACAATTATGAATGTAATCAGTGACTACTGTTAAAGACAGACTGAAAGAGAATCAGTTCCCTCAAAATCTTCGTTTCTCTGCTTAAGTAGCTCATTATTATTTTTAAAACTTTTTTTTGATAGAAAGCATCACAACTAGACTAGAATTCCACAACATCAATCTTTGTTTTGATTTTTGTAGTTCTCTAGGAAAGAAATAATCCCAAATCAAGCTACATGAAGCATTAACAATATTCAGATATTACAATGGAAGCACTTATTTATTACTTCATAGAACAGGTTAGTTTTAAAAGTGTATTTACATGTTCTACGTTATACAAATACAGTATTCCAATAATCATGTTAATCACCATATTTCAGACAACTTCACATGAAAGTGCAGAGGATGCATCCATCCCTTATTCTAGCCAGTAGCAAGCGATCACCCCTGTGTGACAGGTGAGAGCTGCTATTGTTCCCTGTCAGGAAAAAAATCCCACCATCCCTTCTCACTGAAACATAGCTGCAGATCTAGGGAAACATTCAGGCAGGTACACGAGCAAGGTTTGTTGAGACCCACAGACCAAAATTACATGCCTTAATTTACTAGACATATGTGAAGTACATTTTAAAGTTTTTTACAGATGTTGTACAGCGAAGGGCTTCTGTTCATGCCTTAGTTAGGAAAATGAAGTAACAAGGGTTTTGGCTATACAACAGGCACCCAAATTACACTTAATATCAACAGCCCTGTAACTACAACTAGATAGTGTGTTAAGGACACAATTCTGCAGCTGACTGCCTGGGCAGAGCTTCACATTCAAGAACAGATCCTGTGAAGTCCATGTGGTTCTCTATAGACATAGGGCTCTTCCCATGCAGAAATGACATTAGAATTGAGGCCTTAAAAAAGCTTGGGGCCTCAGATAGTAGTTTCCTCATGAGACAGCACTGACCAGTTCACATTGGCAGGTCAAGTCCCAGTGCAACAGCACACTTAGTTGAAGCAACAGCCATTTTTTCAGGCCTCTCTGCAGTAACTCTCCTCCCTATCTATATATTCCTTTCATTTGCTTCTGGACTGTGGAAGTAGGACCAAGACAAAGAGATTCCCAAGCCCTAAACAAGTACTTATCTTCAGTATGATGCTAAACTGAGGGGATACAAATTGGCCTAAAATTATAAACAGTGAGGTGTCAGTTTTAGCAACTCACTCGGGTCAGACTCTTTCATTACTCTTCTCTTCCTCTTTCATTCTTTGCTCTCCTTGCCAAGTATCTATATCTTTCTATATATGTATCTTCCTCAAAGGATTCTTTTTTCCCTGTAGGTGTCTGAAATTCAAGAAGTTTGCATTCCAAAAGTGATACATGAGGGACAGCAGACTATCAAACTAACAAATTACATCTATATGACAATATGCATTATCATGAGTTAAATCACTATAATTTCTCAAATAGCATGTTAGTATCTCCACAAATATTTAGTTAAGCCTATTCTTTCTACCTTTCTCCCAGTCTTCAATTGTGAGTTTATCTATCTTCACCATGTTACAGTGGCAGATATATAGACCAGAGTAATTATCTGAACATCTAGAAAGCCAGAGTCTTGTACTGCTGCAAAGGCAAAATGCTAGCACTAACAAATGATTTTGCTCTTTATGGATTTAGGTATATGCTGCCAAAAACATGAGACTTAGGCACTAAGTAAGTTTGCATTTTTCATCTTGTGTTTAGCAGCTAAAACTAGAAGGGTAAACAAAAGCCTATTAGGATTTTACAAAGGTCTGAGATACCTTCTCTCTCACTAAAAATGAAAGCACCTGATCACACGGAACAAAGCCTTTTTATGCTCAGGTGGCTTACAATAGTGAAGCAGCAATATTCTCCTCTGTGCCGGTCCACTATTTTTGCTATCTACAATTTTCTTTTTCCACATAAGTGGTTTTATTACAGTATTCCGAAAACTGCTGGCCTTCCGCTGCACCTCCCAACTTGAAATTGATTTGGTACAATTAGTACCAGGCCTGCAGATAATGCTGAAAGTGATTTCTAGTTAGAACACCTTGAGCTTTCAAACAGCAGAACAAGGAAATGAAACTGAGAATTGTCACAAAAGACATAAAATGTTACTGCAAAAAGCTGCTTAGCAAACCCAATCAACCCAAAAACATTTCTTCTCCAACACAAGTTTATAATACGCTATTTTTTCACTCTGTCCACGCAGGATTTAAAAAAAAAAAAAAAAAGGCAGAATTTAGATTATCTGAATATCAAAACTATCAGGACCAGATTACCAACACTACAGCTGCAATCTGAGATGTATCCATCTGACCCCAGCACAGAATGCTTCAGAGTAAAGCAAAGACACCCATGACTCCAGCACTTGGTAAAATGTCACAATAACCACATAAGAGTAAAGACTTTTTCCTGTGGGAGGTAATGAGATCTTTGTTACTAGCTTCAGTGGGAGCAGATCTGGGAAACAGGTGAAAGATTAAGCTTCTTGGAATTTTTAGACATAAACCCACTACATGTAGATTAGATCTTCATGTATGAAAGCAATACTGTATTAAATAATGCCTGTCATTTACTCATAGCTGCTGATTTCTGTAGAGTAAAGCAACACTCATTGTCCACAAATCTCATCCACAGTTTATATATTTTCAAAGTCAGAACCATAAATGGCCATGTGGTGTCAATCCACTTCCCAATGAAAGGATATTTCTGTCATAAATGGCTCTCTTTCCTGGAACTCCCTGCAGTGATGCTGAAAGGTGCACCTGCCCTTTATTCTCTCCCCTTGGAGACGGTCCCTTTGTGGCTGGAATGGGATAGGTTGGCATCAGGTACACTTATGGCCTCTACAGAGTATGTTCCAAGGCTAGAGAACTTCAAACCCTAACAGTATCAATTCAGCATCTTTTAATATTTAAATTGAGCTAAAAGAATATTTGTCTTATGATCACTAAAACATGTCCAAGTTATCATTACAGATAAAACTGTCATCCTAGTCAAAGAAACAAAATGATGCAGTGAATTATTCCGAGAGGAGCAGAGAGCTCTGGAGCAATAAACTTAACTTCCTGAGACTGCAAAAACTGAGAAAGGAATTCAGCATTGTATGGTATTTTTTATCTGGCAGTATCTGCACTCCTTTAAATAGTTACTAGGTTCTCCTCTATCTTTAAACATACTGCTTATTAACAATAACAACAACAACAAATTCTCCAGAAACAAAAGTTGAGCCCCACTCACACTAGAGTGCAATTTTACAGTTTTGCAACCCGTAGACCCATGAATCACAGATTGTGCAAATCTGCACTGTCCTACAGGGAAGCACAAGTGTTTGCTAACAGTCTTCTCTGAAACAAAGATCTAATGAACGGTCACTGTTAGTTTCCATTGTGTAAGCTTTTAAGATAACAGAAATAAAGCAACAGAATTGCACATGCTGACTTCACTGACTGAATATTTTGCTGTTCAAATGTCATGACCTATTGCAAAACCAAATCCTGGACACAATATGTAAGTATTTAAAAGATATTCCTAAGCACAGTAGGATCCAAATGAAGCAACTCCTTGCCCAGTTACTTAGCTTTTGGCTTTGTGATTTAAACAGAAAGCATGAAGTTTAAGAACAGCCAGGGCTAACTGAAAATTTGGAAATTATAAATGGAAAAACTGCTACATTTACATGCTGTCATGGTTGTTTGTTTTGTTGGTGTTCTTTTTTTATCCACGGTTTGGGTCTTTATTAGCAAAATAAAGCAAAAACCAGTACATACCAAAAATATCAATCCAAATCAGCAATACTCAATACAAGTAGAGATACATGCTGCCATTTCAGCAACATGGAACTAAGATATTAATCTATTTGATAAAAATATCCCAAGATTATCAGAGTTTTATAATCCCAAATTGTAATAATACACTCATAGGTATACTTTGGTAACCAGCAAAAAGTTAAAAACACTTTCTTGACTTCTGTACATTGTCCATTAAAAATGATAGGTCAAAAATTACATTTAATATATAAGCTCTGTACAAAGGTTATGCTGCCAAACACTGGTTTGAATCCTGACTTCTGATTTTTTTTTAATTAAGCTTACAAAATTAGCTGCTGCTTCTCACATTTTTCTCTATGCATTTCTACTCTGAAATTAGGGTTGGAATCTCTTGGGTAAACACAAAGTCAAAATAATTGTTCAATATAGCACTGAGTTATGCTGGTAACTAGTCATGCCTCCTAATTTTGGCACTTGTGCTTCAGAAAGCTTTCAAGATTATTTTTCTTGAGGTGTATGCTACTCATCAATCTCCAGGCATGAACACACTCCTGTTTACAAGCTCCATTTTGGCTACAAGCATGGTCCTGTACTCCTTTCCTAGAAAGTAAGTACTCTTGCTCCTTCCACATAGATTTAGCTCTCAAACTCCCTTAATATAAGAGCAGATTTTTGTTATGCTGATGAAACTCTTACAACAGAAGTTCCATCTACTTCCTCCATCTTCTAAACACAATAAACATCTCCACAATCTGTCCAAGCTTTCATCTACCTTCCCACACCAGTACAAGGGTCCTCACACTTAAGCCACCCATTGTAACTGTGGGATATTATTGGCTGTTTCACCTTCAGCACTGCAGCTGTCCTGCAGTCAAGACTCAGAAAATTGTAATATGGCAGCTAATAGCTATTGTTTTCCTGGAGCTAATACTCATTTAGTAGTTTCAGACTGCCAAAAGACTTGAAGACCAGCAACTTATAATAGCACCTTTTCCATGATTGCTAAATCATTAGCAGAAGAATAGATCCTGTTTCAGCAAGATATCATAAAATAAAGTGAGCTTCATAAATGAAATGAAGGAAAAGGCAGGTTATAGCAGTGCAGCTGTGGAGCAGGAAAGCGACTGACATGGTTTACTATTATACGGGTCATTTGATAGAGATTTATTATTCTCTGTATGGCACACTGTGGTGCTCTCTGGATTATTTCAGTACATCTGCTGTAATCTTCTGCACTGAAGTGTCACACATTACAGGCAGAAGACATTGCTGTCTTCCTGGTGTCTTTAGTTCTGCACTCACAGTACTCCACAATATACTACACTGCACCAGAAGTGAGCCACAGTATTAAATAAAATTCATTATACTGCAGGGAAAAGAGTCTTAAAATATAGCAGATCTTTATATATATAGACACTTTCATTTAAAACTCCCTTTCTTCTTCCACTTGAGTGCCAAAATGAAGAGTCACTATTCACACAGGCTGTCAACAGACTTTGAGATATGAACTTTGAGTGTCTTGACAAAACCCCAGTAGGTAAGCTTATTGTAGTTCATAGTTACAGTGAGAAAGACAGATAAGAAAGCCATATACAGAATTAAGGAGACTTTGCACTTTTCATCATGCCCAGCCCTGGGTAGTCAGATGGGGTACTTGCAGGCAAGGAGGCAGGCAGGGTCATCATCAGTTGTTTGTGTTGGGACACCTCATAGATTTCACTGCTCACTCTGAAGACTGGCACACTGGAACTCTGGCGATTCATGTGTGCTTTTTAGTTTCTTTGTTTTTAAATGTCTTTAAAGTTGCATCACTCGGAATCAGATAAGTCACTTTAAACAAAGCAAAGTGTTAAGTGTGACCATTTATTTATAACATACTTCCCACCATCACCACCACAAACCACCCTGTGAAAGAAAAAAACCCTACTGAAAGGGTGACAATTTTTAGTATGTTTGAAAGATATTAGACCAACATCGCATCAAGAGCCACTCTAGTCAAATTAAGAACATAACAGAGGGAGGGGCTAGCTCGAAGCATACATCAACTGTTGGGCATTAGCCTGCTTCTCCACTTCCTTAAGAAGTCAACACATAATTCCTCTAAATCCGTAATTTCCATGTTACATTTAAAAGACAAGCTAGTTTTTAGCATAGAAAATAAACCCTAATGCTTTTTAAGTATATTTTCAGATTTCAATAGAGGAATGGCAACTACCCTCAACATCATAATCATCCCACATTTACACCTTAATATAAATATTATCCCAGGAAGTATAACCTAAGAGTTCTGACACAGCCACTATCCTAAGACAGCTTTGCTTGTTAAGAGGACTTCTAGACATATATTTCTGGTAAAGCTTCTAGTTCTTGCAGTTGTGGATCATGTAGAAGGTCTCAACATCACACAGAGCATATTTTTTCTTATAACACCATATATTGTTGAAGCAGTGCTTGATGCTGAGAATGGATTACTTCCAAGAGGGCAAGTCTTGTGTGCTAATTTTCTGTCAGGAAACATGCTGGAGGTAGAACCAGCAAGCATGGAGAGACCAGATATACTGCTACATAGGAGATAGTGAGGTAAACTCTTCATGTATATAGTGGGTGTAGCTTATCCCATAGCGTGTTCACGAGGCAGAGGATCAAGCAAAATTCTTTCTCAATCTCTTGCACAACTGGTAAGGTGTAGTAAAATAACAGTGGCTTGTTTACTTCCTTAAAAAATCCCCTTCTTTCAAAGCATAATGTGCTGGCCATTTTTTAAAAGCTGGTACTCAAGTTTCAGCCTAATGAGTCAGATCTCTTGCTCAATCTCCCTTATTTCTCGGTTAAGTGCAACATGCTGCTTTATCAGAAGTTCAAGAGGGAAGACCCTCTAAAGAAAAAAAGGAGGGGTGGTGGTAGAAATACAGTCTAGAAACCACATCAAATTATTTTGTCCACATATGTAAAGCGAGTGATTCACTACTGTTCTCTCTCCTTGCTTTCTGCAAGTTATCCACGATTATAACTTATCAAGACATATAGACAATATTGTTATCAAAACTGCACTGACTCCATTCTGCATAACATTCATAGATTAAGCTCACAATAGTGCTGTTTTTACAAGAGATTGAATATTTTCCTGTCTTCCTATCCTAAAGGTTCCCCTATTCCTCTTCAACAGGAACAGAGTTCTATACAACAGATACTTTCTAGTGCCTCTGAATGGGAGAGGAAACAATTTCATGATGCTGCCCAGCAACATCTACTTATATCCTAAAATTATGTTTTACACTTTTACTGGGAGGGGGAGGTGGAATGGAGAGAAGAGCAAGAGTGGGGGAGTGGGGGAGCGGGGGAGGAGCATCTCCTAGGCTCTTCCTCCTCTTAAAAAAGGTTTGAACAGACAGCAAAAGCTCTGTCCAATCTGGAGGGATCCACATTTATTCCTCCAGACAGGTGAAATCTGTTCAATTGTATGACATCAGATAATGTTCTGTGTGGGAAACAAGGTTGTACATATGGACACTAAGATTTTGGACACCTGAATGATCAGGAAAGGGCCTGAATGAGTTGTGCCAACAGAAACAGGGTTTGTTTGTGTTTTGTTGTTTTTTTTTCCTAGTGTAGATGCAAAATGGCAAAGCCTCCACAAACTTTATTTCTGGAGTCTCTAGAGATGGCAGAGAAGTCTAAGAGGCTAAAATAAAGAGCCCTAACAAGGAAAAGGGTGTGCTTACAAGGGTCCGTATCTGGTCTCGTATTTAGAAACAATGTTCTTGCATCGTCCCACTTCCTTGCGCAGTTCAGCCACCTCCGTCCTCAGGGCTGTATTTTCTTTCTCAAGAAAGGCTGCCCGAATTGTGATCTGATTCTCCTTTAATCGCCGAGCATCACGGGAACGCTTTGCTGCCACATTGTTCTTCTTTCGCCTTGTCCAGTATTTTTCATCCTGTAGTAAAAAAAAAAGATGCCAAATTGACAACTGTTTCGGAGACACTTCTTTATTGTATAATGATATTCACACTGACTGCGATATTGAGGAATTTCCTCCATAGGTTTGCAGGGCTCTGACATCAAAATGGAGACCATGCAGTACTGTAAGATTTCATCTTTACACAAGTCTTCTTTTAGGATAAACCAAGTGCATTGCTAGAACTAAGGAGATTTAAAGACTTGGGTATTAAGAAGCTGTCCAACTGAAATGCTTCCTTTACTTAGTTTTAATTCAGGCGTGAACCTTTACATAAAACCACCTGTTTTGTTGTCTGGGTTGCCTAAATCCAGATTAGACACAATGTTGGGCAAATACAGACAATGGCCTTCAAAAGCGCAGGTGATGAGGATTTGACTTGATAGTTCTTCTAATTTCTGTGTATAGCATGATCAGTTGCTCCTTGCCAGTAATTAGGTCATGAGACCAAAACCTGCAAAATAGCAAGCACAGCACCTGGCTTGCCAATTCTATTCTTGGCAGTGCTTCTGCCCAATCATGTAAGTAAACTGCATTAGCTCAGTATCTCAAAGTGTTTGGACAAGCAGTCAGAAAGTTTTATCAAAGCCTAGAAGAGTTTACAGCAATAAAATTGTTACCTTTTGCTCATCTGGGACAAAAACCTTCTTGGCTTTTTTAATCATAGGTTGTGGTTTCAGGTCCTCTTCAGTAAACTTGTGTTTGCGAGGATTGAAGAGCTCACCACCAGGCACACTGGACAACACTAAATCAGCAGGATCAGGGTTAAAATTCACCTCAACTTCTACGCAGTCGGGATCAATGGGGCTGGGTGTATTTCTCTCATTTTGTTGTGGGGACTCTGGCAACAACATGAGAAATTACAATATATTCAGGAGGATGAAGAGAATCAACAAAGAAGCCAACTTTATTGCCCTGTGGTGAGAAATATTTAATAGTATTAGTTGGTGCTTCCCTGAGATGCAGTGGGTATTGTACTGCTGCTGGTACAGAGAAAGAGTCACAGTCCAGTCTGTAACGTAAGTCTAGGAACATACGCCAGCCTAAGAGACATGAGTAGACAGATGCAGGACAGGAGTTAATACTTCATTGGCAAAAATTACATGCTTTGTACACATAAAAAGCACCTTCAACTGCAGTAAGAAAGGAGAAACTTGTATCAACCTGAGTTTTGTACCACACAAATCCTTACAGAAACAAGCCTGCCCAAAGACCCGGCCCTGAGACCTTCAAAGGTCAGACAAATGGACTTCCAAACAACTGACTAATAAAGGAGGTTTGTTACAAATGCAACAGTATTCTTCTTCTTTGCTACATAGAAACAAACACTCCAACATAATATCTGACACTGGTAGTGTTTATATGAACTTTATCATATTAATGTATTGTTTACAAAGCTTCATACATATGAGTTGCAAAACTGCATGTCACTGCAATGTGAAGTAGTGATCAATAAATAAGTTTTGCATATACCACGTAGAAGAAAGCTACACCCTGTAATTTATGGAAGGAGTTACACTTTATCTTTCCCACAGATTCATAAAAGAGGTCCAGAGCAAAATGCTTTCTGTAAAGCTTGCTCATAAAATAGTACTGTGATGGCTATCATGTTTAAACTCCACATCTAGGGCAAACTGAGCAGCTGAATTCTTTAATAGAGAAGATCTCCACATTAGAAATGAAGTTTCCTAGTACCATTTAGTACCACTTAGTATCACCTAGTACCATTTAAACACAGTTTTGTTTTTTTGTTCCTCCATTCCCACTCCAAAGCACCACAGAACCTCAAACTGCATTCATTAGAACACCTTTTCCAAGTGTCCATTTTCACATTTCCCAGACTACCACAAAAAAGATTGCTTCCTTGTTTTTCTATTTAACATTGTTCTTTGAGGTACATTAAGTTCACTTAAGTTCATCTGAGCAGACCAAGGTAGTAAAAATGACTTGTGACAAGCTATCAAATCTGTTGTAAAACAACCTGAGAAAGTATTTTCTCAGTATGTCCAGCTTCTCACTACATCAGCAGTACCAAGAAAGCAAATACTTTATGTTGCTGTTTTAGCTCTTATAATTTCAAAAGCAAAACAGACCGTAGACTGATAGACAAACAGACTGCACATCGATAGACACTTATTCTTCATAGGATGGGAAGACGGGAAGAAAATAACAGGCAGCATCCTCATGAACTGACACATGAACTAAGTCTCTCCATTGAGCATGTTTGTACTGTTTAACCTGCCACAGCAAACACTGACAGGGGTTAGCATGTCTCTTCTTTGATCTAAAGAGGCACCTTTTAATATGAGAACAACAGAAGTCCCTCAGAACCCTGCATTATTCCATCTACCTGTGCTGGAGGCTGATTCAGATTGGTAAACTGCAGTGGAAGAGGATGATGCAGGAGAACCGGTGGAAGCACCAGCAGATTCCTTCGCTTCCAGCTCAGCCACAGGCAAGAGTGGATTCTGGTTCAAATCCAGGTGAGTAGGGCTGGAAGGAATTCCATTCTCCAGCAGGAACTCATCCAAATCCATGTACTCCAAGTGGAAAGACTCGCCATCATAAGGAATAGTTTTGTCCCAAATAGGTGGCATGAGGGAAGCCGAGACTGCCATAGTGCTGGCAGCTGCTGCCTCATCTTCTTCAAGCTTTATCTTCTCCTTCTCTTTATCTGAAAGATACAAGTAAGTCACTGTACAAGCTGAAACATGGAGAGACTCAAGGTTTAAGAGTTCAACAAAACTTCCATGAAAGAAAATTCAGTAAGCTCATGGTTCTGCCTCATAACATGATCTGGAAAACCAGATGCTGAAAAGCAACATTTATGTATGGAATGATCTAACCCCCTGTGATGACTGGAGCACAGACAGCTGAGCAGCCTTGGAGACCAGCATCTTTGCTGTGATAGCTTACCAAGGTATTAAGTGCTGCATGGAGCTTATTAACCAATCACTGCAAAACAGCCTGGTTTTCACATACCCCTGTCAGAAGATAACAAAAGTGAGTGCCCCTAAGCAGGATTATATGGGAAACCAATATGAAAATTCTGAGGAAGCAGAGTAGCTTATTCTATGCACAAAGAAGGAAGGTGCAAAACATTAACTTAATTACAAACCAGAGAGGAATATGGGTTTTCAAATTACATTTGAAAATCAGTCAAAAGGTCCATAGGACACCAGAGACCTGGATGCCTATTGTTCAGCATTTTAGAAGCATTTCTCTCTGAAATGACTCAGCATGTCCACAGAAAGCAATAGCTTCAAGTGCTGCTCACTACAGATAGCTCAGAGTACCTACACACAATTTTCACTCTTTGGGGAGATGTCTAATAAGGCACACTCCCACATCCCACCCCCAAGTCACAAGAGACAGATGAATTTTTCTCCATTTACTGTGCTACAGTGCAGATATGACAGAAAAATGGCTGTTTCTATTTTACCCATAGCTACTAAATCTTAACCATTGTTTGGGACAGAATCCAAGCAGAAAATTCAAGTTCTGGAATAATTACATAATTTAGGAGGCAAAAATAAGCTGGCAGAAAAAAAAAATTTAAATCCAAGTAATTTTCCTGATCCAGTTCTCCATGAAGCCATCGAGTTCTATTAGCAGTGAAGGAGGCATTCCAGAAGCAGTGCTAGTACTGCCAGCACTGAGCCAGCACTGCTGTCAAAAGGAAGGGACTGTCACTAGTTGTACTCTAATTACCTGTAAACAGGGCATTACCATGGAAGCCAACGAATACTCAGTTCAACAGAACAGGGACTCCAAGGACACACACTGGACATTTGGACCTCCAGTACTAACAGAGATTAGCCCAATAAAATGCACCAATCTTTGGCATTAGGGTTTTCTAGACTTGTTACAATATGCTAAAGAAGCTTTTTTCTTTATTGGGAGTGGAAGTGGGGATGAAACTCGGCTCTAAATTAGAAAAGCCTATTTATATAAAACCTATTCTGATAAAAGTGGCATTCTTTCCACTGTTGCCTTAGCTGGTATGGAACTAAGACTGAAAGAGCTTCTTATAGCTTAAAGAACAGTGCTGCCATACAAAGTAAATTATCTATATTGTGAATATTTTATACAAAAGAAGATACTGATTTTAAACCAAGCAGCTGAGAAAGTATTCACCAGCCACCTGCTTGGGACCAAGAGCCTAAAGGACACATTAAATTCAGACTAGTGGCTCCTGGACCTAAGCTTTACTAACATCACCTTGCAGCTTTTGGCCTTCTCCTTGCCACTTCACATTGCTGCCTCCAAACTGCCATCTTCCAGCTCCTATTTCTGCTATAAACTCCTTTTTGCAGGGACTTTTGCAACTTTCCTACCTTTTGCTTGGGCAAAGCAAACAAGCAGGTTAACAGGAATGATGCAAATAACCAGAATGTCTCTAAACAGCTCCTACTGGAAGCCAGTAAATAAATAGCATCTACTCTCTAAGTAAGCATCTCCCTTACTACTGGAGCACACTCTGCCAAATTGGAACCAACATTTCACCTGTGAATAGAGATTGTGTATTCCCCAACATTTCATAGTGCCCAGCACAACCAAACCCAGATTTGCATCGGATGTTGTGGATGATAACCTAGTAAAGATAGCACCAAAACAAATCCAAGCAACAGTAATGAATTTTTTGTAAATAACTATTTTTAATTAACATGATAAAAAAACTTGTGAAATGTCAAGTCAAAATGTCAACTAAAAAGAAAAAAAATCTTTACTATTGAAAACAACAGTACACCATTAAAAAAAAAGTACACCATTATAAGTTACACTAGTTTTAATACAAACCAGCAGTGCTT
The DNA here is from genome assembly GCF_021018805.1 of Prinia subflava. Lineage (NCBI taxonomy): Eukaryota > Metazoa > Chordata > Aves > Passeriformes > Cisticolidae > Prinia > Prinia subflava. The sequence goes on along the minus strand of NC_086250.1, from coordinate 23,997,416 downwards.
TTGTTTTGCAACTTCTAATGCAACACCTCCACAAGAGGAGAAAAAAATCATTAAGTGATAGACTGCATACAAGGCTTAAAAATATTTTTCAGAAAGTAGATGCTAAAAAGACTACACTACTGGCATCTGATATTTTTGGTCCTTTTGCTACAAGTTGACAACGTAGCAACCACTGGGTCCCCATTGCTATCTTTGTTCAGCTATGCTGTCTCTCTCTCCTCCCTCACTTCTGACAGTATTGAAAACAAAATAGCAGCGGTTAATACACATATCATAAGTCCATCTATTTCAAAGGTGATACATAACATGGTAAAACCTTCGTATGATCATTTTTACATTGATGTTTTCCCACAGGCTTTCCTTCAATTAATTTAATCTTTATTTCTGCCACACAACATCCTATTTGGGTGCACAATATTTAATGAAACACTAATTAAGTTCTTGCATCTTGAGGGGGAAGTTTCTGCCTACCTCAGCACAGGGACCTGAAAGATTAATTCTCTTAAGATATTTATAGTGTAAACAGGTATTACCTGCAGTATCCTAAGAGGCTCCATCTGCAGCAATTCAAGGTCATCCTGATAAATCTGGGCTGTACTTCTGCAGATGACGGCTCATGTCCGATTTAGCCCCCTCATTCTGCTACTGTGACCTATTAACTGGGCTGTACATCTGCTGTTAACAGTGAAGACACCAGTTTATGTTCAGTGACTTAAGTGGACTACTCCAGTTACTGAACTATTGGAAATACTGATGTTTTAACCAAAAGCAGCAGCCTGAAAAGAGCTTTATTCCCTGTCCTGGTTTTTCCTCAAAACCAAAAAAACCAACCAAACGAAAACCCAACCAAAAGATTTTGTCAAGAGCTATCCCAGCCACAGACAGAACAAATACTTATTTGACAAATTTTCCCCCTTGTTCACCAAAAAAATATTGACAAATTATACTGAAACCACTATATACATATATAGGCTCCATAAATCTTTAGTCCCACTTGTGAGGATGCAACAAGGCAGGTTGTAGGCTTTCCCTGTCTCTAATACCCATTGCTGTGATGTTTGCTGAGGCATTTCTCCTGCCACAGCAGCATGCAACTGGTGATTAAAGCATCCTTTGGGCAGTATGCAGCAGCTTGTTACTAATGGAAGACACCTACACTCCTGCTCCAGAATATTAATTGCCTTCCTTTAACCCACAGGAATCTTCCTTTTTTATAAAAATACCATTATTTTATTTAATCCTTACAACATACACAAAACAACTCCCAGAAAGGCTGGTGAGCTGTACCTGGTACATGGCAGGCCATTCAAGGGGATGGCATTCTGCTGGAACTGGCTGACCTCCCTCCTCTGTTGTTCTGTCGGAGGACTAAAAAGTTGCTTGCTTTGACTGGGTAGTCAAATTACTCACAGCGGTTGGAAAACCCACAGGTAGGTTGCAGAGACTATAAATGGATACTACAGCTAGCTGATATAATTTCTTACAGAATAAGATAGAAAATTGGGTTTTTGTCAACAGGCATTCCAGACAAAAGCGCAGGCTCTTTTCTGGGAAAGTTTGCTGAAACTGCACCACTGGATTAAGCAAATAAGTAATTTTTAACATTTTGAGTGTATCATTGTTAAAAGAACAGAAAATAATCAAGAATCCTCCAAAGTCAGTTGAGTCACAAGTCTTCTGTAAAGACAAGCCTTTTGTAAATTAGGAGTAACTACCTGCTGACAATGAAGGCATTCTTCCTTTTGTCTTGAATATGCAAACAAGAAAAGTATTAGAGACCAAAATAAACAGAAAGCAACAAGTTCCACAAAGTGTGAAGTGAAACAGAACAAGGTGAACTAAGGAAATCTGTGGAGAAATTATAAGAACAAGAACAACCTGAACTTTATCACACCATGAACAGAGAGGGATAATCAAGATGAAATGGACTCACTAGCAAGCTTTAGAGGCTCCAGCTGAACACCTTCACAAGCTGGAATGGGGTCATCTAGTAATCAATCTAGTATCAAATGTTTCTAATTTTAGAAAAATGCAACTCACAACCATATTAATTTCAGAATTTTACATCTCTATAGGCCACGTCACATGATTCTGAACACAAAAATCACCCCCAAGACAAAGTTACCAAATCCCTGTCAGCAACCATACATGAACTGAAATGGCTGCTGCTGGCACCAATAACTTTAAAAAGGACTGGGTGCAGAAATATCTTAAGAAATGCCATGATTTTGTAGATTCAAGATTCTGTGTGCTGCAGCATCCTGCACCATAGCAACATCACTAAAACCTGTATCACAAGCTGATTTTTTTTTTTTAGCAGAAAGGGGAAAAAGATAGTCTCCAGGACCACAAAATAGATTTACAGGGTATTGTAAACATATCAGACATACAAGGTAGGCAGGATCCTCACTGGCAACAATCTTGCCAACCTTGCTTATGCTGTGGTTTACCCTGGATGTTGTCTACTGTTCCAAAAATTATTTTTAATCTCAAAATTCTTACGTGTAAGGACTTCTTTTATTATACACCAGTACACTGGGCATTACAGCAGTGCAGAGAATCCTGAGCCTTCCTCGAAATGAAACTGATACTCAGAAAGGCAAAAATACTGCCAGATGAGAAGGGGGGAAAGAAAACCAACCCAACAAAACCACCGAACAAAAAATAAAGACCGAACAAAAAACCCAAGGGGGAAAAAAAAAAAAAAAAAAGAAGCGTGCCATCAGCACCAAAGACTATAAGCACTAGCACTGTTATTTACACAGCTGCTATCCACATCACCAGTGGTAGAGAGGTAGCTCAAGCCCATGCAGGCCTGCATATGCAGGCAGTCACTCATACCCTTATGGATTATCACCGAACCTAATCTGAGGGGATCTGCTGTTTACTCGTGTCATCGGGCAACTTCCCAGCAATTAAGGTCAAACAAGACTCGAAACCTTCTCACTGGTGCTCCTGTATGTCTACAGGCGGAGGAGGCTCCAGAGAGCCAAGGGACTAAAACCAGCGGATCACGTCTCGGCTCCTACCCACCCTTCGCTCCCGCGGCGTTCGGTTTTGCCCAGTTGCAGGCACCTATAATGCTCCGAGTGAACGACCCCTGGGAGGCGGGGAGAGATCCTGTGCTGCCGGTCTTGGCTCGGCCGGCCAGGGGGGCGGAGTGAGGGAGGGAGGGACGGGGCGGATGGAGGGGGCCGGGGTGTGCGGCCTCTACTCCCGCGGCCAGTCCCGGCCTCCGAGCCACGGGGTGGTGAACGTGAACAACTGGGGGCGCCGCGCGCTCCCGCCGCCCCCGAGCGCGCCCCCACGCTCACCCAGGCGCGCCTCCCGCGGCGGGTTCTCCATCAGCTTCTTTAGCACCAGCGGGAACGCGCCCGCCAGGCCACGCCGCTCCTGCTGCGCGGCGGCCCCCGCGCTCCCTCCAGCTGCAGTGGGCTCCGATCCTCCCGCCGCCGCCGCCTCCTGGTGCGCGGCGCGGCCAGGCATACTCCCCGCGGGCGGGCGGGAGGGCTGTTAGTGGTCACCTGCGGCGGCAGCGACTCCCCGAGACCCGGTAGCGGCGGGGCCGGCAGCACCAGCAGTAGCGAAGCGGAGAGCTAACGGCGCAGGCGCGGGCGGCTGACGCTCCTCGCGTGTTTCAGTATTCATGAGCTACGGAGCCCCGGCCCGGCCCGGCCTCTCCGCGCCTCGGGATTGGCCCGTGCCTTCCGAGGGGGGTGGCCCGCGCAGGCAGGCCCCGCCTTCCCCTCCCCGTGGCCGGCGCGGACACGCGCCCACCCCCGCCAGGGCACGTGCAGGGGCGGGGCCTCAACTGAGATCATATAGCATTTGGACCACACCCCTCCTGCTCCTCCCGCGGGTGCTGCGTCACCGTCAGGAGAGCGGAGGAGACGGGCGGAGGCAGCGTGCGAAGGAGTGCCGCCTACCGCGCGCCTCCTGCGCCCGCGCGCCTCCTGCGCCCGCGCGCCTCCTGCGCCCGCGCGCCTCCTGCGCCCGCGCGCCTCCTGCGCCCGCGCGCCTCCTGCGCCCGCGCGCCTCCTGCGCCCGCGCGCCTCCTGCGCCCGCGCGCCTCCTGCGCCCGCGCGCCTCCTGCGCCCGCGCGCCTCCTGCGCCCGCGCGCCTCCTGCGCCCGCGCGCCCGCCTGTTCCCGCGACCCGGCAGTGTCGCGACCGGCTGGGGGTCCGTGAGGGCCGTTCCAGCAACGCGACGCCTGCGAGCCCCTCCCTGCCCTTTCCCGGCGCCAGCATTCCATCGCGCCCTTGCGTATCCTCGTTTAGGATCCCAAAATCACCTTTCGCGCGTGCCCTGGATTGAATCTCCCTCCGTCCCACACGATGCCCGCAGCGGTGTGCCCTACATAACATGGGCGGGGAGAAGGACTTCACTGCAGTGCCGGCATGGGCGGGCTGCTGGGGGAAGGGAGGAAAGGCTGCCTTTCCAAATTGTCATAATCACAAGAAATTCTTGTGATTCTCCAAGCGGCCCCCTTGCTCTAGCAGCAATCCAGCCGTGCTGGGATTTAAGCTTCTAAACACACGAAGGGAGCAAATATTGCCAAGTTCGTTCCTGAGAGCACAGGTGGATACTGAGGAGCATCTCCCACAGAATTAATACATTCACACAAGTGTCAGATGCTGCAGCCACAGGCTTCTCCTGTCAGCAATAGCTGCTCTTGACTCGGCAGAATGGGCTGCAGCGAACCTACTACACCGTGCTGCAAGCCGGGAAAGGGAAGGGTTTGCTCCTCTGGGATTGGCCCGTCTGCATGCAACAGAGCCACGGGAGTGAGCACGTGCATTCCCATATGTGCCAGCAGAAAAAAGAAAAAAGACATCTTCTCAGGTAGGCACTTGGGCATCTGCTTGGTTGAATTTCCCCGCCACAAACCTCAGACATTTAATTGAACTGGCAAGACACAATTTTACCTGACCCTTACTAATAAACCCTGATGGTCCTCGTGGGAAAAAAAAAAAAAAAAAAAAAAAAAAAAAAAAAAAAAAAAAAAAAAAAAAAAATAAAATCAGGTATAAGCTCTTGCCCACATGCCCCAGGAGAAGAAATGGATCTGAAGTCACACAAAGTCACACAGCGTAGGTGTTTTCTTCCATTGTCTTGGAAGGAAAGGCAATGAGGACCAGGGAACATCTCCATCCAGCCTGGGCAGATGTGGAGCTGCCCTACCCAGCAGCTACTTCTCTTGTTTGGGCTGGGAGGCCCAATCTGCTTCCTCCTTCACAGGGAAATGGGGAGACTCTTGATGCAACTCCTGCACACATACTGCCCAATGGGAAGCTTGGAAAAGGACACCCTATTAATATAGGCTGGAATGGCACAGGTTAATGCATCATTTATCAAGGTGGATAAATCCAGTTGCAAGAAGTAGGCACAGCAGGTCATGCTCCACTGCCCAGTGTGCTCCAGGGCTGCTACGTGCCCTCCATGGACTCCCTCTGCCTTGCCAAGCTCAGGTGGCAGGAAGAAAAGGCACATGTGAGAAAGGGAGATGCTACTTCACAGAGGTTAATGAGACACAGATGTCAGACAACACACAACAGAGGCATCACACACAGCTTAGCAAGGGGCAGTGAGCCCTCAGTGATGCTTTTGTCTAGGAAACAGCTACTGATAGGTGGTAGATAAAGAACACAAGTGAGGTCACAAAGGAGCAGCTTTTAGGCATGTGGACACAGCCAAAGTGGGGCAGGCTGCAAGCTTCCAATTCAGTTATGGCTTTCATGGTCACTTTGTTCCATTGTTGTAAATGCTGGTGGCCCCCAAGGATGATGCTGTGCCTCAGTACTGTACAACACTCCTTCAAGGAACAGGGTCTGCGCACATCACCCCTGCAGAGCTCACTGGCAGCTGCTTTGCTGAGTAATGTCTGTATGAAGGGAGGTTATTAAAACCACTTAGCAGCTTTTACTCCCTTTAGATTGACCATGTTCTTCCTTCAGTACATTTCCACCCGTGCCCCACTGTGCTAAGGTTTGTTCTACACCACCAAAAGCTGTGACTTTTCTTGGAGAGGGTCTAGGCTACACCGTGTTAGCTGCTCTTCCCAAAGACAGGAAGGGAGGGAGTTCCTGAGGAACATTCCTGTGGACTGTCTCTCACATTACCCTGCTCCACCCCTAGCACTTCTGCCATCTAGGAGGGAGGCTGCCCGGAGAGCTTTTCCTCACTGCCTCTGGGGATTAGGTGCTCAAGCAATTGCCAGCAGAAAGCAGGCACTCTACCACAAGCTTCTTGGTTAAGCTGGGATCTGCCTGGGATTTTTACATTTGCTTTCAGTCTGCAGCTGAGAAGGAAGAGTAGAGGATGGTGAGATGTAAGGAGAGGAAAGCAGCAGCCTTGCCTGTTAACTGCTGGGAGTCTTGTCAGCGCCAGATAATACAGAACAGCCCAGTTCTGGGGTGTAGCAGTGTAGGCAAGTGACAAGCAGCTCACTGCTGGGCAGAGGGTGTGAGGGGGAGATGTACAGCAAGCCCCACTGGGAGGTTTGAATAGCAGAATAGAGAATTTCAGAGAGAGGTCTGAGAGTTAGCAAATCCAGATGGGTGCTGTCCAAGTATGGAGACCCAGGAGGAGAAAACTGAGCTCTGTAGGAAGAGGGCCATGATGGGAATGCTGGTCTGGAGAAGGAGCCAGCATAATACAGACAGTTCTGAAGACTATGGGAAGTGAGGCAGAGAGATAGGGTGGTCTTGGAGCTGAGGAAGAAAGTTGTCACAAAACAGCACTCAGCTGCCAAATAAGTCACATCAAGTTAAGACTAAATTATTCTCTCTTTAAATCATTGATATCTCCTCTATCCCCCTACTCTAAACAGATAGGTCTTGCCAGCACTCCTCCCTTGGATTAGTTGAAACCACTTGGCTGTGGAGAGCAGAAAACCCAGAAAAGCAGCCAAACTCAGCCTAGCCACAGCAAGAATCTGCACCACATGAGCCCTTGGCTGTTACTGCCTCCTCCCAGACAATTCTACTTTCTAGCTGGGTACTCAGGTGGGAATGCCCTGGTCCACACAAACAATGGGACTTCATATCGTGTGGTATTTAAACACACCTGTTAATGGGCAGTCTCAGCCAAGAAAAGAGAGAGTCAGAGGAGATAGCACAGCAATGTGACAAAATGAGCCCTTTAGGGGTGGGGCAGTTCACCTTGCCCTATTTCCCTTTCTACAGGGAGCTGCACATGTGCCATAGGGCTGACTGTATTACAGCAGGTGTAGGCAGCTGCCTTTCCTGACATGAATGCTTTACTGTCACAGCAGCAGCCTTTTCTCCCATTTACTCTGGAGCAAGAGCAGGGTCCCTCTCCACACTGTGTCTGGCTTTTCTGTTCATGGGTCCTGCTACCTCTCAACACTGCAGAGCTGCCTGTATGTCCCGGTAGCGATTCCCTAGGGAAGAGCAAGCTCTGTGCATGTTTGTTTCTGTGAGCTCAACTCACTCATGCCCAGACATAGGCTTGTGGAGCTGAGGTGTTCCCACACACGTGCTCAGCAGCAAACGTCAAAACACAACCAAACAGCAGCTTGTCAAGGGTGTGTAGCATCCTATCCAAAACCAGAGAGTATTCAAGCTGTGTGATGGGAGCAGACTCAGCATTAGCAAAACCATCAGTGCAGCATGAGCAAAGTGTTCAGTACATCCAAAGCCCAAACTAAATAACCTCCTGGGTCCTTTCCACTTGTTTTTTAGGATGCTGCGCAGAGAGTGACAAAGCCTAGGGGTACAGAAGTGCTCTTGCAAAGAAAATGCAGCATTTGCTGTATTCTCTACCCCAGGTTTTCACTGATAAACAATTGCAGCATCAAACAAAGTTTGCACAGAGTGAGCCTGCCCCATGCAGGCTGGCCTCTCTGGACAGTCTGAGTCTGGGAAGAGGCAATGTCTGGAGGCATAGTGGTTATTAACCATAGGACAACAATAAATGGCAATCCTGGAAGTCGCTTCTATGTGAGCATGAAAATTTGTGCCCAAGCCTTTTCCATGCATGAATCTTTGTGGGTTTCCAAGAAGTAGCTGAGCACAGAGATTAAAAGGATCAGGAGCTCAGGACTCTTGACTGATTTTATTATCAATCCATTGCTGCTGTTTCTCCTCCTAGCTGCACAACATGCACAGTGCCAGAACTCCCTGACTTGGACACTTTGGGGAAACACACCCTTGAAGGACTTGCAGCAAACCAGATCTACCCCTTTCTCACTTTTTAACTGAAGGAGGGGAAGAAGAAATAAAAACAGAATCCCCAGTACATATTTCCTCCGTCCTACCTGTCATCTTGTTGGTCCAGGGCAAGGAATACTCCAGTAGGGACTTCAGGACTTCCGGAAAGTCCAGGGCAGTGGGGGCCCCAGGGGTTTTGCAGCTTGACATGTCCTGTCCCGGGACTGTGCCAGCAGGGCTAAGGGAGGGCCAGGCTCCCGGCCACCAGCGTTTAGACCCCGGTCTCTTGGGCGTTGCAAGACGGGCTCGGAGGCACCCAGAGCGGGTTTGCCGAACTACTCTGGCTGAGAAAAAACAAAGAGGAAGGGAAGAAGCCTGGCGGAGATTCAGCTTGCCCGACTGCCTTCACCTCCCCCTCTCCCACTCTGAAGTGGCCAATTGAGGAAATAGCTTGCAGCCTTGCAGGGCAGGGCCGGGCGCCTGGCCAGCGTGGTTTTACAGGGACTCTCCCAGCCAATCCGGCAGCAGAGAACTGGGCCAGTTATCTAACTTTGCAAAGGCAGCACCCATTGCCTTCCCTAGGTGTTATAACAAATACATGTGTCTGAAGGGGGAAAAAAAGCAAGTGTGCACTGTCGGGTACCCGTCGGCTGCAAACACAACAGGAGAGAGATCCTCTGACGAGTTCTTGGGAGGCTCTGAGGAGCTCCAAGCTGTGCAGGCTGCTAAAGGGTGATAACACATACTCTATGCATGTGCCCGCTAACTTTTTAGCTGACATGAAGATAGTGACATTATTTGTATGTGATGCAACAATGACTGTGTGTCCCTCCTAAGTCAATATTGATGATAATAATACAAGGTTTTTTTCTTATAAAGTGTGAAGCATCCCCAAAAATATAGGGTTTTTCTTCTTAAGTAGCACAGAATTTTATCAGAAAGCAAGCAGCCTCCTCGCAGAGCAGTGATGTACAGGAAGAGAGTTCATGAACCCTGCAAATACCGTGGTAACAGTTGGTTAAGTAAGACCTTGAGCACACAAAGCCCCTCCTCTCCTGTCAGTGAAATTTTTAACATGGAGAAAAGGACTAGAGACAGGAGGATAAAGGTCTGATCCATTTTTACAGAACCTGGTGTGGGAAGTAGCATCTTACATGTGCGGCAGTCTTTTGCTGAGTGTGGTATTTCAACAGAAGTGCCTTTATTTCTCAGTTTGTTCCTGTCCATTTTGCCAGGTTCAACCTTACAGTGCCAGTGTCAGTCGGTAGAAACCAGGTATTCCAACACCAGTCTGTTGAGCCACAGCAATTGGACACAGCCCAGCAAATCCATGCATGGTAGTTGGTTCCATAAGGAAATGCATTTGATTTAACCCAATAGAAACCAAAAAGAAAGAATTACCTAGCCAGGCTGGGTGGTTGAGAATTTCAGTTTAGCTGGAGAAGCCTTGTGATCTAGATCCCAATCTAATCAGGCTCAAAAATCACACAATAGTTGGTTAGTAGAATTTGTAATTATAATACAACCTCTTCAGATGTTGAGCTAGTCATAACCATCAGTGATGAAACTATTCAGGGAGAACAGTCCCATACTAACCCTGGGCTGTTACAGTGTTCTCCACCTACCCAAAGCTGGAGCCAGCAGAGTCTGCAGACAGTCAGTGCATTCTGGCTCCTGTGAGCAAGAGACATGATCACATCTCTCCTTCCTGGAGCACAGCCTGCCAGCCAGCAGATTCATGTCCTTTCCTGAAATCTTCCAGTCCATTCTGGAGTCATTCAGTCATGTCAGGCATCACTGATGTTTGGGACAACTACTTTCATATATGCTTTCACACCTAGTTTTGCTTCTTATCACAGGCTGGCCAGAGAAAGTGACTGGGAACATGGTAGCTAGCTGTCCAGTGCCAGGTGCAGCTGGACCCTCTGGTTTTGTCCCAGGCTCAAACTTTTTATGAAAATTGAACAAACATCTGACCACATGTCTGGAGGGACCCAAGAACTTCACGGCAGCTGCTGCAGCAACTGACTGACATTTATGACTTCAGAAAATGAAGACATTAATTCAGCAAAAATTCATAGAATCATGGAAAGTACCTTAAAGATCATCTAAATTGTCACTTAGCAGTTTGAATTATTAGCCTGCAATGGACATCTCTAAGTTTTTGTCTAGAGATCTGAGAGTGACGAGATAGACATCTCATCTGGCATTTGCCATGTCCACAAAGTTTCCTACCAACACTGTATGTCCCTCTTGATTCAGTATCCCTGAATAATGAGCTCCTGCCCACAAGAACTTGCATAACATCACTAGCTGTATGCATCAACTCCACCCTGTCTTTAAGCCCGAGGAATCAGAAACTATACTATGGAGTAGAGTCATAGCAGTAGGGAATATCTGTCTGCCTCCATGTCCCTGCCATGGAGAGCAGAGCATTTGAGCTGCTTTGATGAATGAAGTTGAAATGTCCCCGGAAAGATACAGGCGTGGCCACAGATTGCATCACTTGTGCTGGCTGCACTGTTGTCAGATCAGATGTGTTTCTACTGGTTTTGTGATCCCATTTTAGTGCAGGTGCTGGCAGCTCTGCTCCAGCCATGACTCATAAGTCTGGTCAGCCCTTAACAGTACATTTTCTCACAGACTCAACCAGTCATAGTCAACTTATACTGACCCTAAGTAGATGGCACACAAAAGGAGGCACCTAATGTGATGGAAAAGGCCAAAATCCAGGAACACCAATTTAATTCGCAGAGACCAGGGCTAACTTCACTGTATTTTCTGCAGGTCTCTTGTGGCAGGTACCCACACCACCCAGCTGTGCTGGCTGAACCTCTTGGCACATTTGCCCAAGGAGTGTGTTCAGCAGTCCTGAGGGGAGGCTTGTGGGTCCTTCAACATTTGTCTTGGTCCATGCTCTCTCTCCTTTTACATTTTTATTCAAAAGAATTGTTCTTCTTTTAAGCAACCAATTCTTGTACCTTCCCCTTTGCCTTTCTGCAGTGCTCAAGTGCTTCTGCTGGCACCAAAGCATGCAAATGTCTCTTTTAAAACCTCTAGTTCTACTCCTGTATGTATATACTCCTATATATATATGTATGTATGGGGCCTCTCTGAGGCCATCAGGCTCAAAGTGAACTGTAGAGCAACACTGCTGAAGTGTACTTGTAGGTACAGTCTTGATGACAGTTTGAGACCCTGAAGAATCTTTTCAGACATTCAGACCTCTGATACAACCCTGCTCATTACAAGGAGCTGGGTAAGGGAGTTCTCTGTGCATATCTACAGGTTGCCATCTTTCCCCAAGTCCCAGGAGTATTCCCTCAACTCCTCCACAGGGCCACTTTCACAGCACTTCTGGAGCAGCCTTTCCCATGTTTCTGCTCCTGTCAGTGTCTTGTAGCCACCCTCAGACCCCAAAAAAAGAGCCAGTGGCACACTTGTGTCCCTTCTCAGTCAGAAACTCCTGCAGATTATTGCTGTGTGTCTTGTCCTTGGTAGTGGCACCTGGCTGCTCATTGATTTATGAAGCCACCACTACAAAAGGGAATTTAATTGTTTCTCAGGTGTGTCTGAAAGTACACCTGATGGGAAACCCAGCAGCAGCAATGACATTTGACCAAAGAAAGGCATTAGTGCTTATTATTACTAATTGCTGTTATCTCAGCTTCCTCCAATAGGGTGCAAGTTTGGCTTGGTAATGTAATAGAATGGGTCTTCTTAGAAAATAAAAACTTTTTGTCTGATTTTCTAAGGACACAAAGCTTATGCAACAGTATTATGTATCCATCCATCTATCCCCAGAGCATGCCACCTGGTAAAGGGATAAATACATTTAAATCTCTTATTCTGTTTGAAAGATAAGCTAGGAAGAGGAGTGTCTTGTTTTGGAAAGACAGGTGCCTGCCAGGTAAAGCCAGAGCCTCCCTTGGAATGGAGAATGTAAACCCTCTCTCCAAATTATTATAATTTTGAAATTAAGGGGTTTTCAGGCAAAGATATGGGAGTAGGAATAATAGTTCTTTACTAGGAATATTAAAAATAAAAATGCAGTAGTACAAAAAAAAAAAAAAAAAAAAAAAGGCAAGCAAACAAAAAAAGAAAACACTGAAACACTGACAGAGTCAGAATACAACCTGACACCCTGTTGGTTAGGGTGTTGGTAGCAGTCCAGTTAAGTCCTCCTGGAGTGACAGACATGGTTCTGTTGGAACAGAGATGATCCTGTAGAAGGATGTAGTTTTCCGCTGAAGGTCCAATGGTGGTGAGATGGTCTGGTCTTCCTCTGGGAATCCAGTGGAAACAGGCTGTCTTAATGTTCTAAATCTCAGATTTTATCCAGGTAGAAATGCTTGGCTGCTCCCACTGAGTGGGGCATCTCTTACATGGGATGATGTAATTGTATCAGTCATGTGGTGAGCCTTAATGGCCCATTAACAGAAGATATCTACCTGGAGAGAGGATGAGTCATGGACGAGATAAAGAACACTGGCCCATCTGGTTTTAACAGCTGGCCCATTAACAGAAGACACCCCCCCTCCCCCCTCACAGAGTTATGAGGAAGGGGTCATAGAAGAGATAAAAACACACCTCCCCAGCTGGTTTCAACGGATGGCAGTAGAGTACATACTTTTGGTTACATCTTGCATTGTAACCCAGGACAAAGAGAGTCAAATGAATGTCTCCCCAGAGATAAAACCTACTGTTATATGTTCTTTATGATCTGGGGCCTATTGGCAGTGACAAGGGACAGGCAGAAGCCAGCAGTACTGAAGGGACTTTGTGGTGATGTACAAGATGACATTCCCCTGAAGTGAATCTGGAAAAAAGAATAAAAATGTGTAGAAACCTCTAGAAGACTTAGAAATTTCTCTGTTCCTGAAGCAAGAGCATTTTTGGTTTTTTTCTCCATTTCTTTCAGTCATCCAAGACCACATTGGCAGCGCAGCCATTACTTGGAAATTCCCATACCTCCTTACATGAGACATCTTCTGCTGTACATTCCACAAATCAAACCTATTCCTCAAAGTCTGTGTGGAGGCTCCAGGCCCACCTGCAAAGTTTGATTCTTGCACCAAACCTAGCTTGGTAAGTGGTTTCATCTTTCTTTTATCCAAGCAAACCCTTTGCCAGAGGTCAATCACTGTCTCTTTACAGACATCTGTACAATTTTTTGTTCTTATACTAGTTCCTAGGACAATTGTACATTCTCCTTACAGCTTCCAGACTTTAATGTTTATTTGTGTGGTGCATTTGGCCTGGTAGGGATCTCACCTTGGCAGAGGCCTGCAGACTGAGTTTCAACATAGCTGTTCTAAAAGGACACTTGCACCACATCCCAGAAACTTGTTTTATTCTGGGTTGAAATGCTTCTACTGCCAACAGTCATCCATGGAGCTGCAGGGATACCCAGAACAGCAGCAGCAGGGAAGGCCATGGCCAGACCACAGGGATGTCAGCATCCACAGCAGATTACTTTGAAGAAAAGGAGGTGAGAAAAGGAGTGATGAAGCCAGCATGGGAGGGTAGATAGCTGAGGGAAGAGTGGGACTAGGGCTCTGTACTGGCTAAAGACCCTGCCTGGTGCCTGCAACATGGGCATGCAAACTTTTGGGTACTTTTGGGTACTTTTGAAACATGAATTTCAGACATGTTACTACCATCTTTATTTTGATGGTAGTAACATGACACAGATGCAGGCTTGATGAGGCTTCACTCCTCAGAGGTCCCTTCCTACCTCTGAAAGGGCTTATTTCCCTAGCAGGGTATGGCATGCATATATGTGCCTATGTATGTGTACATATGTGCCTGCCTGTCTCCCTGTGTGGACAAGCAGTGCTGTGATCTCCCAAACCAACCAGTGAACTTCAGTGGAAGGAAGTGCCTGCACCTCCCACCTGAGGCAAAAGAATTCCTAATAACTAATTCCCCAAAATGAATGCCAGGAAATTAATGAGCTTTGCTTCCTCACCACCCCCACCAAGACATCTCCCCTTTCTTGGGGTGCTCACATGGCAGCTGGGCTCATCACAGCTCTGCCTCTCTGCATGTGGCCTTCCCTTGTGAGGTGCCATTTGCCAGAGAAGTAGGTCCTAGGCAGGGAGAAAATGTGAGAAAGGGCCTTGGGGGTCACCAGAAGTTGTACTGTTCTGGGCAGGAAGGACATCTAGAGCACTTTTTTGCATTTCCCTGCTCTGAAAACACTCTGGCAGCCTGGGCAGAGACAGCTCTGGGAACTCTTGGAACAAGCCTTGGCAGGAGACAGAGTCCGGGAGGCAATATATTGCCAAGAGCAGCAATATACAAAGGGGTCAAAAGCAGGATGGGGGAATCCAAGGCCAGTGATGTTGTGCCATGGTAGATCACTGGGTGGGACAGCAAGAGACACATTCCTGTGGCTGCTTCCCTCTCAAAACCGAGGCTGTCTGTAAGGACCTGGGCTGTCTGTCAGTGTCCTGGGGTGACTCTTCCTGGCACCTCGACTACCCATGCTGGGGTGGATGTTTAGAGGAAAGGTTCCCTCCACCCACCATGCCACCAATGCTACATGGAGCAAGTGGATTGCCCTCATTACACAGTGTGCCCAAACTGGGAAACTAAATCGTCCTGGGATTTTGGAGGTAATTACAAATTGGCCTGAGGGTGAAAGCTTCAGTCTCACTGGTGAAGAGGGAGAAGAGCAAGTGACCCGTGCTGAAGAAGCTCCACCATATAACCAACTGCTGGCAGAAGACACACGCTACGCTCTTTTTACTGATGGTTCCTGTCGCCTTGTGGGGATGAACTGGAAGTGGAAAGCAGCCGTGTGGAGCCCCACACGACAGGTTGCACAAGCTATCGAAGGAGAAGGTGGATCGAGTCAACTCGCAGAGCTCAAAGCCGTTCAGTTGGCCCTGGACATTGCTGAAGCAGAGAAGTGGCCAAAACTTTATACTGATTCCTGGATGGTAGCCAATGCTCTGTGGGGATGGCTGAAGAGATGGAAGGAGGCGAACTGGCAGCGCAGAGGAAAACCAATTTGGGCTGCTGAAGAATGGAAAGACATCGCTACCCGGTTAGAGAAACTACCTGTGAAGGTTCGCCATGTAGATGCCCATGTCCCTAGAAGCAGAGCTAATGAGGAGCAGCAGAACAATCAGCAGGTAGATCAGGCTGCAAAGATAGGGGAGTTGAAGATAGATCTTGACTGGGAGCACAAAGGAGAGCTGTTCCTAGCACGATGGGCCCATGATGCCTCAGGCCACCAGGGTAGAGATGCCACCTATAAGTGGGCACGAGACCGAGGGGTGGATCTAACCATGGATAGCATTTCTCAGGTTATTCATGACTGTGAGGCATGTGCTGCCATTAAACAGGCTAAGCGGGTGAAGCCCCTCTGGTATGGGGGGCTGTTGTCCAAGTACAAGTATGGGGAGGCCTGGCAGGTTGATTACATCACGCTGCCTCAAACCCGCCAAGGCAAGTGCCATGTACTAACCATGGTAGAAGCCACTACGGGATGGTTGGAAACCTACCCCGTGTCTCATGCTACAGCCCGCAACACCATCCTGGGCCTTGAAAAGCAGGTCCTTTGGAGGCATGGTACTCCTGAGAGGATTGAGTCAGACAATGGGACTCATTTTAAAAATAATCTTATTAACAACTGGGCTAGGGAACATGGCATTGAGTGGGTGTACCACATCCCCTACCATGCACCAGCTGCAGGTAAAGTGGAGAGGTACAATGGATTGTTAAAAACCACTTTGAAAGCACTGGGTGGGGGGTCTTTCAAGAACTGGGAGCAGCATTTAGCAAGAGCCACCTGGTTAGTTAACACTCGAGGTTCTACCAACCGAGCAGGTCCTGCCCAGTCTGAGCCCCTTAATGTAGTAGATGGAGATAAAGTCCCAGTGGCCCATGTCAGAGGTTTGTTGGGGAAGACAGTATGGATTAATCCTGCCTTGAGTACAGGCAAACCCATTCGTGAGATTGTCTTTGCTCAAGGACCAGGTTATACCTGGTGGATAATGCAGAAAGATGGGACAACCTGTTGTGTACCTCAGGGAGATCTGATTGTCATTGTTTGCTGAACATTACCACCATTTTCTGTACGTTAGATCATACAGATATGAGACAGAAGGAAACGTGAAAGTGTCAAAGGTCTGAGCAAGTAAGATGGAAGGAAATGTGTAAGTGTGGAAGGTTTGAGCAAGTGAGAAGAAAGGTTTTTTTCATTGTGTTCAGTAACATGTTCACGATATGGGATAAGGGGTGGAATATCCTGGGGTGACAGGACATTTTCATGCTTTGTATCCCAAATCGTGGGGGTTTTTTTCCTGTTCCCATGTTCCCAGTTTGTTTTGTCTATAGCTGAGCCCCTCCCCCGGCTGCTTGCTTTTGGCTTGCTTGCTGCTAGCTTTAGGCTGCTTTTGCTGGCTTTGCTCTCTTGCTTTCTGCTTTTTGCTTGCTTTTTGCCATTTTTCTGCTTTTGTGTTTCCCCTTCTTTCCTTCCTTCCCTGAAGATATCGGACCTGCTTCAGGCCCTGATTCGGGAACATCAAGGGAAAACCCCCCGGAGTCTGCACCTGAGAGAAGCTTTGGCACCCTCCCCAGCAGAGACTGCTCACCCTCTCTTGGACTGGTGAAAACATTTGTTGTCATCTCAGACTGTTTTTCTTGTGTTGGGGAGTGTTTTTTCGTTGTTTCTCAATAAACAAGTTTTTTCCACTTTTCCTCTGAGGAAATTCCTCCTGAACCCGGTGGTGGGGGAGGGAGTTGTGGGAATTTTCCCCTAAATTTGTCCTAAACTAGGCCCTCCTTTTGCTTCCATCGTGGAGCCATCTGGGCGAAGTCACTACTGTGGCTCTGGTGCTGCCAGGCTGTGGCCTTGAAGGCACTTAAATAAATACTCACTTTATTCCTTTAACTCTGTTTCAGCTTCTTAAGGTATCAACATGATCCTGGTCTGTTGGGAAGGATGAAGTAGAAAGACCTTGCAAATATGGTGGTTTAGATTCTGGGAGTCTGAGTTCAACAAGCGAGATAGAAATAAAAGCATGCTTTGAGATTTAGGGTGTGGGGTGCAGGGCCATCAGCTTGTGAACAACGACCTGCTAAGCTGAGGACCAGCCCCCTTGATTAAACAATATACTCCTGCTAAGCTGAGGGCCAGATCGTTTGATTAAACAATCCCCTTCTGCTTGCCTTGGGTGGTAGGACATTTCTATTGGCTGTATGTGTTGTTATCTTGTATTAGATTGGTTGGTCCAACTCATACTCTTCAACTTAGAAAGATATTTAATGTACGGTATTCGGGGCTCTCCTCTCTCAGCTCTGTTCGCTGTTCCTGCTCTCCTGGCCTGCTTTAGCTGTGCTTAGCAGCTACAAGCAAGGCCTTCACAATAAACCACGTGTTACCCCTGCACATTGCTTATAGAGATACTTTGTTGCCGACTCTACCGTCACCGAGGTACTCCTTCACTGGTCCTGCTTGCAATGGCAGCAGCATTTGCATCATTTGCTGTCACTGCCCAGAAATGTTTCTCTATAGTGTGGCAGGCAGACTCAGTTACAGGATTGCTTAGGATTCTCATTTGCAGCAAACTCCCTCTGCCAGACTGCTGTGTGATGGCATTAACCATCTTCCATACGAAGCCTTCCTTCCACCTCTCAGGAGTTTCTACCGGCTCCTTTCAATCTCCCATAGAATCTGGATTTTTCCTGGCTGACCTGGGTCTCTCTGCCTTTTCTTTGTATCTGCTGAAGTTCCTAGAAAGATCTGGTTACTGAAATCACCACTCCTTTTCTTCCTCTCCGTAATACAAGTTTATTTCAGCGAAGAAACACCAGTTTACAGCTGAGTCTCAAACCTGCAAGGAAAACAGGTATTTTTCTCCAGATGCTTTGTCTGACTCACAATTTGACAATTTTGGTTCAAACTACCAAAGCTACTGGAAAAGCTACCCTCAACTCTTGCCAGCATGGCCTCAAAAATCTTTGGAATGTAAAACAAATGTCTCTCACATTGTATGCACTCAACTGATGCACCTTGGAAGTGCACTGGGCCCCTCATTCCCCCTGCAGTACAAGAATGTGTTCAGACCTCTTCTTTGACCAGAAGGACATGAGTTCTTATGTCTGTATGAAGGCACGTCAAGGAGATGTATGACAAATCTTGTGTCTTCAGGCCTCACTGGATATGACCTTCTGGTCACTACCAGTTTATACAGCAGTAACAGGGCATATCCATGGGATGCCCCCTGTCTTCACCATACCTCCAGTGTTGATTTTATCAAGAATCTAGATCAATTTGCATCATGATGGATTAAAAAAATAAAGAAGCTGGGTTTATTAATAAACGTTTTTGCATTGACCTCTTCCCCCAATGCAGTTTCCTCACACACCATCTTCTCTAGGAGGAAAGTGCACAGACGCTTTCCATGGCCCAAGCTGTGTGCAACTAAGTGGGTAGGGCCAAAGGCACGTTCCCTAGCAGGGTGCACACTGCCAGGCAAAAGAACTGGCCAATCCAGTGGAACAGAACAGCCTACACAGAAGGATCTGTGTATGAAGGTGTCTACAACACACGATTACTGGAGGTTTCAAAACACAGGTTACCTAAACACCTGAAACTGTGTTAATGCAGAGCACATGGATTCTTGGCACTAGGGGGAAAGAAAAACATCTTAAACACACCTACACAAGAACTGTGTGTCTGATGAAGAACTGCATCAACTGTTAATACGTACACAGGCAATTTTCCACTCAGCAAGAAGAGCAGCTGATTATACTTAAAGATGGGAGAAAGTCACATTGGTCCAATGCTTGATGTGCTCCCTTTGCTTCCCTCCTCACAGCAGGAAAACCCAAAAGCAAGATAAAATCCTTTGCAGGCTGTTTGAAAAACACAAACACTCTAGATCAGGAGAGGGTTTAAAGTGCACACTTTTATTTTCTGTTACAAAGGATAGAAGAAGCACATTTGGTTTTTCTTTATTTAAGAACAAAACCAAAAATGTTGTTAAAACATCTGTGTAATTATCCTGATACTAGATTTTATGAAAGATACTAAGTTCTTTTTAATAGTAAAGCGTGGTATTCTTAAATTATATTAATCCAAAGACACATTAAAGGACTCAAAATCATTACTACCTAGCTCAGAACTGCAGCATCCCCTTGCTATCTTTTCCTTTCACTTGCTACAACCAATCCATACAGTTTCATACAAGCTAAATAGGGTATTTTTGCCTTTTTTTTTTTCTTCTCCCTGTAAAGGCCAGGTTAACTCCAATGCCAGTGTCACCTGAATCCCTGCCACTACCAAAGAATTTGGGAAAAGATTTTCACTAAGTCCTTCAGCATTTAATAAATTTCTGCTCTGTGTGAATGTCTGTGGTTATTTTACAAGATACAAGATTTTCTTCTAATGTTATAAAATTAAAACATCTCTTCCTTTGTTAATAACCCTCAAATTTGGTTCTGTGTTGCAGAATTTTCTTCTTCTCTAACACAAATAAAGAAGAGAGAGTTATCACAGGGTCTTGTGAACACACCACTAAAGCAGCCCCTACAGCTTGTGGTTTATCTGCTGTAGAGCTGCGAGCACTGAGCATTTCTGCTGAGAGCACATAATGTGCTGAAGAAAACCCTCTTGGCTTGATAAAGCAAGACTGGTAAGTCAAGTGTCAAACTTCCTGCCTTTCACAATGTCCCATTAAATAATATGAGCAAAGCCTTATATTAAAACTATACTCACTAGTTAGCAGTATAATACTCTCTCTCTGAGATGGGACTGCAAGAACATCCTAAAGGGTTTAAAAAATGCAAATAGGGAAACCTGTCCCATCTCAAAGTTTATACCTATCTGTATAAAACCCTCCCCTCTTTTGTTATTTCCCTATCCCTATCCCAAATAAAAGGCTTCATATTTAAACTAGAGATGCTGTGTTTCCTGGCCTGAATCCTTTTCCTTACCCTCATTTAAAAGATTCCTTCAATACCACACACATATAATATTATATAGAGCAATATATTTAATACCTGTGTATATATGCTTTGTGGGAGGGGTCACATATATACACACTAAAACAAGTCTGGTGACGACGTACTGCAACACCACAGACCAGGTTATCATATCAGTGAAAACAAAGAGACACTTGATGCAACCCCTGTGACCGTGGGTCTCCCCTCCCCTCCCCTCCCCTCCCCTCCCCTCCCCTCCCCTCCCCTCCCCTCCCCTCCCCTCCCCTCCCCTCCCCTCCCCTCCCCTCCCCTCCCCTCCCCTCCCCTCCCCTCCCCTCCCCTCCCCTCCCCTCCCCTCCCCTCCCCTTCCTCTCACCCTCTCCCCATCTCAGCCCCAGCTCAAACCTCTGAAGCCCCACTGAACAGCTCAGATCTCATTGAAGAGAGGAGAGGGGACAGTGACCCACTCTGTAACCTAAACAAGTAATTGAATGAGAAATCACGGCTCAGCGAATGCTAGAGTCACACCAGAGATGCAGGTTTGTTTTAAAAATAAAAAACACATTCCAGTGTCCCTCAATCCATATTTCTTTTCTTGGCATCTCTGCCCAAGAAGAGCAGAACAAGATAACCCAGGAGCTGATGATCCTGTCTCCTACCATCTCTGAAGCTGACCACTTGAGCACAAGGATGACCAGGAGAAGGTACCATAGCTACCACAAAGAACAGAGGAGAAAATACATGCCTGCCATGTCTGATATTGCTCATAGCAACCCAGAGACTACCATCCATATTTTAAGGGAGATGAAAAAAAGCTCCGTAGAAAAGTGGTTAAGTTGCCCAGAAAAGAGGCTGAATCAACATCCCCAGAAGTATTTCAAAATACATGTAGATGTGGCACTTCGGGACATGGTTTAATCTGGGACTTGGCAGTGCCTGGTTAACAACTGGACTTGATGATCTTCGAAGTCTTTTTCAACTTAGTGATTCTAAGTGCAGAGGCACATTCAATTTACTTAGAGCACACCATGTCTCTGGAAAGATTCCAGACCAGAATGCAGAGCACTCTCTGCTCCATAACTAGACCCTAACTATCCCAGTGGAGCTGAAGCACCCTCCTGAAGGCTTGTTTAGAAAGGTGATAGCTGTCCCACACCATCTCCACATGTCCTGATTTTCACATCCCTTCTCTCCTGAAGTTCTGAATCCTAAGGACATGGGAGCAGAGAGAATGGGAAGACACAGCAATGCCAAAGCACCACGTAATTAATGGCCAGATTGTATTTACCGTGGATTTACCATGGATTTACCCTACCAGCCCCCAGGGCTCTGAGACTGCTGTCCTGGGAGACTCTGTATGAAAAAGACATCCCTGACAAAGGGAAGGAGATATGTTTGTGTTTGAGTGGATGGTGCATCCATGCATGCAAAACTGCAGAGCACAGCTGGACTGCAGAAGAGAGAAGGAGAGGGAAGCTCAGGACACGGGACACATTTACTGTTTGCAGGATGAGACTGACAGAAAGGACAAGGCTGGCATTCAGAGCCGTACTGCTTCTCACTGCTGCCACTTATAAAAGCAAAACTCCTGTCCCAGAGTTCAGCATTACTGGTTACCTCATCAAAGCACACACTAGGCAGCACAGAGGCAGACCATGGCTGGGTCCTGCTGTGCCACTCTCTCTCCACCACTGTCCCTGCTCTCAGTCACATCCTGGGTGTACTGTGCATCTACAAGCTCCCTGCCCTGGCTCTGAGGAGGAGGAAGTTGGACCTCTGATACTGGTAAGCACTTCCACCTGGATTCCCATTTCAACATTACCCATGCTGTGCAATGGTGTCCTTTTCAATGGGTCCCCACCCAGTTCTTCTGGCAATGCAGGGAAAAAATGGAGCGCTAAGTAACCAGAAACATATGCCATTTAAAGAGCAAGAAAGGAACATCATTACCTCCCTCCCTCTCTTCAGGACAAGACAACACAGAAACACCAGCTCCTTTTGGTGACCACATCCCTCCTGACTGATACTGCTGTGTGGACTTCTGTGACACACAGTGTGTCACAGACTGCACTACACCTCCTAGATGGGTTCTGTTTTACTTGCACCAGTGACACCAGCCAAAAAAAGCCCCCCCAAACTATCTGCCCTGAATACCTGCCACACAATGAAAAACACATCTGATGAGAAGTCACCAACTTGTTTTCTGAGTGAAGAAAGTCAGCTGAACTTTGAAGTCACCTACAACCCGGTTCCCGCTGCCGCAAGCAGTTTCACTACTTTGCTGCTTTTACCGTGCACTCCTTATACCACACAGCTGTTATTCACCTCAGCATCAGGGCCTTAGGGCAATATAGACAGCTGGAGCATATGCCTAGATGTTTTAAGACAAATCTAGTAGGTTTTCCTTCTTTGCACCACAATTCCTATTTCTTCTGTGTACCAAACTCCCAGAAGAGCAGGAGGACCGCAGCAGAGTAAGTGGGGCTTAGTCTGCAGCACTGAGAAAAGGAACATATGAAATTAATGGTCACATTCTCACCAGATTTCCTAAAACCATAGAACGGTCTGGGCTGGAAGGGGCCTTAAGATTATCTAGTTTCAATCCCCCTGTCACTTTCCACATTACTCAGAGCAACCAACCTGGCCTTGAACAGTTCGAGGGATGGGGCATCCACAACTTTTCTGTGCCCCTCTCTCAGCTTTGTCCTTCAGACCTCTGCAGTCATACTCTGAATTGAAAGACAGAGATATGACACAAGGAGAAATTCTCTGATTTGCGGCCCAATACAGACTGAACTTATTCCTTTGAATGAAGGACAGTGAAAACAAAAAGATAAAGTGTAAGGAGAGTTTGGGGGAAAGAAGACAGAAAAGATGGATCACAAACTCAGTGAGCATGGCATCGCTGGCCAACGAGAATCAAATTCACAAATTCATTCATCACTATTAAGTCATTGTCTCATAATCTTAAAACAAAAGAAAAACTTTTCTTTGCAAGACGCAGATCTCACTCTCCCTGCTACTGCCGCTCAGAAAACCCACCCCATACTTCTGCAGCTGACAGACTCCCCTCAGCTCACACTATATGTCATCACGCAATAGGAAGTTGTATTTGCCGAAGTCGTCATCCCTGGGGCAGAGCAGCATGTCCTTGCGAGCTTTGGCCAGTTTCTGTTTCAGCACTTCCCTCCGGTCTAGCCACTCTGTCAACTCATCCTGCCCATGGGCATAGCGACACTCCTCTCCCTCAGGACAGGCCTTGTTCTTCTGGAACCTGCCAGCACAAGGAGCACAGTCAGGAGGGCACCCCCAGTAAAGGGGTTTGAGCTCCCAATCTGAGATATTTGATCAGGACCCACTGAAGCATGCTGTGAACTCTCCTTTTTAAGGGTGGAGCTGATTCTCCTACAAACCCATGTGCAGGTGGGAAAGACATCAAGGCTAGGAAAAAAAACAGAGTGCCAAAAAGCAGTGGCTACAAGAGGATTTAGTCACGAGCACAAAAAAAGGTGAGCAGGAACTGGATCAGCAGGGATGAGGAAAAACCAATGCACAGCAAAGGAAATGCCAGGTAACCAGCAAGAAAGGTAAGAACCTTCTTGCTAACTAAAAGTGGCATTTTTAACCATCACAAGCTTTCTGAAGATATCTTAAGGTGCTGATTCAGACAGTGTGAGACATTCAAAGAATTTAATAAGGCACCTGGGATTCCCCCAAGCACTGGGCCAAGGAGACTTATATTCAGTGTTCAGCAGCCTGAGCACTGACAGCATCCAGGCTATGAAGGGCACAGGTGCAGATAGGAAGCTCTCCTTTTCTAAAGACAAAAGCTCAGGAATGTGTTTTTACCCCTCAGTATTTTGGCTGGGCACCTCTGTGATCCAACAGCAACCTCACTGTCACCCAAACCTGTCATCTCATCCCATTCCTCCTCCATGCAGAAGTCTCCAAGAACTCTGTGAGAGGATGAGGAGAGATGACAGAGACCCTGGGCCTGTCACCCCATCTCTGCAGCAGCGGCACAGGTGGGAGGTGAGACAACGGTACCTCTCACAGAGCTGAAACTCGCCCATGGGGAAGCGGTAGCTCCAGCAGCTGGAGTCACTGTCTGACGTGAAGACCTTCTCCTTGTGTTTCTCTGACTGGATGTGCTGCTGCCATTGCTTCTTGCTGTTGCTGTTTTTCCCACAGAGCCAGCAGTGGTAGCCCATCTAACCAGTGTAGACAGGGAAAAAGGGCCAGTCAGTGCAATAACATTCATATCCATTGACTTTCCCTGTGCCAGCACTACCTCTCCCCCTCTCCTTCTAGAGCATCCTGGAAGCTCCACTCAGTCTATGACTACCCACACTTCTCTGCCATATCATCTTTAGGGAACTGTGCTGACACTAAAGGGGAAGAGAGGAGATGCTCTGTTAAGAGTTTATCTATGGCTCAAACACGCTTAGGGAACAGGGCAGCTCAGTTCATAGACATGGTCTCCCTGCCCCTGCTGATGGCCCCAGTGGGGTCTCACTGCAAGGTCCCCAGGTTCACAGGCAATGCAGGACTCTTCAGCAGCACAGACCCTTATACCAGTACCACCCCTGGCATAAGGAGACATATCTGCCTCTAGTTTTCCAAGGCTTATGTGCCAGCTCTTCTTCAAACTTCTCCCTCTTCTGACAGGCCTGCAATGGTTTTGCCAGCTTGCCCACAAGCAGGCAGGAACCCTGGAAAGAGGCTGAGCTCACACAAAAGGGAACCTAAGGTAAACTCCTAATGACTTGAGGATTAAGAAAAGCCATTGTAGAGCCTTGCTGACCCCAGGTCAATCTCTGTTCACTTCAGCTGTGCTGGCCCTGCTGTGCTGCTCCAAGCTGTTCCTTTAACCTACGTTATTACAAGTTCCATTCCACTAGAGCAATGGAGTCCCTGCTAGCCACACCTTGAGCACAGGAGAGAGGAAGGCTGGCAGCACTGAGGAGGAGAAGGAATGAAGGACAAGAGATTAGGTTATTACCATGATGTCTGCATAGTCAGTGGGCATCTGGATCTGTTTCTCCCCTTCCCGCGAGGTGAGTGGTGTTCCCTCTCCAAGCTTCCCAGGATTGTGCTTCTTTAGCCACATGTCATAGGTCTGCTGCATATCTAGTACTGCACAAAGGTGACACATGAAGCCACTTGAACTACCTCTCACTCTGTGCACAAACTATGAGAAAAGGACAAATGTTGGGACAGCCATTCCCTCCCCTCACCTGTGCAGCAGCACCAGACTGAAGGCCTATGCCCCATGTCACCTCCTCAGATAAGACCCCTGGGAGAGAAGCCAAATTCATACCACACCACCTGGCATGGGGGGTGTCTTCTATCAGTTGAGGGACAACTGTGACAACAGCCACACAAACTTTTCAGAAAGGTGGTAAAGTGCCACAAGATTTCCTTGGAATTCATCCCACAAAATTATTCTACAACAGGCCTGATTCTGCTTGACCTCAGAAGACATCTCATCCAGCCAGGAAGCTAAGGCAGGGCTGGTTTCAGATCTATCTTTTCCCTGTAAGCCCAAACTTTATCCTCAGCACTTGAGAGGGAGGAGAACCCCTAAGCAAGCTGGTTACAGGAAGCACTGCAGAGGGGAGGAAGACCTAATGATAGCTTGCTCTAAGTTCAATACCTGCCCAGAGAACTGCAGTCAATGTCTCTCATAGATTTTGATTTAAAACCCACTCAGCATACTTCTGAGAAGGGAAATTTGAGGTGGAAGCTTTAACTAGACATCTGCGTCTGCAAAATCAGCTCCTGAGAGAGGCTATGGAAACATAAGTGTTTGCAGACATTGATACGATGTTCTAAATGTGATTATTAGAGATTTACTCCTTGCTAGCTGGGTAACTGAGGAACTTGAGGCAACTGGGGATAATGAATGCAAATTCCTCCAAACTGAGACAACTCTGTGGTTTGAAAATTCACCTTTATGCTTGAGGAAACACACCTAGACTGGTCTGATGTGCTTTAAAGGCCCCAGCAATAAAAGGCTTTGAACTGCAAAAAGTAAGTTTGGCTCAGCAGAGAAAAGGCCTCTCCACAGAACCATATGAACCAAAAAACTCGCCAAGCCTGAAATCCTTTCCAGCAGCTGCAAGAATGGTAGGTGAGCAGCTGGAGCTCTTTTTTTCTCATCTTCCTGTTGATCTGAATAAAAAAGGATTTCTGCCACAGAGCTGGCTGTCTAGGATATGGGCAACCCCCCAACTATCACCCAAAAGCTAAGCCCACAGAATTAAAAATAGACAAGTCCCTGCACAAAGGCACCACCCAATGATGTTCTCATTCAGGATCTCCACACCATGAGCAGGGAGTGCCACAGCCCAGGACCAAGGGATATGAGCAGAATAGGTAGGTAAGCTAGGTAAGTTAGCCAAGGCAGATAGAAGACAGACAAGAAAGATATAGGCGCAGCTACAGGCCAGGATTGGTGTTTTGGCAAGGCTCCATATAGAGTCAGGCCTGGGACATTACAGGCAACTGGAGGGACAGTACAGGGTGGATTCAAAAGTGATACAGAAAGAGAGCAGCAGTGAAGCAATATACAACATAAAACTATTGTGCACTAGTTCCACAGCAAGGGACTCAAGAGATACATACACATTTATGAAAAGAGCAGCTGTAGACAGACCTGACCCATAATCCCACTTAAACTCATGGCAGCAGCCTTGTGCAGCTCCATCTCTGTTGTCAAGAATATGTCTTAACAGACCCTCCAGATGCCCAAATGTTCTCTTCCCTCTCCCCAGTCTCTTTGGCCCACATTTCTCCCACTCACTTTTATTTTCCTTCATGAAGGTCCACATGTCTCTCTCCTCAGGGCTGTGGGCAAAGGAGCAGTTGCCCACATACTGGCATTTCCTGCCATTCTGTGCATGGATACACAACTGTTAAAAGACAGAGAGAAAAATTTAGCATCTGCACAATCAGTCCTTGCCAGAGGGGAAAGTGGGTTTGATAACCAGCCGGGGCATTAAATTACACAGGAGAGGTCACAAACAGGACACTATATATCATTAACTCATGATTCTTTTCCTCAGTCTCTTGATGATGTAAACACACAGGCAGTTCACCAGCTGTTGCTATTTCCATAGGTGACTGGGTGCAGGTACAGGGCAACAGCAGGGAGCATCCTGGATTGACCGAATAGTGTCTCCTGCTGATCAAGCTGCTGGCCCCCAAAGGTGACTCATTCTCCAGCCATCTCTGAGTGGGTGAAGAGTGGCCTTATGGATTGCTCAGACCACACTGGTGCACACACAGCTACCACCAGTATCATTGCCAGAGAAAATGAGAAGCTTTCTAAACATCGTATTTACTGATCATCTCTTCTCCCCCTGTCCGGCACAAAAGGAGGACCTACAATAGGATGCGGGGAAGGAGTTTTCTCCTTTCAGAGAAAAAGGAAAGGAGAGGGAGAGAGAAACTCTCTATCACCACATTTGAGGCTGGGGTTGGAGGCTGGATATCTGTAATTTTCTGCACAACATGTGGCTTTTTAGCTGAGTTCTTAGTTTTGCTTTCAAAACCTATTGTGAACAAGTTTCACAATCTAAAGCAGCACAGTCACAGCAAAGCAGGAGTAGGCTTCTCCTAAGCGTCTCGCCTCTCACCCACATTGACGAACCCTGATGTAAGGGGAGTTTTAAATTTCATTCCCAAACCCTTTGCCAGCCAGAGATGCATTAACAGTTCTTGTTACATATTAGCAGCATCACTGGAAACTCACATTTGTGCATAGAGTGATTTAAATGGGTTCTGCTCCTTCTTCTGCCCCACCTTTTTGCTGGATGTGTTTTGCTGCCCTCAGTTTGTCCTTAACTCCCATCTCAGCCATCATGTGCTTGCCACTCTGACAAGGCTTCAAGAGAGAGGCCCTCAAGGCACTGCACCATGGTGGAAGGGAAAGGGATGGGGCACCTGGCCATGTCAGGCAACAGGACTTACATCGTATTGCTGTGGGAAGTTACGGATGGAAGGCAGTGGTCGGACTGACACCCACTTCTTCTTAGCTTTGGACATCACCAGCAGGACACGGCGTTCCTTAGTCCAACTGAAGAAGAGACAATAAATCAAGAGAGATATAAGGAAGAGCAGAACAAGGGTTCTTTACCTCAGAGACCCTTAAATATTGAGAGATGAGCAGACCCTCCCATCCAGCTTGTCCCTGCACTATCTGGTTGTTCCTAGGCATGCACATGTATGATGGAGAACCCATAAGAAGGCTGTTTTAGGAGGACTCCTCCCTGCACATACTACCTGTTTCCTGGGGTAACTCTTTTCCTAAAGCCACAAAAATCTCCCCCAAATCTCATATGGCATTACCACAGATTATTAAATAGCTGCATTCCATCCTCTGACACAGCCAATTCTTGTGCAATCAGATCCATGAAAAACACTTGAGAATATTTTCTGCTTGAAAGGTGCAATAGAAATGCAAGTCATTACAAGCACTGCCTTATGAACAGTGCCCAGAAGTATTTATTCTCCTGCAGCTCCAGCAAGGGATCACCAAGAGATACCGTGAGCAAAAACCCCATCTCTCTTCAGCAAGCACAAAGAGGTGTTATTTTTCCCATCCCAGGAAGCAATCCTCACCTGCTTACTTCCTCCAGAAACTGCTGCTTCTGTCTCTTCTTCAACAAAAGTCTTATATTTACAACAGGAAGCAAGACTGTGCCTTTGTGGCTTGTGTTATGGGAAGAGAAGTTCTATCAACCCTTCCATTCTATCTCTGCGGGCTGCCTGGGTGAGACAGGCCACAGTTTCCATGAACAGTGATTTCCCAGCCAGTATTTCTCTTCTAGGGAGCTTTTAAGACAGATGGGGACAAATTTTTTTAGTAGGGCCTGTAGTGTTGTGACAAGGGGCAGTGTCTTGAAACTAAAAGAGGGTAGATTCAGACAAGATATAAGGAAGGAATTTTTTATGATGAAGGTGGCACAACTCAGAGAGGTGGTGGATGCCCCACCCCTGGAAACATTCAAGGTCAGGCTGAGCAACCTGATCTAGTTGAAGGTGTCCCTACTCATTGCAGGATGGCTGGACTAGATGACCTTTAAAGGTCTCTCCCAATCCAAACTGTTCTATGATTCAATGCTTCTATCACACCAAACATTCTCACCGGCCTTAAGGAGTCAAGAGGTGCAAACAGACATGACATGCATCACAAAGGAGCAACCAAAGCAATGAAAGAGCCAAGGGAAACTAATTTAAAAGGAAGCAGAATATCTTGAATCATTGTAAATTGTGACCTGACAAAAATCTGCAAACAGCTGAGAGTATAAACATGTGCAGAGGAGAACTCTGTGTCCTTGGTAAGAAGCAATGATAGAAACTGGGAGAAAAGGGAATTGTGAGACCTGGACTGCCTGTGCCAGGAGTAACAATCTGTAGGATGCTGGCAGCATATACACACAGTAAAGAGAGAAGGAAGCTGCAAAAAAGCTATCTGCAATGCCTGCTATAGTGACAAACACCCCAAGCAGTGAGAGGCTGCTAGGAAACCTTACAGCCTCTTCCAAAGATGCCAAATGACTCCAAATGGAGAAGGTAGGATGAAAAATTCCTGCCCTTGAAGAGGGGTAGAGGAAAGAGAAGGTTGAATTGCTCACCAGTGGGGGGCTTTGGCACTACAGTACTTGAGGTCTTTATCTGGCTCCACCAGCTGCCCGTTCCTCCAGCACTGGCCACACACAAATTTCATCTGGAGGTCAAAGGTGCTTGACGTGGGAGTCCGGGGAGAAGCCTGGGGAAAAGAACCACAGCCTCAGGCAAACAGAGGCAAAATGCACCCTCAAATCAGCCACAGAGATGCTGGCAGCTCCCCACATGCCTGTGTGCCAGCAACAAGCCAGATTAAATCAGCTCTCCTTTGCCAGTGTTAGCTGGTGGCCAGTGTTAGCTGATGAGATACTAGACAAGAGCAAAACCACTGCTTGCTTCAGCATGATTTCCTGGGCTTTGACATCTGATCAAAAGCACAGGCAGCCTGGCAGCTTCCAGCACTGACCAGGCCTGGCTTTGAAATCCCTGCAGTGTATATCCTTGTACAGACAAGCTCTGTGAGACCTGTCCCAGAGCTTAATCCCCAGTTCCCTGTGGGGAGGGCAATCCATGTCCCATTCTGCCTGTTGGACAGCACTTGCTCACAGCTGAGAGAGCCTCCTTGGGAGGAAATTGGATCATATCACAATGCAGGACTCAAAACCA
This sequence comes from Prinia subflava, assembly GCF_021018805.1. Taxonomy (NCBI): domain Eukaryota; kingdom Metazoa; phylum Chordata; class Aves; order Passeriformes; family Cisticolidae; genus Prinia; species Prinia subflava. Next base: position 23,967,066 of record NC_086250.1, on the reverse strand, counting down.
AGAACCTTTTGGACCAAGAACCTTGTGTCATACCCAACATTTGACACAATGAAGTCAGAGCTGGGTCCTCTTGTTGATATCCTTACAAGCCTTTTCTGGGTAGCTCCTCTCACAGTTCCTCTGCACTGGGTTTCATAAGCAGTTAAATCACAGTCTGTAGACAGAGGTACAATGCACATATTTCATATCTTCTCAGCCATTACACTTATTGCACCCACCCCACTTGAGAAGGTTGGTTTGGGATTATGACTAACAGGTTGTGGAGAAGGAAAAAAAAAAGAGCCAATCTCATATCACTGCTGCCTCATGTTTTCTGAAAACTGTTTGCATTCTGTATCACCACTGGAAGATGAGGCTGGTGTCTCTAGTTCATTTCCAAACTGAAAAACAAACCCCACTGGATGCCCAGTGGCCCTGGGCAGAAGAGTATGTGAGAGTACAAGAGAACAGCCTGGTCACTGAGCTGGCCATGAAGCACAAAGGTCATGCACCAGCAAAACAATTCTCTGACTGTCAGCCACATCAGCAGCCTGTCCCACCTGCCATGCCTTGATTTTAACCCTGAGCATCTCACAATTACCAGACATGCAAGCTGTGTCTCTGAAGAGCAGGTTTCTGCCAGCAATTGATTAGCAGCAGCATGAAGCCTGGCTGCATCCCTTGATGAAGGAAAAACAGCAAGCACAGACAACATAGAATCAACGCATTTCCCAAGAGACATCACATCAGCTATCAACTACCACTCTGCATCCTCCAGACCTAGACTTTTGGAGAACCAGAGCTGACATATACAAGGTCCTCTGTCACTGTGAAGAGCAGAGTTGAGATCTGGGCTACCATGGAAGACAATAAGGTACCTCCCTCTCAGATATGTAGCCTTTGAACAGTAGCTTTAATCTTCACTTGGTCTCCAAAGGAAATTCCACTACAGCTCCCTACTGACCATCAAACCTACAGGCCTATAGTAACAAAATGGCACTGCTGGCATATTCCCTTTTATCAGTCTCATGCTATCCTGCTGGTGACATATCTCTCAGCACAGCCAGGAAGCTTTGCTCAAACCTACTGACCCAGCAAAACTAAACACTGAGTGTCTCCAGAAGAGACAAGAGATTAGAGAGTAAGAAAATATCTCTCAGGTAGTTCCAGTAATTTGGGCTGCTTTTTCCACAAATTCTTAACCAAAAGAAGCCCCGTGGATGTCTTCATCTGAGTCATGCACACTGCTGGTCAATCCAGTGGGCGTGTATGCTCCCAGGGGATTAGGAGCCAAGTAAAAAATCAAAGTGGCTGCTGTTAATGTTACATGACTGTATTTGTAAAGGCAAGACACATACCTGGCAGGCTGCTGATAACCAACAGTGTGGAAATTATATCACATGAGTCTCTAGCAGAGGAAGCCAGGCAAAAGTGCCGTGGGATATGGCACCACCCCTTGCTATGAAACCAGACAATATAGTGCTAGGTATGCACCATGGCAACCAAATAAATATGACTCTCTGGCAGGACAGTTCTCCACTTCGTGCTTTTGCAGAAAGCAACAGACCCTGCATGGCCACTTATGTTTCCCACCTCTAAGAACTCCTCTCAGCGATACTAAATGTTCTCTGGAGGAGCCACATGCCTCAGGGACTCTATGAGCAGCCCAGGTTACTCAGCCACCTGAGTGAGCACTACTTAGGTGCAAGTACTCCTTAATGGAGACCTTTTTTCCCACTCCATGCTTAAATTGATAATTCTGCAGTCAGCTTTCATGGGGGTTCTGGTGCTGGCTAGTGGAATAAAACCAAGACAGCTCTTGAAAACCAGAAAAAATGACGGCTATAACCCCTCAGTTTGCAGGGATGCGATTAGAGGACACCCAGCTCCCTACAACAGCTCCTTCTGCTGACTGCCTCTTCCATCTGCCACTGGGTTTACCCCTACAGCAGCTGCTGTGAAGCCAAATTTGTGAGGCCAAGTGCAAGATTCCCGGAAGATGCTTGGCAAGCAGTGTATCTTCATTTTTCATTTCTTGCTAAGCCTCCTGACCTTCACTGTCACAGCTACTGGGCCCCTGCATGCTGCCTGCCTCTTTTCCCCACAACTGGACACCCCCGGGTGCTGTCCAGCTGGCAGCTGTGACAAAACTGCAGCAAAATCCTCCAAAGTAACTTTGCTTCCACTGACCAGAGGGCATTGGAGTGAGAGTGGATCACACAGGATGGTGGGAAGGAGAGTCTGTTTTTACAGCACTTCTGGGAAGTTGTCTTTGCCAGGCAGCCACCTTTGAAAGCTGGAAGGATGCTGAGAAAACTGAGTCATGTTAGCCTGCTCAGACAGGAGAAAACAATGAAAAAGTAAACATCTCTCAAAAGATAGCTAGTCCTGCCTGCAGGGTCTTCGGCAGCAAGCCAGAGTCTCATCCCAAAGCAGAGCCCTCTGGCTGAAGACATGCTGTTGCCAAAGCCATGGTGTCCTACTGCAAACACATGCATCTGACTGACTTGACTGTCTCCCTGCACAGTGCCAGTGCCAGGCTGCCAATCCTTACAGACAGCTACAGTGAGAAATGCTGGTAGGCATTTTCTCACTGTACCAACACAGCTGCTGCTTTGCCTCTGCACCTGGAAGGGTGGTGGGTGCAGTCCAGCTCTGTGATAGGCCTTTGTGGGGCACAGCCAGACTTTGCCACTGGTCATTAGCCTAGCACTGCCCACAGGGCCCAGAAACTGTAGCTCTCTGCCCATCCCCTGATGTAGCAGGCTCTGGCATTTCACTTCCTAATCCTCTGCCCCCTGCAAGCCCCAGCAGCCAGAAATGGAACCTTCACTTAGCATCCAGATCCCATGTGCTTCAGAGGACATGCTCTGACCATGTCTGCTGTACAGCTTATTCTTCCAGCAGCAGCACCTCCAGACAAAGATGAATTTGAAGCTGCAAGGCTTATAGTAAAACTCTCAGGGTTGCTTTTCCCTGAGATTCATGTCGGGGTTGCTGTTCCCTGAGGTATGTAGAGTTTTCGAGCTTTTCTTGCCTGAAAGGTCCCGCGCCAGAGCCAAAGAAGACAAACAGAGCCTGCCAGTCCGTGTTTCCAAGGTTGTTTATTCTTTCATTATCTCTTAGTTCTTTCTCAGCTCTGCAAGGTGTCCCCAGTAGAGCAAGACACGCGGCAGACTGGGCGGATCAGAGGGTCCTGGACTTTATGTATGGTTTCCCTGACCCAACCACTGTCCAAAACTTACTTTTTATTTACAAAATTTTACCAATACTTACCACCTATGTTAACATGTCATTTCTACTCTAAACCAATCCTTGTGATCCAACTCAGCAGAAAATGGGAGATAAGAACAAAAACAAGGAGGACAGGACCACTCCTCAATTCCTCCATCTTTCCTCTTCAAACCCATATACTAAAAATCCTAGATTCTACATTCACACTCTGTGATAAACTAACTACTACTTATTTCGAATTCTCTTGGCTTGTGATTCTTCGTACAATGTGGGCATTCACTCCCATGGCCAGGGATAAAAAGCAGTACCCTCCTGGGCTCTGTGTGAGGCTGGTTGACCCCCTTGTACAGATCCCAGACGACCCTGTCTGGTCTCCAAACCCTCCAAGGCAACCAGAGGGATGTCCTGGATTCCAACAGAAAACAGCTGTCTACTTATCTTTTTTTAAATCCCCTCATTACGCACAGAGAATGACAAGACAGAGCTTTCTTGAAAATGCAGGTACATTCACAGCAGGCAGGACAAAACCAATCTCTGGACTGTGCTCTTGGGGCAAGGCACATAAGGAGCAGGGATTCCTGATATAAATCCAGTTGGCTGTCAGAAACTGCTGCAAATTCACATTTAGTTTCCTCCCATGTGGAGATGCAGGCCACTGCCTCTGTCCCCACAGCAGGCAGAAAGAGATCACAGACAGCTCTGGTTGCAGGGACCATTCAAATCATCACTTCTCATATAATACAGTATGTGGAAACTTGTCCTGCTCAGCTTCCTGAGATGCTAGAACATATTCTCTAAGCAAGTCAGAGAGTTCTGAGAACTAGAGACCTTGGTTATTCTGGACCACTGCTTCCCATTCCTCTCATCCAATCGTTTCAGACAACAGCTGCACGGGTTTATTGCTGAGCATCCCCTTGAAGATGAATCCATCTCATGCAGCATAACCAGTGCATAGGTGGACACAGAGCCCACTGCAAGTGTCAGTGCAGTCACCTGCATCTTTTCTGTTAGGTTAAGCTATGCCCATCAGACTTTCCCACACATGCTTCCCCAGCATCAGTGCCCTAAAGCCTTTAGAACACATCTGTTGGTCCACAACCAAGACAAAAAACAGTGGCTAAACATCACATGCATGACTCAGATTCCTCTCCTATAAAACACCTTCTCCACAGGGTGCTCACAGACTGTACTCAGCACTGGTCGCTGCAGAGGAACTCCTGGGTGACAGATCCCACACAAAAATGAAACACTCTTGCTTGGACAGTAAGGCACAGGCCAATGGATGGCAAGCTCAGGTTTGCCAAGGTTAAAGAAAGCTGTCAAGTGGGAACAAAAAGGATTTACACCACTTTCCTCACAATTCTCCCGTTCTAATGGCAAAAACTGCTTTAGTTCAACCTCAGGACTAGGTGGAAAATTGTCCTCACTGGATGGGCTCTGCTCCTACAGTACATAAATCCCCTCTGGGGTAAAGAAAAAAAGGGTGATACAGCACTGCCCATAGCCAACAAGACAGAGGAAAGTAAACTAAGAGCCCTTTGCTTGTAACCCCTCTCACACTACCCTGGTACACTCTTGGCAGTGCTGGACGGTGCACACTGAGAGACTGGTGGCAAAAGAAAGGCAAAGCTCCCAGCCTCCTCCTGGTAAAGCACCACTAAGGTCTGTCAGCCTCAACAGCAGCTGGCCTGCCAGTTCCACCCACTCCTGTGTTTAGATCAGTCCTATAGGTCATGAATTATTCCTTTTAAGTCCTTCAAACTGCTCTACCGTTCCTTGGCCACTAAAGGGCAGTAGGACACATTTGGTCCCCACTGTGTGGCCACTGCCCCAAAATCTCGCAGTTTCACCAGCAAGGTGTCACAGGAAACACCATTCTCGTGTGTATTGCCCTCGGTGGCCTGAAGGCTTCACCATAGCAGGGAATAGAGCAGATAATAACACTGCAAAACAAAGCACAAAGCTCAACACCAGCACTGCAACCAGGAAAGCTCTCAGCTCTTCTCAATGGCCAGCCTGGTCTGCCTGAGGCCCGTCAGGCACATTAGTGGGAGGAAAAGAGAGAAAGAACTGGAACCATTGGGAGCAAAATCTGGCTCCAAGCTCTAGATGGACGTTATTTACCATGCTGTTGGCTGGTTTGCTGGCATGTGCCTCCATCTGCTGCCAGTACTTCTTAGACTCCTGCACAATATCTTCATGGGTCATTCCTGGGAACAAAAAGGAGACAGAATTGAGCTACACTCCTTTGGCCAAGAGAAGAGAGGGAGGGGTTGCAGGACTTTTTAGTTTGGGCATAGTAACCCCTGAGTAGCTGAGAGCTTCCAACGGTCCCCCTGGTAATGTCAGGACTGAGTTGTGACAGAACCCACCACAGAACTTGCTAAGAACTTGCTAAGGAAGGGATTACATAAGCCAAACAAAAGGAGGAGAGTTTGGTCTCCTGGGCTTGTTTAGACTTGCCTTTCTGCTCAGGCAGTCTGCAAAGGACCCAGACACTGCTTCCAAGTCAATAATTCTTCACAATAGTCAAGAGCTTGACCAAGGCTATCCCCCAACCCCTTATCAATTCTACCAAGGTCCTAAAGGCAATGCTTTGTTACTATTGATCTACTGTATATGGAGTTTTTGCTTCTAGCTTGGAAGATCACAAATACACACTGAGACATTTACCATCTCCAAGACCCCAGAATTCTCACCTATTACCTGCTGGGATTAATTAGCCTGTTACACCTTCAAGTTGAGATGGCTCCCCATCAATCAATAGGCAAAGAGGAAAGCTGAAATTCAACACATAGAGACACCAAGCCCACCCAAGGCAGCAAGGAAATATCAGCAGTGCAAAACCACCTAAGGACAGCTGTAAATAACCAGGAAGGAAAGATCTGCAAGGTCTCAGATATCAGAAATACAACATCAGACAAGGAGAAAAAGGATTGGTCAGATCTTATCTAAAGAATTAACTCCTGACCAGCTCAAGTGGTGAGGGAATAGCCTCTGTCAGCACCAGCCAGCTAGATGGGCATTCAAGTTATTAAGTACTCTAAAGACCCAAGGCAGCTGTCAAACCAAACTGAAGCAAATACCTTGCACGGGCATCTGATTGCAACAAGGGGTTGCTGAGGATGGCCTTGATGCAGCATCCCCAGGACACAGACACTGCTATTTTGATTGCTTTGCTGATGCCTACAGCTTTTATTACTGAAGTGAGGTGTTCCCCAGGAGTATTACATAAATACAATCATTGATCTGGGAGACAGCATGTTCCACAGCTTAAGGGCCACCAAAGTTTTCATCTCATCTTGGGCTGCGTGTAGCTTGGGTAAGTCACAGCAACCCTGACCTCAGTTTTCCTGTCTGTGATATTGGCTGTTCATGTCCCCATCAGACAACACTACTGCCATTTGCACTGGCCTTAAACAGGATGGAAAGTGCTCAAAAAAGTCACCATTTTTCAAGAACATTTGCTCAGTTCTTCAAAATGGCAGCTACTGCATAGCTGGTACTGCTCACAGGTCAGAGCTGTTGGTGAATATTCTACCTCTTAACCATTAATCTCAGAAGAAATGGTGTAGAGTTAGAAAAATTGCAACTCCCTCTTCCATGTACAAGTATTCCAGGGTCAGATACAATGATGATTTGTATTTTGGGGACAAAAGCTCTAAAGCTGGGAAAACCACAATAAAAAGTTAACATGCTGCACTGGACCTGGCAGGGAAGGGGCTGGAGCAGCTCCTACCTTCTCCATTCCACACACCTGTGATCCTTAGGGTGCAGAACCAAAGGTCTTGTCAGAAGACTGAATTTCAAATGTAGTTCTTGTGACTGCCTTCTTCTAGTTCCAGAATTCTGAACTATCTCAACAACACAGTCTAGAAATGTGGTGGCTGGGAAAGAAAAACCCTCTCAAATGTGAAAGGATGGTTTCCAATCTACTAGCTTTTCAAACCATGAACCATCACAAAGAAATGAGCTGGGAACCAAAAGGCTCATGGGTTGATGACTTATAATATTTCAGCATCTTTTGCAACATAATTAGTGAAGATGAAGAGTCTGTTATTACCACTGGTGGAAGAAGATAGCAAGAGATGTCTGTGAAAAGCCACAGTGAACAAGAAAACAGTCCTGAATGTCCAATTTTCAGATACTGGGAATCTTTACTCCACTAATACAATCCTTTATCCCCATAAACAAAGCCAAAAGCTCTGTAGATTTTCAAATGGCTGTGAAGTGTTTCAAATGTAAGCTGCTTTCTTCCTATTCTTGCTGAGCAAATAGTTCCCAAACGAAACTTCCTGCTCCAAAGCTAAAGCATTCCCACAGAACGGCGACAACTACCTATAATCTCAGTTTCCATAATGAAGGCTACACTTCGGAGAGGCAAACTCATAAGGAAAGCAGGCTCATGTATACAGCCCTGCAGAAAAAAACCCACATGATAATGTCTGTCCTATTGTGGAAGCAAGCACACTCTGCAGCTTAACTCATGGCTTGTTTCATCTCCTAAGCTTTCCCTTTGAAATAATTTCTTCAAGTCAAGAAGGCAAGAAAAAAAATCAGTTTATTTCTTCTGCAGGATGAAGAGGAAAGAACACAAAGGGAAGGAAGAAGGAGCAAAAAAACTTTTCAAATAACAAAACCAGACCAAAACAACAAAAAGAGACCTACCATGGGATGGGGAAAAAAGCAAAGTACTTGAATATTACTGCCCAGAGAACAATGAGTAGTATCACAAGCATGTAGGGCAGCAATGGTGACCCATTACTCAAAGGCAATGTGTTATCTTAGAAACTCCAGAGCTGTATTTTTTTTCATTTCCTGAGGTCACAAGTAAATGAGGGCAAACAGAAAGATTAAAGATGGCATTTGCCACAGTGTGCTACATGTTCATTACTGTCCCTCATGAGCTGAAGACAAGGCCAAGGACTACACTGAACATCAATTGTGATATCACAGAATGTTGAGAAACATCCATAGTATATTTCCTCTCTGAAGTACTCCCATTACCAGGCTGGGTGTTGCACTAAATGAGACCCAGTGGTGAAAAAACATGTAGGTAGCACTGTGGGTGGACTAATATCTACACAGCCAACAGGACAGCAGACAGAGAAAACCTCCAATATATCAGACAGAGACAAAGAGATAGGACTGAAAGTTCCAGATGTGGCAGTGTCACTATACGATTTCCCTGAGTATAATCTCTGTAAAACCCTCTCCTGAGGCATGTCATCAAAGGCTTTTTGGGAAACACCAGGTATCTTGCAAGTTCCTGCTGGTGGTGAATTTGTTTTGAGAAACTGGAGATCCATAGCCTTCTTTATACAACAAACTGCTTTGTCACCTGTGCATGCTGCCATTCTCACTGCAAGACAAGTTCACTCAGGGGTCCAACTACTATTTGTACAAAATCTAAGCACCAAACACCTCCTGGGATTCAGTTCTACCTAATTATAATTTTGATTTATTCAGCTGATCCCAAGGGAAAGGCTTTCTATTCTGCAAATTATAATAACCCTGTTCCTGGAAATGGACAAGGGCTAAATCACCTCACAGAACACCTTGGTCCTCTTTTTTGTGTCCCTGAGGAGGCAGTAATAATTACTTACTCTCTGAGGAGGGAGTAAGTAATATGCACGAGCGAGTGACACCTTCTCAGTACTCCCAAATCACCTTCTTCCCCTCTCAACTGCCCTGGGTACACACTGGAAGAAACTCAGGTAAACACAAGAACAGCCAAATCACACTCACCTGAATATTGCTGCAGCAGCCAGACTTTGAGCTCAATGAAACTATGAGCAAAGTGGCAGCTGTCCTCACGCAGGCAGCCATAACGCACCTCATGTCGGCACACGTCAAACTGGAAGTGCTCCTGGAACTGACGTATCTTGGAATATTTCAGGGAGGTGGAACGCACAATGTGGACCAGACACCTGCAGAAAAATACAAAGCACCAGAGGATCAAGCCCTCCCCACCTCCTCCTCTTTACATATGACATCCAGACATTTAACTGGGCAGGCAAAGGACACAAGAAAATCAACTCCAGAAGAGACAGATTCCGTCTAGGAAAAGCAAACTCCTGCCCTCCCACCCTACCAAGCCTGTGTAGTTATTTTCACCCTCAGCACATGGGTGATGCTCTGCCTAAGTTCAGAGATCAGACACATTTCAAAATACGCAGCAAAGTTACCAACTCCTCTGGTTCAGCATCTCCTCACGTCTCAGGTTGCCAGGAACCAGAAGGAATTGTATGACTGTATTTGACATGTTTGTTACACTTTTGTTTTCTTAAATATTCATTACCAGACAGTCAGAAGCAGGTTCCTGAGCTAGAGGATCTTTGTTTTGACCTTTCTGTAAAGGCCAAACTGAAAGGCAAATTAAGTCAATGGAGAACTTAACAGACTGACTCCAAAGGGCTTTGCTGATGCCTCAAATCCCTCAGCACCACGAGCAAACATGCAGGGTTGAAGCCCATAGTGCTATTTATCAGGATTTGAGCTGTCCTATGATTGGAACCTGTAGGGAGGAAAGGAAGAAAAAGACCAGAGCCCTGGAGTTAAACTGGCTGGACTTGTGAGAGATGGTTCCCATCAGGAGAAAAAATTGTTCACTCACTTGTTGTCATGGAAACTGTGTTTTGCAGAAAGGTTGGAGCAGACAGATGGTGTGTCCTTGGTCCCTTTGCTGATAATCCGGGGTTTGCTGTCAAAGCAAATCTGAGAAGAGAAGAATTAGCATACTGGGAAAATCTTAGAGAGCAGTGAACCAGAGCAACTTTGCTTAGAGGAGGAGGAAGAACCAAAGCAAGTCTATTCTAATGTTCAAAGTTAGAAAGAAGTGTGGTGAAAACTTTGTGGCTTTAAAATAAAGCAAGTCAATCTCTGACATGCATTCTAGACAACATTTTTTGGCTTATTCTCAACAGTATTTACCATTGTGATTGGAAAAATTTTGGTCAGAGCCATATGCTCTTTCCCTGTTAGCCAACAGAACAAAACCAAGGGAGAAATAAAAGAACAGCTACTTCACAGCAAAGAACATATCCCTTTACATGCACTGCCAACACCGAGAACTCTGTGCTGCAAAGTTTAAAGATTATATAAGGCAATTCTCAACTGACCGATTCAGTAGCTCTGCACATACATCAAGTGGGAACTTGTTGCATTATGGAATTCAGATTTCTAAAGTAACTGGGGCTAAATTACAGTTCAAAGCAACATGTTGTTATGAACGAATTCTCAGTGGGTGTGAGTGCTCCAAAGGCTGCCCCTGTTGCTGCTGTGGCCCTGGGATGTGGCGGGGTTATGCCTCCAGAACACCAGCCGCCAGGCAGCCACGCCTTGCGGCCCTGACAGGTGCAGCCGCTGCTGGAGGGAACAACGGCCGGGCTACGAAGAGAGCAAATGGGGAGCACTAAACCCCCATCGTTTCCCAGGGACGGGTGAACCCCCTGTTGGAGGAGTTTTTCCATCCCTGTCCCGAGCCCCTTAGCAAGACAGTCACCCCATTCCCACAGAGAAGAATGTGGAGCACCTACATTCCTGAATTAGCATATTAAAAGAGTTACTAGTTAGGTGATTGCTCAAAATGCAACCCCCTCGCCCCATCGAAATTCATGCTGTCACTCAGCCTCTTAGAAAAAAGGGTTTTTCCAGGGAATCCCACAGCTGGGGTGATGCTGCTGCTCCTAGAGAGCTGCTGGCCCCCCTCCTGGCTAGGCAAGATGTAGCCTTGCAGGAGATGACGAAAAAGCACTGACACCCCAGCAAGTTTGGGGCAGCTGCCCTGCCAGTGTGGCATTCTTCTACATCATTAGAATGTGAAAAAGGGCGACTACTGTCTAAATGACCCTTTTATTGTTTTGCTGTGACTACCTTTTTTGGCAGGAATGTGGCAGGAATGCCCTAGCTGTGTGAAAGAGCAGGGACTGGGAAGGATGCATATGCAAATAAAACTGATCCTGTGAATCTTGGGAGGGTTCTTTGAGAGGAAAAGCACCCCAGGATGGGGACCTGGATGCAGCGGAGAGGAACTGGATGGTGCCCTGGCCAAGGAGGAAGTGGACGCACCCCCCGGCCTGGTTTGAGGACTCGCCACGATCTACTGAGAATCTGACTGGCGTGGGACTGGGCCAGCTCGAGTGATTGATTCAGAAAAAAATACTCGAGGTTTTTCCTTTAGGGTGAAGGGCTGACGTCTTCCACTTTGCCCTTCAGCAACAGACCTGCACCACTCTGACTCCTCAGGGTTGACCAGAGGGAACTTCCAGCTGGTCCCATGGGAACAAAGACTCTGCACCTACTGCCTGCAGCTGAGTGCTGAAATTGGACTCTTCCTGTTCCTCTGGATTGCTACAGCAGCGTGGGAAAACTCTGTCAGGCTCCCCCACTCAGCTGATCTCTCTAATAAAGAGCTGAATATTAATAAAGGCATTAGCCCTGTTTATTTCAGCGTCAAGATGGAGGAAGAGACAGGTGATCCTATGAGGCTGTGAGCACCTGGTTCAGCTGCAGAGCTAAGGAGGAAAACTCCTCCTTTCTCCTACACATCTGTATACGATGCTTACTGTCCTTCTGGGAGCGGGGCACTGGCTAGGACACACAGTTACAGGTGGCCTGCTCCTACACCTTTAGGATTTCCTCCTGAAGAATGTGCAACATTCCTGGATTCCTTTTCCCTTAGGACTGCCTCCCAATGTACTCTGTCAACCAGTCTCCTAAAGAGGCTATAGTCTGCCCTTCAGAAGGTGAAGTGGCAAGGTGGCAGTTCTGCTGAACCCTCTCCTTATTTCACCAAAGACTGAATACTCTACCATTGCATAATCGCTGGGCCCAGCATGGCTTCCAACCATTGTATCACCCACCTCTGTTCACAAACACCAGATCCAGTGGATGCCTTCCCTAGCTGTCTCCCTCATCAGCTGTCTCAGGAGTTATCTTCCACACACTCCAGGAAGCTCCTGGACTGTTTCCTCTCTGCTGTATTGTACTTACAGCAGACACCTGGTAAGTTGAAGTCCCCCACAAGAAAAAGGGCCAACAAACAAGACTTATCCCATCTGCCTATAGAATATTTTGTCTGCCTCTTCACCCTGGTTGGGTGGTCTGTAACAGACTCCCATTTTGTTGGCCTTCCCCCAATTCCTACCTATAACAAGTCAATCCTATCATCATCATCATTGTTAAACTATAGACAGTCAAAACACTCCCTAACACACAGGGCTCCCCCACTGCCTCTCCTTCCTCATCTGTCCCTCCTGAAGAGTTTATAGACCTCCACTGCAAGCACTCCCATTGTGCAAGTCATCCCACCATATTTTTGTGGTGGCAACTATCAATATATCAGCAGTCCAGATACATACTGAAGAGATGGTGGATGCCTGTCCCCTCCCAGCAGTTCTGTACCTCACAGAGAAAGGTGAAGATGCCCTGATGTTCCTTGAGGAGCTTGGCAATTGTGAGGCTGCTCTGCTTGATCCCACCTAGTGGGTCAAAGAGAAGGTCACGGTTGAGGGTCCCCTTCCTCTCCTCCGTCCACACGTCGATCTCTTCCTGGTGGTACGCGAAGGTGCAGTTATCCCCGTACTTACAGTCCTGCTTGTTAAGCATATCTACAAAGCAACAAACAGCACACACCACCACACAGGCAGGGTGGCCCAGTCAGAAACTAAACTCTCTCTCATCTTCTCCCACTGCCCACACTTCCACATGGAACTAAGAGCAAGAAAACCAAGAGCTAAAAGAAAAAGGAAAAGACATGTCCTCCCAAGTTGACCTCCATCAAATCATTCAGGAGTTAATGCAAACTACTGAATGGCAGCAATCTCCAGTAACACTGCTATGGGGGAAACCATCTCAAAACAAGAGGCCAGCTTTAATTCAGTGCCTGGCCAGGGACAGATCATGACTTAACTAACTCCTTTTAAAGCCAACACAGATTAAGTTCTTCCATAGGTCTAGCAATAAGGAGCTATTTTAGCTTGGCAGAACCACAGCCCTGCCGTGGGGCAATTGGGTTGAGTGGGACTAATGTGAGCACATGTACAGGAGGCAGGTTCTCAGTAAATCCCATGTCAGTAGAGCAGCTCTGAGTGCTCGACTGTGCGGAGCAGCTCACTGAGCCTTTGGAACTCTTCTGCTCCTCCACTTTAGAAGCTGCCTGCTCTCCACAACATGGCAGCTCATTGCCCTTCACTGTACTGAGCCATCCAGTCCATAGGCTACTGATGGAACAGGAGACCCTACAGCCATCAGGCAACATCAAACAGAATTTCCCTCACAGTCTCCCCTGGCACAGCCTCTGGCACAGCCCCTTCCCAGTGACCAACCGCCACAGATCACCTTTGCACAGATAATAGGATCCTACAAAGTTGGTTTTGGTTGGACGAGGACGGATCCTCTTCCAGGTCTTGTCTTCTGAGTTCTTCAGCCTGCCCAGCAGGATGTCCCGCTTGCACCTGTGCTCCAAGCCTTCTCGATAGGTGTAATCGCCAGCCTTGGGCCCTGCCAGAGAGAATAACCCCATCAACCTGGGAAAAGCCAATTCCTAGTCTGTGCCAGTGCTCTGGTAGCAGACCAAATGCATCACCTGTTTTGGGGTAGCACATATGACAGGCTTGTTTGAAAACGTGAGTAGACGCCAGGGGGTTCTTCACCAGCAGAGCCGTGTTGGGCATTACTGGTTCTGGCTGGGACAGCAGGTGCTCGGTGGCCTTGGGCACAGCTGGCTGACTCACTCCACCAAGGCTAACCTGAGTGAAAACACACACACCTCTTTATCCAGATCTGCAACCACACGAGCAAGAAACTTCTCTAACCCCCGCCTCACTCCAGTCTCTCAAAACCTGTCTCATTTCCTCTCTCATCAAAATGTTCACATCTAAATGACATTTCCAGAAGTGATGCATGCAACTTTTTCAAAGAGAATGAACACTGTGGTGTGTTCACTTCAAAGACAGGCCTCTTCCCTACTAGCGAGACCTCAGTTTTCTATCACAAGCCACAGAACAAAATGCCCTCCTCACTCCTTCCCATCCCTTCCATCACAATCTACTCTGCAATGAAAGACTTTTAAATCAACCTTATCCTTAACCTAAGAGAAAACCCAAACTGCTTATCAGTCAATCTTCAGGGATATTCAAATTGATGTTAACAGGACCATCAGACGACAAAACTCAAGAACACCTTTTGTTCCAAGCTTACTAATCCTCCCCTTTTTCTCCAAGACTGGAAACATAGGACCGAGGCAGAACATCTTGGAGAAGCCTCTTGACATGGGCAGAGAGCAGCAAAGAACTTCAGTAGGCTGAAGTCAAAGTTGGCTTACTCTGCCCCATCTTTGAGCATTATGTAGCTGCCAGATACATGGAGGCTGCCAGCCTCCATGATCCCCTGCTGACCATACAACCTTGGTCACACCATGTTAACCTTGGCAATATGGAGTAACAGATAAAAAACAAAGATGAAACAAATGTCTTCCTACGGACTCTGTGGGAATCTTTACCTGCCTTGCCACATGGGACGCAACATTCACCAGGGCAGGGTAAGAAGAGGGGCTCAAATTACCTACATCATCCAAGTGACCACTACCACCACCACTACTACTTTGGCTCCAGAGCACCCTGGGACATCAGCATGGGGCAGTAGCTCACTCACCACTGGGGCTGGTTTTTGGCTGCCAGGTAGGTGTCGCAGTTCCTGAGAGTTAGTTTCTTCTGGGCAAAAGAAGGGGAAAAGAGCCCCACAAAACAAAAACAATCATTTCACTCTCAGAGGAAGTTCTACTCACAAAAACACAAACAACAGCTTATTAAATTAATTTGTTTTATTTATTTCATAATATCTTAATATTTTCTTCCCAAAGCACGGAAAAATTCCAGAAAAGGCCTTCTTGTCCCAGAAATCCTACTGAACCCAACTCTATGCTGCTAAGAACTGGCATTCCTAAGGTGGCAACCCAAAACTGTGAGTGAGTGTTGAAGTGCTGACTGGCCAATCTCTGCAGTCCCCATAATACTTTTGCTGCCAATATACTGCAATACTGGGAACAAGTTAATCGAGAAGAAGACTACTTCCCTCCTGAACAGGAAGGGACTTAGTCTTTGCCCACCATTCTCCACAAGTTTTCTCCTTGTGACATGAAAGTTCAGAGCCTCATTCAAGAGGACACTCATTGCCCTGAATTCAGAAATGGGGAAGACCTACCTTGGCCTCTACCATTCTGCCCAGCACAAACAGGGTCCTGTATCATCTAAAATAGTCATCATCATTCTGCTCACTTTGTGCAAAATGTCAGAGTCATTGAGGAGGAAGGTGGAGGAATCATGCTATAGTCCAGCAAATTGTGCCAAAGGAGGTGCTCTGGACACCAAGCCAAGTTTAAATCTCATCACCCATCATTATACATCTTTGTGTTTCTTTCTCCTCTTTAGATTTCACTCAATGCAAGTACTGGTTATCTGGGATTATATACCTACAGCTTTTCTCATTACTTTTGAACTAAACATCTTCAGTTACTCTGTCAAGACAATTCCCTTCTCTCTTCTACATTTATATTCCTGTTCTACCACACCATCAGAGAAAGCTACAAGACAGATGTTCTCAGCATTGAAGGAAATAATTTTGGCATGCATTCACAGCTAAGGCAACACAAAACCACATCACCCCACACCTACCAATGGCAAAGGAATCCAAGGTATCCAGTGACCCCTTGCTTGTCCCAAAGCAGTCCAGGGCATCAAGCCGTGTATCTGTGTATGGAAGCAGATCCAGGGAATCCAGCGAATCTAGAGTGGAGCTGCCACTTCCTCCTGGTGGGGCCTCAAAGGCATCCAGGACAGAGGAGGAGGAGAGCTGTTTGATGGGATCCATCACCAGGCCAAAGGAGGCAGGTGGCAGAGGGGTGGAGACAGGGATGCTGGCTGTCACAACTGGAGGCAGCAGCGGAGTTCCCCCGGGAAACACAGGAATCAACTGGGGCATCTCTGTTGGCAGGTTGGTAGGAACGATGCTCTGGACCAGAGACTTCAGGGGAGCAGGAAGGAGGATAAATAGCAAATTAGTACTGAGGAGCAAAGACTGAAAAGAGATGTCCTGGTTTTGGCCAGCACAGAGTTAATTTTCTTCTCAGTAGCTGATACAACACTGTGTTTTGGATTTAGCGTGAGAATAATGTTGATAACACACTGATGTTTTGGTTCTTGCTAAGTCGTGCTTATTCTAAGTCAAGGACTTTCCATTTCCCATGGTCTGCCAGCAAGCGGATGCACAAGAAGATAGGGGAGACTGATCTGAACAAGCCAAGGGGATATTCCATACCACAGAACATCATGTCCAGGATATAAACTGGGAGAAGTTGGTCAGGGTCACTGACTGCTGCTCAAGAAAGGCTGGGCATTGGTCAGCAAGGGGTGAGCAACTGTATTGTGCATCACGTGTTTTTCTTGAGTTTTATTCCTCCCTCTCTCTTCTCTTCTTTTCTATTATTGTTATTGTTGTTAATATTGTATTTTGTTTCAATTATTATACTGTTCTTATCTTAAGCCACAAGTTTGGGTTTTTTTCAATTACCCTCCTCACTGGGGAAGGGGCAGGAAGAAAGTGAGTGAGCAGCTGTCTGGTACTTAGTTGCTCACTGGAGTCAAACCATGACAACAGAGAGCAACAGGCTCCCAGTGAAGGGTATACTAGCTGGAGCAAAAGGATACCTAGCAGCTCAATCCACCTGCAGACTTCCCACAGACTTTCCAATTTTTCTGTACTGCAAACAGTCTGGACCGGGACCCCTGAGGAGGTGTTGGGATACCTGAGTTCGTCGGTCCTCAAGACAGTGCCCTGTGCTGGGCACTGAAACCAGCTCAGGTCCAGAAACAAGGCAGCTGAGTATACACAGTGCAAACGTCAGAGCAATGATCACAACCCATGACACCTCTCATCAGGGCTTTTCCAACATGAAAATCACTATACTGCCTCCGGACCCAAGGTGGCTCACATAAGCAACACTGGCAACTAAAAACCAATGTAAGTATGAATACAGATTGTCTATGCAGTTCCCAGACCTGTTCAACAAGCTTAGGCTGAGTGCAACCTGCACAAAATACAAGGAGATTAGAGCATGCCCACTGTATAAAACACATCCATCATTCCTGCTTCATCACACTCATTTCTACTCTCAGACTGGCTACACTTTCATTGACACAGAAGGCCAGGTGAAAGGAGATGTCAGGGGAGTGCTATCTTGGGTGTATTTTGAGAGGCAGCTCCCTGAAGCTGCACACAGCAAAATAAGCTTGGAGGAGGACTCTACATACTCACAGTAGCAGAAATAAAGGAAAGAATGAATGAGTTTTGCTAGAGGAAGATAGGAGAAAAGAATTACAGAAAGAAAACGAGAGGCAGCATGCACATCCTCATGCTCTAAGGACCGCCAAGGACCTATTCGGAACAAAGAAGTAGCAGACCTCACACAGTGCCCACTCTTACTAGAGGGTATGGTGACCCTTCAGCAAGGGAATCCAGGAGGGAGTCTAGTTCTTCCCCAATGATGTCCCCATCTGTGAAGTCCTCCATGTTCTCAGGAACTGGCAAGGGTACACAGTCTGGAGACGGGAGCAAGCTGGCAGCAGGAAGCGAGGTGGGCAAGCCCTTTACATCTGAGTCAGACGGCAAAGGGGCCAGCCCCTCTTTCACAGGGATGGCCACAGGAGCTGGGAGGCACTGCAGGTCCACAGAGCAGTCTGTGATGAGAGAGAAACCGAGCCAGTCACTACGAGAGCCTCTTGCAGGAGGCAAATAGAGAACAGCATGGCAAAACCAATATTGTACAACTCCATCAAATCACAAAAACAAAGTATGCCAACTTTCTGAGAGGAGAGGCTCTAGTCTGAAGAGTACTTGCTCTTTCATTTTTGTCCCCCCTCTCCAATGGCTTGCCAATATCTGAAATACATTCTAAGGGCCAGTGCCCAGTCTGACTGTCAAGATTTGGCAAGCACATACAGCAACCAGGAACAACACAAAACCTGTGGCAGGAAAGAGGCGGTGGTTTTCCCTAAGGTTTCTTCCCCCCTTGAGTACATTACTGAAGTAGTAAGATGTTCCTATCATGCAATATAAACCTCTGTTGAGTGAAGCTAAGGTTGCAAGCACATGTTCCTCACAAAAGAACTTTTTATTCTCAAAAAAATTAAAGGTTAAAAAAAAGTTCAAATGTTATAAATTTGGAAAATGCAGCATCACATTTGCAGTTCTCAAACCAAGCACTCAAACTACCTTAATTCTGCCCCTTTTCAGATGTCCTGGAATAAAAGAAAAGAAGTAAGACAAAGATGCTACCTTCTCCAGCCACATCCCATTGGCTGCACTGTAACTGCAACCAACTAACACTATAAAAGCAAGGAATGTCGGAGTCTAGAACATCCCTCTGGCCACCCTGGAGGGTTTGGAGACCGGACAGGGGGGTCTGGGATCTGTACAAGGGGGTCAGCCAGCCTCACACAGAGCCCAGGAGGACACTGCCTCTGATCCCTGGCCATGGGAGTGAATGCCCACATTGTATGAAGAATCACAAGCTGAGAAAATTCAAAATAAGTAGTATTTAGTTTATCATAGAATGTAAATGTAGAATCTAGGATTCTCAGTATATGGGGTTGAAGAGGCAAGATGGAGGAATTGGGGAGTGGCCCGTGTTCCTTGTTCTTGCTCTCGTCCCCCATTTTCTGCTGAGTTGGATCTCAAGGATTGGTTTAGAGTAGAAATGACATGTTAACATAGGTAGTAAGTATTGGTATGATTCTGTAAATAAAAAATACGTTTTGGACGGTGGTTGGATCAGGGGAATGGTACAAAAGGTCTGGGACCCTCTGATCCGCCCAGTCTGCCGCGTGTCCTGCTCTGCTGGGGATGCCTTGCAGAGCAGAAAAAGAACTAAGATAAGGTACCCTGCCAGGGAGGTCTGGCAGAGCTGAGAAAGAACTGAGATAATGAAGAATAAACAACCTTGGAAACATGCATTGGCGAACTCAGCTTGTCATCTCTACCTTTGGTGTGAAACACTTAAGGCAAAGAGAAGACGAAAAACCTTATTACCTCGGGGAACAGCAACCCCAAGGAGAATCTCAGGGAAAAGCAACCCTGAGAAGGAAAAGTTTGGAAGGAAAGACAATAGCTTTTATTAGAAAGGCTGACAGAATTGATAAAGAAACTAGACAAGCTTCAGGGACACAAAACTTGATCCAGCAAGAAATGCTGGATCCTGTCTGTACCAGGTCTGTTCACTCAGCCCCCACGAGAACTTGGCTGTCCCTTGGCAGCAGGGACCAGACAAGTTAGCCATGTTACTGTCTGCAAGCAGCTCATTTGCTGGCCCAGGAATGTGCTGCTGCCGTCTCAGAGAGCTCAGCAAATTAACAATTCCAGCAAACTCCCAAGTTCTGAACAAAACAACAGCAGAGATGACAAACATAGGCATGCCCCCTTATCTCTAACCCTATCAGGAGCACATCACCAACCCCTGCAACCTTTCCTCCAGTATTCATTGTGAATGGTCCATCTGGATGGACCACAGCAAAGGTCACTTTTGCAAGGCACTGGAGGCTGAGCCATGACAAAAGACAGGGAAGCAGGAAGTGCCAAGGAACAGAAACATCCTCTCCACATCCTCAAGCATGCTATTGAAGGCAAACATGTGTTGTACCTTATAGGATCCAATACAGGATTTTTGTGCTCCAGCTGAATGTATTTCCCACTGGCAGCAACTCAAAGGAAGGCTGTGCATGTCCTTAGTTTTGTAGCTGCCCCACCAATCAGGCTTGTCTCTAACCCCACTGCCCCCTTTGCAATGATTCATCGCATCGCATCGCATTGCATCGCATGTCATCTCATCTCAATCTCCCTTTGGTGCAGAACCCCCAGCTGCCAGGGAGCCAGCTATCCAGCTTTTCTCATGGCTGGAAGGTTGGCCAGGTTCCCTGCAGTACAAAGGAATGGCTTGTGCCTTCCCATTTTTCAGATGTTTAAATCTGGAGTACTGTCAAGATTCCTACAGAGGCCAACAAGAAGTTCAGAACACGCCAGAAGGCATGGGGACATGTGCAGTGGGAAGCAAAAGGGTGCACAGTGACAGGGTCCCAAAGGATCCAGCCGTTCAGATCTTCTCCAAGGAATGAATGAGACCCTGCGTTTTCCACTCAGACTGGGAAGCGAAGAGGCCCTCACACACCTCAAGAGGCCCTCACACACCCTAAGAGGCCTCAAACCCAGAAACGCTGAATGCATGACCAAAAGGCAGACAATAACATTAGATCCCCACAGCTCAGTGTATGTGAAGGGCAAGGAAAAAAGCAGGGACCAACAGATTTCACTACTTGCAAGTGGAAGAGGAAAGATGCCCACTCCCCTCTCCCTGACCACCCAAACCCTGTCATTCCTTCAGCCACTTCCTCCCACTTGACTCTGTCCAATCTTTTTTCCTATCTCTCCTTTCCCATTCCTGCTTTCCTCAGGACACCAGATCTGCTGACCTCACTCACCAGCTGTGATACCCACATCTCACATACTCTCCTTACAGAATGATCATGCATCCTCTGCATTCCCCTAACGTTTGCTCCATCTTATAAGAATAAAACAGCTTGCTTTGATGAGTAGCTCACAGCCGCTGATTTCTGCCCCTGCCATCACACTCAGCCCCATGTATTATTATAAGGTCAACGAAGGGCTTGTCCATACATCCCCATGAACCAAGTCTCCCATACCAAGCCCTCCCAGCTGGTAGCTTCTCTGGCCATACACCTGCCTGTCCCCAAGGGGCAAGTACAAGATCTTTTAAAAGCACTGTTTCTAGGTCCGCTCTCCGAAACAGCAGTGGTTCCATGGTGCATTAGCTGGCCAATGGCCATACTGAGCCAGATCTGAGCCATGATCTCTCTGCAGGACTGGGCTGAGTTAAGTAGATTACTTCAACCAAAACATGGAGGAAAGGGCTTCAAGAGTCTGCATCTTACAAAACCAAACCAAACCAAACCAAACCAAACCAAACCAAACCAAACCAAACCAAACCAAACCAAACCAAACCAAACCAAACCAAACCAAACCAAATAAACAACCACAAAAAGCCTTGCTAAAAAAACCTTTGAATCTGAAACTCTGTCCTGGGTTGCAGTATGTAACCAAAAATGTATATTCTACTTTCCGTCTGTTGAAACCCGCTGGGGAAGATTTTTTCCTTATTTCTTGTATAACCCATTCCTCATAACTCCAGGGGGGAGGGGGTGGGTGCCTTCTGTTAATGGGCTAGATGTTAAAACCATATGGAGCAATGTTCCTTTTCTCATTTTCTCTTCCACGACCCATCCTCCCTCCCAGGGATATCTTCTGTTAATGGGCCATTAAGGCTCACCACATGACTGATACAATTACATCATCCCATTGTGAGATGCTCCACCCTGTGGGAGGAGCCAACCGTTCCTACCTAGATAAAAACTGAGAGTTAGAAACACCAGGGCAGCCTGTTTTTCCACTGGATTTCCCAGAGGAGGGCTGGACCCATCTTGCCACCACTAGACCCTTTTACAGGATCATCTCTACTCCAACAGAACCACATCTGTTACACCAGGAGGATTTATTTGGACTGCTTCCAACACTCTGACCAACAGGGTGTCAAGCTGTATTCTGATTGTCAGGGTTTCTAGGATTTGTTTGTTTGTGTGTTTTTGTACTATTACATTTGTATTTTTTGTTATTACTATTTGTATTTGTTATTCCTATTCCCATATCTTTGCGTGAAAGCCACTATTTGCAAAACTATTAATAATTTGGAGGGAAGGGGTTTACATTCTCCATTCCAAGGGAAGCTCCAGCTTTCCCTGGCAGACACCTGTCTTTCCAAACCAAGGCACACTCTCAGGGTACCCAGTACCCACAGCCATCCTGGTGGTACACCACTCTCAGGGCAATTGGATAACACATAATTCCAATGCTCTTGCAAAGATTTCCTAGCAATCTTTTGCAAAGATTTCCCAGCAGTAAAGGCTCTGTCTGCTGGATTCGCAGCAAAGGTGGCATGCTGCTCTTACACCAAATCCAGATTAGATAAAGAACTTACTGGATGCGGTCATTTGTTAGTCTGTACCAGAAGTCCAGTTAATTTTAGCACAGCAAGAAAAACTCTCCTTAATTCACAGAACTGGGTCTCATAATCTCATGTAGCAAGCAGATACTAAATTGACATTCAACAGAGAATTAACATGCTTTCCAAAGCACCCTAATAATGAAGTTAGTTTCTTTTTATAAAAACAGCAATTGCTACTTGTGGTGGTATGTTCTCACACTTACCTTCACACACACAGAGCTACCTTACAAAGGAACAAAGACTGATGTGTTCAGAGGCAGAAGTTCAGTGCTCTGGTACACAAGGTAGCAAGCCTTTCTACAGGCACAGAGTTAAAGCCACTTGTTTCTCAGCATGAGAAAAGCAACCCTGTTAATCTTCCTTCTTCTCCTCCTGGGTGCCTAACCCTGCACTCGGCTCTCCCTGGGTCCCTCCCAACTCCTGTGTCTTCAATTTCTCCACCTCAATGTCTTGGAGGACCATATGCACGTAGAGCACAAACAACCTTACCTTCACTTGATCTGTACTGTTTTGCCTTGGAGCAGAGTTCAAGAAGCTTTGCCAAAGAGCAGCTTTAAGAAAGCGTAACTGGAGAGACCTGTGTACCTCAGCAGACCCTTTTAACTCCCATATGTGTCTCTCACTGGGCCTGGACAAAAAGCTGTTTTGGCAAGAAAAACACTTCTGCTTTGCACCACTTTCTCCTTCTAGTTACCAAAGTCAGGATCATGCAGAAGAGACACAAATGCATGTGATCAACCTCTCAAACCTGCCAGCCTGGTCACATACCATAGTGAGGCCACAAAATTCTGAGGAGAGAGGTATCTTTACCTGTTTCAATGTCATCTATCGAGCCAAATCCATTAGAAGTAGTCTGCAAAGAGGATGTAGGAAAAAGGAGAGGAAAAATATTGTGAGAAATCAATATTTAAAAAGACATCCACACTTCACACATGGGACTCTTTACTACTCCTAAATATATATAACTCTTTCTTTTCCTTTATGAGTTCTTTCTGTGCTGGAACAGTAAATGAACTTTAGGAGGCCATCAATCCAAGGAATCTATTCATGTTTACCTTCAGCAGCTGACAAACCCTTTTGCTGCAAAAGAAAACCATGCCTGAACAATATCCAACCATGAGGGCAACTCCATGCACAGAATAGGGTATTCCACCACGTGTAGATAAGAACACTGTGTCCCAAGCACCAGGACACACCAATCAGCCCACTGCATGGGAGATCTGATTAGCCTGATGTTACGCAACGTCCATTTTCTTAGTTCACATATCTTGCAATCTAACAACCACAAACTTCTACAGCAAATTCAAAACAGGAAAATGTTTCCACCAAGACAACTTGGAGCTGAAGGCAAGGAATAAATTGAGTCCATATTTTACAGAATAATAAATAGAGGTAAGTACATGTGCCTTTAGCTTAAGCTTAAAAAGGCACTGTTGGAGTCCAGGATATCCCTCTGGCCGCCCTGGAGGATTTGAAGACTGTACAGGAGGGTTTGGAGACTGTACAGGGGGGTCTGGGATCTGTACAGGGGGGTCAGTAAGACCCACACAGATCCCAGGAGGACACTGACTCTGATTCCTGTCCATGGGAGTGAACACTCACATGCAGGAAGAATCACAAACCCTAAGAATTTAAAATAAGTAGTGGATGGTTTATTATAGAATATAAATATAGAAATTAGGATTCTTAGTATATGGGGCTGAAGAGACAAGATGGAGGAATTGGGGAGTGGCCCCTGTCCTCCTTGTTCTTGCTCTCGTCCCCCATCTTGTGCTGAGTTGGGTTTTAGAGATTGGCTTACAGTAGAACTGACATGTTAGTATAGGTAGTAGGTATTGGTAAAATTTTGTAAATAAAAAATACGTCTCGGACAGTGGTTGGGTCAAGGGTACCGTACTTAAGGTGCAGGGCTCTCTGATCCGCCCAAGTCCAGCCACGTGTCTTGCTTTGCTGGGGACGGCTTGCAAAGCTGGACAAGAACTGATAGATAATTAGGAATAAACAGCTTGATAACACGAACTGCTGGACTCAACTTGTCGTCTCTGGCTTCGGTGTGAAACACCCAGGGCGAAGAGAAGACTGAAAACCTTATTACCTCTGGGAACAGCAATCCAGAGGAAACTCCCAGGGAACAGCAACCTTGGGGGAACCCTTATTACCTTGGGGACCAGCAACCCCAAGGAGAATCTCAGGGAAACAACAACCCTGAGAGGCACAAGTAAAGCATTTGTCTTTTCATATTTTATCTACTACGGTGGGTTTTGCACTATTTTCAATTCTTATAAAAGGAACAGATTTTCAAAATAAAAAATAGGCACAACTACTAAAGAAAGCTGACTGGCCTTCTTAGAAAGATATGAAGCCAAATCACTAAACAGTGAGAGGTAAACTAGTCCTTTAGTATCCCATCTTGTTGTACAAAATTACAAAGTTTACAGTGTTATTTATTGTTCATGTGCTTTAAGGAGCATTGTGAAGTACTAAATAGCCTGTAAAAACAGCAAGTGCATGTTTGTTGGGACAGTTTTTTGCTCAGTGGTAGAACACAGAAATCAGCAATTTCTTATATTTTTACCTTAGTATTTGTACACTGCCCTGCCCAGCTGGATCTCTCAGAATTATACAAACAATACAGAAACTGTATATGTACCTTGCTCAGTACATCACAGGATTTAATTTTATATGCTTCTTCAGCAGTTGCACTTTCTGACTTTTACTTAGCATTGTTGTGAGATATGTAAAACTTGAAAATAAAAATTTATTTAAAATGTAAGAGAAAGCAAACATTAACAATAACTAAGAAAAATAACCATCTTTGGTGATCTAATTACCGACATAAAAATTATGTCAGTAGAAATATTTTCAAATAAATTAATTTCTTGGCAATATCCCTTAAAAGCAGAAAACACTAATTAAAACAGTTAAAACCTAAAAGACAGTTATAAATTTGCATGTAAATAAAACTTTATGCACCCTAGTAGCACAATCCATGAACAGTAACAACGACATGATGTAAACTCTCACCTGGTTTGATGAATTGATTGACGTGCCATTACTGAGTAGTGAGAATGTTTCCAATTCCTGCTGCAAGGAAGAGAGAGGTCTTAGAGCAGAATTCAGCCAGTGAATGCTCATAAACTAGGTAAAGCTGGGTTACAATATGGTTTCCTTCCAAGCACTATCCAAAAAAAAAAAAAATGCCACCCCAAAAGGTTACCCCACTGTGATAGCACAGGAGTACACATCTGTCAACACTGAAAAGGGACATTCAAGTGTTCTGTACACCTCAGAACATCTGATCCACAACCAGGAGGCAAAAAAATTCCTTGAGAAACAGATGGGTTTGCTTTTCATTAAGAAATCACTACTTCGGGAAGGCATTACCCCATTGGAGTGAAAGCTGGAATTCAACATGAGATCACAAAGCATTAACAAAATACCAATCACAGAATTTCAAATAATAAAAAGCATTCTGAAGTGTTTAATTTTTATATTTCTAACATAGAGATGGTTTAAGTCCATCTCAGCTGGATAACATAACAGCAGCAAAAAAGTTGGCAAGGCCAACATAGTGAACAGATAAAAAAAGTATTTCTACATAAACTTCCCTTCCTTTGAAGACAAAATAATTTGGGAGTGTGGAAAACTGCTACAAGATCAAGGAGTTTACTTAGGGTAGGCAAATCACACATGAGGTTTCTTGTGGAGAGGATTAACATGTTACAGCCAGATTTACCCTAAAAGCCCTCTGCAAACCGGATGCCTACCTCATGCTACAAAGGTGCCCCTCTGCAGATGGAACACGCTGCTTGTTTAACACACCCCCATGCTTGGGACCAAGAATGCAAACACAAACGTCCACCTACACTGCTAGCTCATGTTCTCTGCTCCTGAGAACAAAATCCATGACTAAGGCAGCTTTATGGCTAGCCGTGGCCTAACGCCCTCTTGCTCCATCCCAGGATACACATTTAAACACCTACAGCACTTCCTTGTAGAGCCAAGTTACAGATCCAGCCACTGGTGTCAATTAGCTTCTGACCAAGTGTGTACCCGTTGTTCCCCCAAGGTCAAGTCTTTTCCCCACCACAAAGATGTGTATGCCTAGAAATGGCACAGGAACCCCTCATGATCCACTGCACTACAAAACCAGCCATGCCTCCAAGGCAGCAGAGGATGCCATCCTTCTCATTGAGTAACAGGGAGAGGTTTGTGAAGCAAAACCTGCTTTGGGATCAGGCCTCTCTCCTGCAAAAAACATGCAATGCACATGTTCCTCTCCTGTAGCACAGTAGATATCTACTGCATCAGAAATTTCTCCTGCAGCACCAGTTAGGAACTCAGAAAACATCCTGGCAGCAGACACAGAGCAGTAATGGGGTTAGAAACGGATCACAGCAAAGCGAGTCAGAGGGTCAGGACAAGGAGGGTTGCCAGCACCCTGCTAGAGTTTGTAGGGTTGTGTACACATGTCTGTAACTGCATAGCAGCACCTGCCACTTCCACAAAAGTAAATATATACAAGCAAATGATGGCCTCTAAGACAAAAAAAGTCATACCTGAGGTCTTTTGTATGCTTTTCGAATCTTCAGTCCCAGCTTCTGGGCAAGCTCTTGTCCCAGTTGTGTGACGCTTTCATCCTGGGGACAAAACCATTGATGAGACACTTTCAGTTTTGCCTTTGTGGCACACGGAATGAAATAAAGAGAGATGCAGTTATGCACATTGTGCTGCACCAAGAAGCCTCAACTTCAGACAGCAGTAGGTAGATAATTTCCAGAACAGTCCCAGAAGAATCCAGACAGACTTCAGCATTCTTGTCACTCAGTCCTGCCAAGATGCTGCAGTTGCACCTGTAGTTTTGCCCTACACTCATTCAGTGCCGCAGAAAATCAGAATCAAATATCTGCTTCCAACAAACCACCTGCTCTGCGAAAACAGGGTTCAGGAGTCCTGCTCACAAGTTGGCTGAAGGAACTCCCAAGACTGGCTGCTGATATGGCTTCTGCAAGGTCTCCATGCCTGGGAAGGAGCCTGCATGTCTTCCCTCTCTTCC
Source organism: Prinia subflava (assembly GCF_021018805.1). Classification (NCBI taxonomy): domain Eukaryota; kingdom Metazoa; phylum Chordata; class Aves; order Passeriformes; family Cisticolidae; genus Prinia; species Prinia subflava. Next base: position 23,939,671 of record NC_086250.1, on the reverse strand, counting down.
AGCTGCACAGTTAATAATCAGTTGATATGCAGACAGTACCCACTAGCCTGTTTTGATTGTTTTTAAAACTGAAACCAAGTCTCAGTTTTCAACCTTCTAGCTAGAAGGCATTTTGACTGTCTCCAGCTCCAGTCAAGCAGATCCTTCAGGTTTCCTCATTGTGTGGCATTTAACCATCCTCCCTGCCCAATGTCCATACCCACTCACACACCATGGGCTTTCTGCCCAGACTAACAACCTGGCACAGTCTTCTACACTTCCTACACTTGTATCACCAACAACTGTTTCCTTCTGTTCTCCTCTCTCTCCATGTTTGCAAAAATATCAGAGTACTTTAACAGTTCATCATAACAGTTTTGTTGTGATAGCCCTCCTGAATCTTCCAACATTTCCCTCCTCGTGTCCCATCTTGAAGCTTGCCTTCTTCTCTCTACTTGCCATGCTGGTCTTTCCAATCTCCTTCTCCCTGAAGGTTGAGGCCTTTCCGTTTCAACAGCTGAGAAACCTCTGATTCTTGCAGCCCACCATTATAAGTAACTTTTCCCTTCAATCTGGAGTGCCATTTTTTGATTGTACTCACTTCCCCACACCCTCAACATTAGTCTTGGCACCATCTTCACTGAACTCAGTGAAAACAAAATGCAGCTTGTCAATTTCCTCTTCTAAAACACCCCATGACATACCAAACACAAACTTACCGCAGAGAAATATTAACTTCACCATACTGAGAATTTCTGCAAACTAGCAGCACTGAGTATCTGCACCCAGAAATAAGTTAACTCTGATAGACAGTGAGCCAAATGAGTGGTAGATCCTTTATTACCAGAAGTTTTAAGACAGGCTCTGTTTTGACCACAGCAAAGTTCTCAGCAATTACAGCAATGCAAATATGGAAATACCTATGTGCTCCAGAGGGTAATGGAAACAGGAGTGAAATGATGGATAGCATGACTTGCCTTTGATGGAGAGAAGGCTTATGATTTCTGTTAAGCAGGTAATAAGACAATGGGGCATGTTAATTTACAAGGCTGAATTGTTTAGAATAGGAAACACAGATCACTCAATATGGAGTTTTTTAGGCTGAACTTTCCTGGCACTGAGAAGTTTGATGAAGTAATGATAATAATGGGAGCTATGTAAACATGACTATACAGTTAACATATAAATTAAGTGGCTAAACTGCAGTGTAGTATATAGCCACATATATCTTTACAAGAACACCTACATTAGATGCTTTTGTTAAACAAAGGGTTTGTTTATAAAACAGTTCCTTGGGACTCCCCAAACATGGTATCTTTAATAAGTTTTGGTCACCCTGTTCTGCCGAGTCAAAGAAGCTAGAACTTACAAGCTATACAAAAGGAATGACTATCTGCTAACAAGGCTTTCAAAGATTGTTTCTATAACACTAATAATAAAGGAAAGTTAATTTCTTCTGCTGAAGTGGATGCATTTTTCTTGTAATAACACTACTGTGATGGATCAGAACCAAAATCAGCACAGTGCTCAACTGAGTCCATGTAATCACAGTTTGCCTTCCTGATCAATATCTGGCCTATGAGGATGCTCAAAAGCACTATCAGAAAAATATTTAGTTCCTACTATATGCAGATAGTCCTCTTCGCATGCAAAAATTTACACACCCCTGAACACAAAAATAACTATGCTACGTGATGTCAAGGACACCTTTAATATTCCTCAAGAAACAAAAAGCTTCATCACTTTGCTTTAGCAATCAGTAAGTGAAATGCAAGACATTTGTATCCAACACAGGAAAACCATACATGTTTTCCTTTCAGGGCTCCAGTTCCCATTTATCCCATCCTCCTAGACACTTCCATTAGGGATACAAAAGCAGCCAATTAAAACATTCTCATGGCTTTAGTTCACCTTTTGTTAGAGTATGGGTTTGCTCTTCACAAACAGACCATGAACCTGCTGTCACTAACGGGTGTCCCTGGCTGGCAATATCTGTAAGAGGTTATTTGGCCCGAAGAAACATGTGAGAACAAACATCTTTGAGTTAGAGAGACAGAACTTCTGGGCATGTTCTTGGGAACAGCCAAGAGTTCTCTTCCACTGTCCTCTGGCCTCACACTAAGCATGTTGAAGAGAGGAAGATTGTGAGCCACAAAAACCAAGATAAGTTGTATGTCGAAAACTCACATGTGGGAGGGACAGCAAGCATTGGCTGTTGCACTCATATGCTTCTTTGTGTCTTCCAAGTTCATTTAAGGAACGGGCTTTCCGGAATAATGCTCGGATGTTCTCCTTGTCGAGACTTAGAGCCTTCTCACTGTCTTCCAGCGCCTTCTCATACAACCCCTGCATGGAACAGACCACCTGGAGTCAGCTGAGGCACAGCAGACAAACTTGCCCTTCTCTGTGAATGCAAATGTTCTATCTCTCAGCAGAAAACAGGAATACAAGCAGCAGGTGGAAGTACATATGTTACTCATGCACAGACCAGCGTGCAAACACACCTACACTAACAGAACATTTTGTTAAATCTTGAAAAACTCAAAACATTTCGAAGTCAAGGAATGACAGAACTAAGGCTGCTTGAGCAACCTTATCTTGTCTCCTCCTCTACCCTGAGCATGTTATACTTGCAAGTCTCTAATTATGTGACTGCTTGCTAACTTTCAGGGGACTCGGTGTCCCTACAAACAGGATGGGCCTGCTTTGGGGTTGTGCCATAAAGGAAAGTTGTTACATGCCTTAGTAAAATGGAAGCATGCAGCCTTTCAGAGCCTGGGTATTTCAGAATCCTTTTCCATGTGTATGCTATAAGTTCCTTCAAGACCCAAAGCCTTCCTACTACCTTCCAGTGTCTCAAAGGAGAAGGCAAAAGCCTCCAGGGCAATAAACAGTATTCCAGAAAAATATTTGCTCAATACTGGAAGACACTGGATGGTATTAACTCCTCACCACTGAAGACCAGAACTGCGTTGTTAGTACTTTAGGCCTGGCTCTCTCTCCTTACATCCTTCCTGTGGTCTTGCAAGACACAGTGCTATTTTGAGGAGATTGCAGACTTTTCTGTGTGTTGTTGTCTCCTCCAGTGTTTGAACAAGGAATGGACAAAACCAGCTGAAACGCCTCTTGATATCTTTTCCAACTCCACAGCACTGCAACCCTGGCTCCTGGAGATGTCTTGGGAAAGCACTCACCATGGCAAAGTAGCAGGCAGCTCGGTTGACATGGAGCTTGCAGAGGAGTTCCTTTGGGATGGTCACCTCGTCGGAGGCTGCGTAATCTGCTATGTTCAGCCCTTCTACATACTGTACCAGGGAAAGCTTGAAATCCTTCTCTCGGAACAAATCATTGCCCTCTGCAAACAAGTTTCTCACCAGCTTCTGCAAAAAGGCCTGGGCAGCAGAGAGAGAGTAAATATACACAAGTGAATGTTCAGCGACAGGAGAGACTTCCCAATTTCCCATTCCTTTCCATACTTTTTAGCTAACTGTTTGCCCACTAAGATACTCCTGCATCACTACTCTCCTGTAAAATATCAGATTTTTTTGTAGAGAATACTATAGTCAAATCCCCACTCTTCTTGAACACTCAAGTGTCTTCTCCTTTCCCTGAAAGTTGTCATCATCAAAACCTTAAAACTTTAAGTCATAGGCAAATCGTGACAGACCATCCCACATTCTTCACTTCTGGCATGTAAACTAATGGCTGTGCAACAGAACAAATCTTGCTAACCAGAGGGCTCCCAGTTTCAACAAACAAAATCTCCATTACCTCATAATCTTCTTGGCTTAGGGGTAATGTGGACCTGAAGAAAAAGAAGAGAAAATACTCATGAAGCAGGCATCCATGCAAACAAGGGCTTTTATCTGATGAAGAGATCACTTTTCTGGTCCTGTGTTGGTGATCTTATTAAGTTACTGAACGTTTTATCACTGCAACAGCAGCTGAGGCAAAGAGAACACACAGTTAAGGAGCATTATGCTCAGTGACAGTCACAGTGCTGTCAAGTGATGGTCACAGCTAAGTGAAACTTGAGACTAGAGGAGTCTTATTCTCATTTATTTTCTGTGCATACACAATCCTCTGTAATGTGTAACTGCCTTTTGACAGTCACCTAAAAAAAACATCTTCCATAAAGTCCCATGAGAGATTGCCATGAAGAATTCAAATGTATTTTATGTGCATCTGGCTCTTATGAGACGCACCAGAGTGGCACTGCAAAACCTCCTCAAATCCTTTGTGAGACCAGAGACGTACACAGATAAATGCAATCCCTTTTCTCTGCCTTAACTAAGCCATATGCCTTTAGGCCTACCGCACAAAAGGAAGGGAGAACATAATGCAGGTTCAGGAGACCATTTAACTCCAACTTCCTTGGCCAAAGCTGAGCCACAAACACTGGCAGTGCTTGTGAGGATAACACCTAACGCACAACAGCACTGAGAAAGGTTCTGTTCTTCATATTGGACCACCCAATTCATCCAGGCTTGGTCCATATATATTTATTTTTTCTCTTCAAGGACAAATCAATAGGCTCTAGAGGAATCCTTAGCACCTTTCATAGCTTTTCTCACCAACAGTGCATACATAACCTTAGTTACAGAATAAATGTCTTTTAGAATTCATCTAATCACTCCTTAAAACTAACTACAGGAAATGTAATGGCTTTCTTAGAAACATTCATGCTGCTTACAAACTTGGACTCCCTTTTTCGCATCAAAAAACCCAACATATGGCACTGCTTCTGGTTCAGAGTGCGAGATACGCCCCATATGCATGAACTACACCTCAAATTTCTAAATTACTTTCTTCTCCAGAATCTTGTGCATTTTTATAAGTGCTACTAATATAAATCTCACAATTACTTCTTCCAAACTGGGTTATCAGCCCTGTTTAGTCTCAGACTGGGATGAAAGTATCATGGCCATTTTAGAGGATACAAATACATAACATAGAAGATCTGTGGCGTTTCCTGTTGTAGAGGCACAGGTTTCAGGCATAATAATTGCAGGACTCAAAGCAAACCTTAAAAAACCCCAAACCAATCTGATGACAATCTTACTACTTCCTTACCATGGAACCAGGACCTGAGTTTGAGGTCTCCGTTAACTCAAACATTGGTGGGAGAAACATTATGGTATCTTATAAGGAAGTACTAGGATTTGTATCTACTACATAAGCAACTACTTCAAGCTCCACAAGGCCACATGATATTCATAGAAGAGTGATCTGAGACATCTACCAGGCTGGCAACTGTAAAAGAATCCAGGTTATCTACTTTTCCTATAGGCACCATATGGGGTGCCTAACAAGTTATGTACCTTGTTTCTCAACCTACAGAACACTATCTCCCTTCCTAACAAAGGTGGGATAACCTTGTTGAGAGAGTACTTTGAGATCTTCATGCTGAAAATTATGTAGAAGGTCCAAGTATTATTAGCATTATGCTGACTGTAAAGTTCATTCTGGAACAGCAAAACCAAAGGATATTAAAATGACAGAATTTCAAGGTTAGGGAGCTAACAGGACAAGAAATACCCTGAAAAATCACAGTCAAAATCCTCAGTATCTCTTTCCCATGCAGCAAACCCAAAGCAGTGAATAGAAAAAACTTAGTTCCTGCAATCCTTGACAGAAAGACGACCACCTTCAAATCCACAAGGAACACTGAGGTTGTCCACTTACTGAATGAACTGAAGTCCTTTCTCTATTTCTTGTTTTCTCTTTTGCCTCTCCATTATAGTTGCTGTGGAGGAAAAATAAAAAGAAACAACACAAAGTGAGTCATTTTAGGTCTTGCTGACAACCAAGCACAGTATTTTATTTGTGCCTGAATTTACTACTAACAAAATGTTCCAGACCAGATGCCCTGATCAGTGAAGCCCATGATTTATCCACACTGCAGATACAGCACAGCAAGCAGCTCGCTAAGTATCTGCGTTTTCTCACATGCCACTGACAGGATACATGGGCAAAAAGAAACTACTTTAATTTGAGCTCTCTGCTTAGGCTGCCAGTAAATAAAGCAATGGGAACCAACTGTTACCCTGACTGCCTTCTAGGAAAGGGAAGAAACTCAACACCATCTTTGCCTGCACTGGCAGTCATTTCAGGAATTCGTGCTGAGACCCTCCCATGATAAGCAATTCTGACCACTGTTTATCTGGGACAGATTTAAACTGGTTTACTGCACAGCATATGAAACATACCTTATCTACATAAGGTTTATGGAGGTACAGCACAATGGGAGATGCAGACGAAGGAGATGGAATTGCTTGCTGTGGTCCACATAAAAGGACAGCATCGAATCCATGCAAGAGGGATTTCATGCTGAAAATCAGCAGGCAAAAGCAGTACAGACTGCGGAATACTTCTTTGGAGAGGGAACAGAGCCCTATCCTGCAGTGCTTTAAACTGCAGTGGGCAGCATCTTAAGAAGGCTCAAGACTTATCTGCACTTCATCCTCTGCAGTTTGGAAGCAAATTTTGGAACGGCTTCCCAGTGACTTTTCTCCAAGGTACACAAGAACATAATAAGGAAGGGGAGAAAGGATGGTACTTTGTGGAAAAACTGAGTTGCTGGTGACAGCAAATTTCACTTTAACCAGTTGTGACCACAAATAATGCTCAGCTTTTGAGGAATAGGAACTTGGGGACAAAGGCAGAAAGTACAGAAACACTGAAATGAGATGAAGGTGAAGACCCTGTACCTTCCCAACCCAGGACTGCCTCTGAAAAGATACTAAAGTAATTTCTCCGCCTCTACACTACAACAACTTGGAGAGCATTATCATCCAGCTCCCTTTTATATTAAGACCACCCCTATAATTCTAAGATATCTTGCAGTATCAATGACACAATCGGTCTGAACAGGGTGAAGGAGCCTTTAAAGTACATAAAAATCAATCCTGAGAATTCAGTAAGCCCTTATTGACTGTGCCCTGTGCCACACAAAATGTAGAACTGATACCTGCCCTTTACCAAGAAGACTTGGAGGAAGGGGGAAAAACTGGAGTGAGAGAAAGTGGCAGCAGAAGGAAGCAAGAGCTTGAAAGTGACACTGTGCAGTTTCTAAGTCATCAGACAGTAAATTTGGGAGCAATCTGGTTCAAGCAGCAGGTAGGAGATTTTAAGCAGCTGAACTTGGAACAGGATGGACAATGCAGCAAGAAGGGGAAAGCCAACAGACAAAGTGAGGAATGATCAGCATGTCTACAAAGGCTTTTAAAAGAAGTGAGGGTGAAGAGCTGATATGCTTCAGTTCAACACCAACAGAAGGTCTGCATTGATTCATAAATAGCCTGGATAATGAGCAATCAGGAAGAAAGAAGGAAATTTAACTAGGAGTTTGTGAGGTTAATATGACTACTAATGATACAGACAGGCTTGAGAGGTAGACAAGGAGAGAGAGGTAATTAATTTAATTTTTCTCGTGTGAAATTCTGCAAAGACAGAGGAAGTAAGAGAGAGCAGAGAAGCAGAAGAGGAGCAGTAAGAACGATTTCCACAAAGGCAACAGGAAAGACATGAAAGAGGACAGAGCCACCCCAGAGCACTGTAGGAAACTGAGCATCATCAGAGACAAGAGGGATGAAAGAGTCCCCACAGGAAACAACAAGAGAGAAACTGTGGGGAAGAAGAGGAGGCAAAAGTCAAGTGGACCTTCCCAAAGGCTCATGGGGAGAGCACAGGGAGGAAGGAAGAATTCCTAGCTGTCTGGTCGTTGAACACACTAAAAGGCTTGAAGTACTCCAAACTGCCTCACATTGGACCCTCACCTATGCCTCTCTGCCCGCGGTCTAGGAGCTCCATTTCAGCCGAGGCCCAGGTCCTGCCTTGTCTGAGCTATCCTGGAAGTGAACTTAGCCTCGGTTCTATCTCTGGGACAAACCTTAGAACTCCACTGCAGGCAGCTTGTCTCCAGTCCCATCTCTGGCACCATCTCCTACCACTGCACTCACTGGGTGGACCTGGACCAGATTCACCACCTTATCTTCTTTGGGACTGTTGATGGGCTACTGCTATTGGCATCTACTTCTGCTACACTGTTCAGGTGTGGTGGGACTGTATTCTATGAGTGAGGGCACTGCTGGTGACTGCCATCACCTGCAGCTACTCACTTGTCCTGTCTGGAGGTGCACCCCTGCTCTTACTGCTCCCTGAGTCATGCTGGAGGGAACAAAAGTCAGGGAAGTGAAACAGCAGCCCACAGATCTGATGAAAAGGGAGATTATTGGCGACTGTGGAGAGAGCAGTTGAACACTGGCTGGTCATCACCAAGTCAGTGGCCTCGTTCCAAAAATGCCATGGCACACCTTTACAACTGTGTATATCTACAAAACAGACCATCACCTTGAAAAGCTTCTGCTACACACGTCTACTTCTGTTTCTGAGCTCAACCTTTAAAACACTCTGCAAGAAGTGAAGAAGAGATCAGTACCTGTTCTCACAGCTACCCTGATCCCCCTGCTAAATCATCCTACACAGCAGGATGTGAGTCTGTGTTAGAGATAACTGATTACTGTTCCTTGCACAGAGAGAAGGGCATTCAAACATTACTGACCCAAACCCAGAGGGCAGCCAAAGGACCACTCAAAATGGCTACAGAATGTCTCCTCACTAGAGTTACCCAACTCTTCTCGCAGCCCGAAGCTTCCCTTCCGTTTTTTCTCTCCTCATCACTATTGTCACTGCATCCAACATGAATATCCCCACCCTTGCTTCATGTGGATGGCTGACCACTGTACTGCATCTCTGTAAGTCTCACAATACACAGCTACAGTTTGATCCTTACTACAAAACTTTCATAAAAAGTAACCTTCTGTGCCCTCCATGCTGTTTATGCTCTGCAGCTCTACCCTCATCTTCCAGAGGGATGTTCTTCAACCCAAAACCCTCCATTGCTTTTTTTAGACATAAACCACAGGCATGACCTCCCCTCCAGACCGTTGCTCCCTGGTACTGCTCCACATTCCTCCCTCCTTGCAAGTGGGGGACCAGCTTTCTCTGCTAAATATCTGTCACACCTCCAGGCTTATGTCATGACTGCACACTACGACTCATCCCCTCATGGCACACCTTCAAAGCGCACACTATGTGCTGCTGCCCAACAACTTCTTGCACATCTCCCAGGAACAACTACCTTCTTTCCCCTTTGATGTGACTCCACACCAGCAATCTCCTTCATGTGTGGCAGACACCTCCCCTGTCCTGTCTGCCCTGACCACTGAAGGAAGCTGCCAATCAGCCTCTTTTTGCTCCTCACATCTCCTCCCCCACCACCTCACCAGCAAACTTGGTCACCTCTGTCTCCCCTCATCGTTCCAGCCTCTTCACCGTTTTTCATTTAACATTCAGACCAAGCCATACACTTGTTACACCTGCAAACGCAACACACAGTGAGCTACCCACATGAGCAACACTTCAGTTCTGCTGCACATTATACCACAGCTACTGCACTATTAATTTTAAATGCAAAGCTTGTTTAGCTTCTGTTTTCTTGGTCTTTCAAATATTTTTAGGAACACAGCAGAAACATTTTATGAAGCACGGTGTCTAAGGGTCCCTTTTCTCCCCCCTCACCTAATCCCTCTGTCCAGACTTGTCCACTCAAATCACCAGCAAAATTCAAATACTGAGTATTTATATCTCCACTAAAAAGCTCTTGTCCTTTCAGTCCAGAGACATTTATCCTCTCTGGTCCAGCATCTAGTGAGAACTTTATTCACAGTTCGTCAGTAAATTACAAACCATTTGCCAGACAGGAATGAAATGCTGCAGACAGGCAAAATGTTTTCTTGCCTTCAGAAGGAAGCATGAGTCAATGAACTGGGTGACTGAATCACAAATGGGGTAGTTATCCTCTAGATGGGTAGATGGTAGAAACATGAGATGAACAGAAAGACTTGAATTTATCTTATCAAGGACGTGGCTGTTATTCATAACCCTGCCAGAGCTGAATTTGGGCAAAGTTTTTCACACTATTTCTGTGATGGCAATGAGCTGACACTTGACTGACTTCCAGGCATTGACTGTAACATTTCAGCTAGAAATAAGAACACTGAGATGTAAGTGGCAGGTTGTAGAACTGAGACTGGAGCTCCCCAGGAAAAGGCTCCAGGATACACTGGTTTGAAACATGGGAGTCTCTTACTGCCAGCACTTTGGCCACCTTAGTGGTTGCAGCAGAATAGCTGGGCACATATCATGCAAAAGACAAACTGCAGAGCTCACCACGAACTTGGCCTCTTGCTCACTTCTGCAGCTGCTTTTATGCCCCACTCTCAGGGTTTCACTTCTTTCACAGCCAACTGCTCTTGGATTCCCTACCACTATGTTGTGCCCACCAGGGCTCATTCCTCTATCCCTCCCCACACCAGCTGCCTCAAGATACTTTCATAGCCACGGTCTCACACCCCAGCACCCCACTAGTGCCACTACTGCTCTGCAGCATCACTGGGGTCATTGGGGTGCCACTAGCTGCACCCAGCAATATTCACTGCACCCAGTGAATGCAGAGCAAGGCAGCAACAACCAGCTCACCCCCCAGTGAAAATAAAAGCAGTGACTCTAAGTTTCCCTGAGAGGGGGATGGTGGTGGGAGCTAAAAGCCTCAATTGACCACATCAGCCCCCATAATCTCATTTTCCACTCCCCCCAGCCTTGTGTTCCACACAAAATACTTTCGTGTTCCACACAAAATACTTTCATGTACCACAGGCCATCCTTCCCCCTGCCCCACTGCAGTGCAGCCAAGGAGCAAGGAGAGCTGATGCTGCCTAGCCCTAAGCCACTTGCTCTTAGTTTCCTGCCCACCCAGCTCGCACTCCCATGCCTCATTTGAAAAACTAAATCCCGCAGCTGGTTCCCACACGGATGGTGCGGGAACCCTCGCTCGCCTCCTCCCACCACAGCCAGCACTAGGCCGCCGATCCCCGGCCTTGCGTAGAGGCCGCTACTGGGAGAGGCGCCATCTCGGCCGCTGAAGCGGAGAGGAGCCGGCGGCGCCTCCCGCACGCTCGCGACTCTGCCAAACGCCGGCACTCCCACCACCGCGGTCCTGCTAGGAGCGGTTTCCCGCGGCAGGAGACGTCCAGGCTTCCCCGGGAAAACGAAAACAACCCAAAACATACTCCTCTTCCTTCCCCACCCCCCATCCGCTTAAATAAAAATCACGCATATCCAAGAGCCTGGAGGAAAAAAGAAAAAAACACCCTAACACATAACGTCCCCTGTCACCCGGAAATTGTCTAAAACATTAAAGAATTAAAACCAAAACAAAACCCAAACAAAACCAAAGCACGGTCTTCTTACTTGATAAACTTTAGAAGACCCTACTGAAGGTCCATCTGAAATGCAATTCCAAAGCAATTCTCTGCTGTTTCAAGGACTTTGAACCAAACGAGGGGGGAAACTGCAGCCTAAATACTGATCAGAACCACACATCCCGAACGCACAAAACACAAACAGGCACAAACGCGATTAATACTAAGTTTTCTATGTAAACCCAGGGTCTTTTCCCCTAGCTATGCAATTTTAGACTATTACCACATTTTTTTCCAGGGGGTGGGATTAGGATCTTTGACAATGTGGGGGTTTTTTTGTTATGGGTTTGGGGGTTTTCTTCGTGGTGGTTTTTTGTTGTTGTTTTTTTTTTTTTTTTTTTTTTTTTTTTAACCCCACATTTTTGGCGGAAGAGAGTTTAGCTTCAAAATCTCACTCGTATTATTTTTCGCCACCTTTTTAAAATTTCCAATTACACAACCTTTCATCTATGCACAATGCATCTATGCATCTATTTACTATCTGAAATCTTTACTTTGTAATGAAGCAACATCCAGAATTTCTTGTTTCTCAAGTCCACCCCTTTCTACATACACAAACACACAGAGAATTGATTTAAGACAAAAATAATCCCCCCAAAATAATAATAAAGAACTCACCTCTCCTCGGGTTTCCCCCCCCACACTATGTATAAACTTTCCTTGATAAATGATATTGTATTACTAGAGATATTATTAATGTATTATTACTAGAAGGAATAATTATAGTAAATGCTATTTAATTATAGAAGGAAACATTCTGCTTCTGGATCGGCTGCCCCTGTAGCTCCCTCCATGTGCCTCCAGATCTCTTTACTTTCATTTCCAGGTCTCGCTCTCTCTCGCTCGCTCTCAGCTGCACCAGCAAGAGAAAATGCCTCCCTGCATATCCTCTGGGCCCTAGAGGCTACCGCTTTTCATTACAAAAATTCACAAGTCTTTCCCTTGTGGCTGGTGTTGAGATTCTTTAAGATGAATTAGGCTTAAAAATAAAAATCTAAAAAATAAAGCGCTTCAGCAGTCGACTGTCCATTCTAATTTTAATGCAACATTTTTTCTTCCTGGTTGTCTTTGCTGATATAAAAAAAATATAGCCCAAAGAGAAAGCAAAGCTGCCTCTGCAGAGGGATTGCATGCATACGAACGCGGCGAGGAAGTGAATTGTGAGACTCCCCCTGGGATTATCACATACGTGAAGCAGTGACCCTTGTGCCCACCCATTTCTATTCGCTGGATGGGGACCAGAGCCATCGCTGATGGCAGAGCAATTATCTGCGCCAACCAGACCTTACTTACTCCACCCTGCACTGCTGAGGGGGTTCCCTGTAAATAAGATCGGCTGAAAACATAAACCTTTGGGTGGAAATGAATATGCAATAAAAAACAAAAAAACCAAAACAAACAAACAAACAAACCCAACCAACCAAACAAAAAACAAAAACCAAAACAAAACAAAACAACCAAAAAAACCCACCCAACCAAAAAAAACACACAAAAACAAAACAAAACAAACAACAAAAAACCAAAAAAACCCCAAAAACCCCCAAACAAACCAATCCTCCCTCCCAAAGAACCCAAACCACAAACAAAAAATCAAACCAACCAACCAGAAAAACACCAATCCCCCAAACTAAACACAAAAATTAAACAAAACTGACAAATAAATATTTAACTATATCTCAATTAACACTGTATTTTATATGACTGTGTATTATACAGTCTACATATGTATATTTATATCTATATTTTATATATACACACACATATGTATGTATATATATTATCTGTAGATGCATATATGCAGCATGTGCATATATATATATATAAATGCATAGTATTAAAGTTTATCTGATTGGTATTATACAATCTACATATAAGTTATGTGTATGTAGATGCATTTTTTTTATATTTATGTATACACATATGAGTTTAGACACTGTTTGGAACTGGATTTTTGGCTTGTTTTTATCGCAAATCCCTCAATATTTCCAGAAAGTGAATCTCCATAGCAGTCCATGCTGGCAGAGCCCCAGGAAGAGAGCTGCTGGTGGGAAAGGGAGGTTGAGTGGGACATGGGACACAACCATGGGCAGTGGTTGTGAAGATCCAGATACACAGACCATCTTAGGTGGGGGGGAGGGGGGTCGCCCATCCCTACCCAGCTACACTACTACTAATTTCAGATAACCCTCTGGAATGAGTTTTATGCTCGTACAGCCTCCCTGGCAGAAGAGTTTCCCTCTCCCTAAAGGATTCTGTCTATCATTAGATTAATAATTTCCAGACTGACACTGGCTTAAATTACCAGTTTTTTTCCCCACTGTAATCAGTGACATGTTTACTCCTGAGTGTCTCACTTCTCTATTTACAGTGACCCACAAGAATGTCACCTTGTGCTTTGCAACTGTGTGCTCTGCCAAGATTCAAAGGCAGATAGAAGGTAATAGCTGAAGTGTACTAAACTTGCTTGATATTTAAAATGCATTGATCAGAAAAGGAAAGACTTTATTATACTGAGTAGAATTGGCTTCCGACAGCACTGTCAACACAATAAACTGATAATTTCTGAAAAATAGGCTGTGATTTGTGCTTTCCTCCATCCCAATTTCCTTTGTCTGTAAAACTGAGAGGAGTCCTGCAAGGTCATGATTTGGGATGTACTACTCCTCTCATGAAGTAAAATCTTTCCTTAGCAGTTAACATGAAGATTTCTACGGTTTGCAAATGCAGTTATTGAGGTCTCAGTTTCATGTACGGGTAGTCAGCAAGAGTCAAACACTGCAAACCCCTGCTACAAACCAGATACAGTGTCATAGAAGTTACTTTGATTTGTAAAGCTATTTTTTAGGAAGAATGAATGTATGGCTCTATCCTACAGTGGCATGGTACACCTACATTCCAATATAGCTGCACCTATAGTCAATGCCTTTATTCTTGCCCCTCTGGCACAATCAATATTTGGGAGAATGACAGGGAAGGGAATCTGATGTATTTGACAAGATCCTGTTTATTACTAAAAATTGTGAGGAACTACTAACCAGTGCCAAATTTCTTGCTTGTATTTTCCAGTTTCAAGCTCCTTCTCGAGATCACACTAATTTAGTTCCTCATCAGCTCTATGTATTCTGGCAGCTTTATGCTTCTCACAAATAGCCATAGTCTAGTGTCTAAGTGGTTCTTAATTTTCTTCAGTTTCAAAAGAAACTTCTCATACTATTTATGAGAGCTGGTCACCTAGCACCATCAACTACTGCCATTCTTTTCTAGGGTCCATATAAGAATTTGCTACTGCTTATTAAAACCACAGCTAGGAAATTTGTGAGAGACTGGAAAATGCCAATTACAATGTTTTGGGAGTAAAATGCAGAATAAATCCTACCTATGGCCCACCTCAGTAGTGATCTCACCACGTATCTGCCACCTGAAATGGTACCTACATTGGTGCCTGTAGGTTGCAGGTTGCAGAGAAGGGAACCAAGGTGCTGTGCAAACCCACTGCAGTGGCAGGCAGGCCTGTGCACAGCTCATCCTGCCTCATCCAGTGTACTTTTATTTCTATACTCAGGAAAAAAATGTCATGCAAAATGTGCACACAAAGCTGTTGCACAAACTAAGGCTTTTTTGCATCCTTAAGCAGTAATGACTATGCATTCCAAGGTGAAAGCGACAGATGAGAGGACATAGTCCTATGCTGTGCCAGAGGAAGTTTAGGTTGGCCATTAGGAAGAATTTCACCACAGAAAAGGTGATTGGGCATTCGGATGGGCTGTGCAGGGGTGTTGTCACTGTCCCTGCAGGTGTTTAAAGAAAAACTGGATGTGGAACATAGTGCCACAATGTAGTTGACAAGGTGTTGTTTGGTCATAGGCTGGACTCGATGATCTCAGAGGTCTTTTCCAAGCTAACAGATTCTGTGATTCTGTGAAATGCCTTCCTTACCAGAACGGTCCAACAGTAACATTCTAAGTACAAACAGGAGACCCCCAGGGATATTATCTGGGTGAGGCTTCACATCAGAAGATGCTCGTGTCCCACCTGCGGGGCTTGCGGGAGCTCTCCCAGCGACACTTCCGAGAATGCGGGTTGTGAGCGTGGCCCCGGCACAGCTCCGCGCAGCCCATTCAGGGCGCCGCCCCCGGAGACGAGGGCAGGCACAGGACTACAGCTCCCGGTGTGCACTGCGGCCGCCGCCGCGCGCGCCCCCTCAGCCCCGCCCACGCGCTGCGCGGCGACATCAGCGGGGCCGCGGTGCGGCCGTGGAGCGCGTCCCGTGACGTTCCGACGCAGCAGCCAATCCCGAAGCGGGGAGTAGAACTGCCGGCGTTCAAATCCTCCGCCTCCTCACCTACACCTCACCCAGCGGCCCCGGCGCGGCGGTGTCGTGAGGTGCCCGCGCCTTTCCCAGCAGCCACCGGCGACGGAATCCCCGAGGAGGTGAGGGGAGAGGCTGCAGCCACCGCCGTTAGGGGCCGGCGGAGGGGGCCGTGCGTAAGATGCGCGGGCTGACGCGCTCTTCGGCCCCGCTTGCGTGGGGCGCTCCCACCCGCGCCTCTCCCACGCGCAGGCGGGGGTCCCCCCGGTGTGCGTGCGTCACGCGTGTCCGTCCGCAGGTCTTTCTCTAAGCTGCCGCTCCCCGCGCGGAGCGGGAAGCAGCGTCTCGGCCGTACTTCGGCCCCCGTTACATGAGGTTGGGGAGGAACGTGTGGCCGGCGCTTGGCAGGTCCTGTGGGGGAAGAGAGGAGCTTTCGGCCGTCCCTGGAGCGAGCGACGTGGGGAAGCTATCAAGGGCTGGCGGGGCGGGGCCTCGAGCTGTCGGCCCGCGCTACCGGGCCTCACATTGCTGGGCGAGCAGCGGGTGTTGGTGGGTAGGCGGTGTGTTGGCTCTTGGGGTCGGCGAAGTGCTGTAATTAAAGTATTCGTCTGAACTCATTTTTTGATCATCAGGAAGAGTAAAGTTTCATACAGCCTTTAAGTGAAAAGGAAACTTGTCTTCAGGCATTTCCAGATCTTGGTTGTGTTCTTGATTTTCTGTTTCTGTCTGGTAAAGCCTTCATGGTTTGGAGGATGTCCTCTTTCTTCTCAGTGTTGGATTGGCAGAGGCTGAGAGTGTCCATGAGTTTGGCATCTAAGTGGTCTGGTAGGAGTAAGTTATGTGGCTTTCTTTCTACTGGCAGCACCTACTTGAGCTGATAGTCATCCTAGAAAAAGTATGTTCTTCAGCCTTGGAGATTTTCACCTCTTGTTTCCAAAAGCAGTATTAAAATTGAAGACCTCTGAAGAGAAGTCATACTCTGGGGAAGCTGGAGGCTTCACAGATGGGTATCAGGAGGAAAGTGTGTGTGTACAGCTTTTGTGTAGGGCATATTTTAAAACCAGCACCGTTGACCTCAAATAGGTACAAGACTGTGGGATCACTTCTAATCAGACAAGAATGGAAGGGAACCAGTTTTCTGTTGTAGACATGAAACTTCATTGCTTCTGATGTCTAAAGTCTAAGTGTGTGGTTTCTAAGCATTAGTTGTGTGTAGCCTTTTATCCCAGAGGAGGTGGTGGGATAAGAAATGTTCTCTGTTTATCCTGCTCAATGGATGGAGGCCAATTCCTTCAGACAGTGATTATTATTCATTAAATAATGCTATGTAGATGTTACCAGGTATGGCTATCTTCAAACTTGTTCCTCAAGGCTAAATGTTCACTAATTTATTGTAAGTGTAAATCACCCTGTTCAATGTGTGATGAATTTGTGTGGAACATCTGAAAGGAAAGAGCACCCAGGAAGCTGAGAGAGTTTTGTATGCAGCACACACCATGTTTTCAGCAACTCAATGGTTCTGGAACTGTGCTGACAAGGGCACTACTGGGAATATCACTGAAAAGGAAAAGCAACTCTGTTCATTGTAGCTTGCTTTGGAGAGTAGGGGAAATATGCAGCACATACAATTAAAGAATTCAGTTTGAGACAAGAGGAATATTACATCATAGTTGTTAATCTTGCACAAAGAGTAATGTGTTAATATGGCCTTAATCCATAATTTTACCTGCTGTTTATTTATGAAGTATAACGATTCCATCAAAACCCAAGTCTTGTCAGTGTTGGAAGAATCAGCACGGTCTGACTGGCTGGCTTTGGAATATTAATCTAGCCTAGCTTTCTTAATTGATCTCTGGGGAAAAGTAGTAATGACATTGAGAACTCAGTGGGTAGTTGAGTAACAAAAACTACATTAGTGTTCAAATAAGTATGGGTATTTGAATAGATTATGTATTGTAGTTAGAGAGTTTTTATGATGACAATTTCTTCTAATTGACAGCTCTTAACTTTTGTAAAGAGCGGGAAAATGGCATCGGAAGACATCACGAAGCTTGCAGAGTCACTTGCCAAAACCAAAGTGGGTGGTGGACAGTTGAGCTTCAAAGGCCAGAGCCTTAAACTCAACACAGCTGAAGATGGTAAGAGAAAATACCCAGCATCTCCCTGAAGTCGTGAAATTTTGTGGTAAACATTCTGCTAATCCCGCATGGACAAGTTGTTATATCTGTGATGTAGGGGTCCATCAGCTACAGCTGCTTCTGATAGAGACATTTCCTTCCCTTCTGGTACCCTGCCTTGACTTGCTGCCCTGGCAATGCTGCAGCTGCTGTAACTGATATTTGGGTGCCTGGTTTGCAGTTGTTGTATTCTTGGTGTTCTAGGTGCTTTTGACAGTCATTGGGCATTAGAAGTCAGTGCTCCTTTTAAAAACAGTAAACAGGTGCATCACAGCTCTTGGAACAAGATGTGCACAGAGGAATGTGAGCCCACTGCAATAGTTCACTTTCTTTCTGTCTTGTTGCTGTATGTGTGTTTGCAATAAGTCTCACAGTGGCTGCTAATGTAAATATCTGGAGAAAATGTGTATATTCTTAGATCAACATTTCTGCCATGCCAAGAAAAACAGCATGTTTTTCAGAGAGGTTATTTGCTATAGTGCTTTTTTTTTTTTTTTTTGCTAACGCTGAAGATGGAGCTTTTTTATAGATTGCTTTTGATGCTTTAAGTTTTGCTTTCATATTTTCCAGATTCTGTACTACATTGGTATATAACTCTGAACTTCATATAAAGTGTTAGCAACTTCTCCTCACAGAGTAGTTACACAAAACAATTCTTTCCAGCCTGAGAACCATGGACCTGGACACTGTTGCAGCTTCAGGCCCAAAAAGTATAAAAAACAGTGAACTGAGTAGAGCAGTCTAGGAGGATGGAACTTCATAACCTGAAGCTGTAGTTGGACAATTAATTAACCTTAATATGTAAATGGACGAAAACTTATAAAAGTGTGAAGTCTCATGACCAGGTGTCCATCTTGGGTAGAGCCACGGCTGGGCTCTTGTACTGCCCCAAGGTGTATCCTTTGAAGACCTTTTTAATAAATACCTACTTTATTCCTTTAACACCTTGCCTCTCTTCCAGGTAGCCTCACAAGGCATCAGTTTTGTAGTTCAAAGGCACTGAACTATGCAGAAAGACCTTGGAGCTTGGGAACAATAACAAGTGCCCATTGGCATGAGAGACTGCAGCTTGCTTCTTTGCCTTGTGTAGGATTACTGTACAGTTAAATCATTCCACTGTGACATTACTTCTGCTAGTCAGTGGGAACTTTTTCCTGTTGATGTGACACCAATTGCCATCAACTTAGTCTCTGCATGTCACTAGGGTCATGCACTCGAGCTTTTAAACCATGTGTTGAATGGCAGAGGAATTTTAGTTGGGAGGTAAATAAACTTACTTTTGCAAATAGGAGGATGGCTATCAGAATCGAACAAGAAAAAATTGAGAAGGCAGGGTAGAGAATGGAGAGTGTTCTTTCTGGTGACCTGACACTTGAGCACTGTTCCCATTGCTGCTTGAGGTATTGTTCTAGCTGGTTTCACTAGAGGTTGAACAAGTATTACTGGATCTCAGACGGTTACTGTGATAGCCAAGACAGTGGTTAAAAGCAGATTATCTGCTTCTTGCAGCTGAAGAAGTGATCAAGCAAATTGAGGAATTTGATGGCCTGGAAGCCTTGCGCTTGGAAGGCAACACAGTGGGTGTGGAGGCAGCAAAGGTTATTGCCAAAGCCTTGGAGAAGAAAAGTGAGCTCAAGGTGAGATTCTTAAGTGGGGAGTAGTCAAGGGGAAGAAATAATGTGGAAATACTGAAGGCCTGTCTAGGCTCTTTCTGCAGAAACCTGCCTTGAGTTACCCCTGAAGCTTGCTTGGTGGCTCATCCAGGAAGGAAGAACAACCTTATGAAAATACAGCATAACTTGGAGAGTTTGCAATAATGGGAACACCTTCTGCATTTCTAACTTTCTGTTTAGAAGGCTTCCAATCTTAAAGCTAGGAAATTGTGTGAGGAGGAGCCTCTATTGAAGGGAACATATCTAAACGAAGAGCCATAGCAACAAAACACTAAGTTCAAATGAAGTTCTCTGGAAAGCTGAGTTGGATCTTCTGGAGAGTGAGTCTTCAGAGAATGTCTGAGTAGGGAGGAAATAATGGAGGAAATGCAACAAGACGCTTTGCCCAAGCTGTGTTTTCCTACTATTGCTCTAGCCTAATTTTAAGGGGATGCTGTGCTATTAGAGATAGTATACTCTCCTTTGAAGGAGAGTAGTATGAGACATTGATATGCATTAATCACCCAAGTGTGGCTTTTCAAGTAAGTTCAGATAGTTGAGCTTTATACCTTAGTAAAATCTACATTGCTAATGTATTCTTCTGTTTCCTGTTGCCTTTTTCTGTGGTAATTTTCTCAGCAGAAAAAAAATCCAGTTTGAACACAAGCAAGAACTCTTTTATAATGTTTATGGTGTAAATTTCAGTTACTTTGTCCTTGCAAGTGAAGTGATTGTAACACTGGTTCTTGCAGCTCTTTAGTACAATCAAATGACAACCCAAGGGAAGGGAGACAAAATTAAGCTGTCTTCAGTGATGTAAAGCAGCTTGTATGTGTGTTTATTACAGCTGTGTTGACCTAAATATTTTAGTGGGTTTTATCTGTATGCTTCTTATTTTAGAGATGTCATTGGAGTGACATGTTCACAGGCAGGCTAAGATCTGAGATCCCTCCTGCTTTGGTAAGTAAAAACTAGATCTGAGACTTCTGACAAATATAACCTCTTTTCTCACCTGTCGTGCTTTTTGTGGGAATTTGTATTTTGGTACAGAGCTGATCCTTCTCTGTGCTGTTAGCACTAAATGTCTCAGGTGGTTCTCTTTTGCTCTTCCTGTATGAAATGGAGAGGAGTCGATTAAAGGTTAAATACAAGTCCATGCTGGTAAAGGAGTTTTTCACTGGGAAAAACATCTTCATGACCCAATAGAAAAAGTGAGAGCTAAGCTTTTTAAATAAATTATATGGATATGTCTTCTAAGACCATTACAGAGATCCTCATCTCTTTAAGTCCTTTGAAGACAGAACAAAAGCTCAACATTGATGAAAACAGTATTTATTTCAGCAGTGTAGAGTACTTTGAAAAGTATTTGACCTAAAGGGATGGGATGGTGTCTTGGTAACGGCTTTATGGTTATCTTTAACTTATTTCCCCATGCAGCTTTGCAGAAATGTCTTCAAAGTGGAAATTTTTTGCAGCATCACTGTCATACCTAGCCACTGCAGTGATGCTGTCACTAAAAGTTAATCCATTTCCCTCCCACCCACTGCCATCTGTTTCCTTACAGATCTCTTTAGGGGATGCACTCATTGCTGCGGGAGCCCAGCTGGTGGAGTTGGACCTGAGTGACAATGCCTTTGGGCCAGACGGTGTGCGTGGCTTTGAGGCTCTGCTGAAGAGCCCTGCATGCTACACTCTGCAAGAACTCAAGCTCAATAACTGTGGCATGGGCATTGGTGGTGGCAAGGTAAGGGTTATCTCCTCTCTGGGAATGAAATTGGAAGCAATCTTTTGTGATTACTGCTTAAGGCAGCTACAACTACACCAGGTTCTTCAAGCTTAGTCTAGTCAGGTTTTTGAATATGGAGACTTCACAAGCTCTATGAATAGTCTATCCCTGTATTGCACCACCTTCTCAGTAAAAAAAGGAAGTTTGTGTTAAAATGGTGTTTTCTCTGCACTTTGTGTGCACTTGTGTGACTGCCTTCTTTATACCACCTTCTCCCCTCATCTTGTTGTTCTGGCTCTTTTTACACATGGATAATATCTCCCCCAGAGCCTTTTCTTCTCCAACCTTAATAATCTCAGGGGTCAATATTATCCCAGAGAGTAAAATTGTCCAGTTCTTCAGTTGCCCTTGGCACCCTTTGCTGGACTCACCCCAGTAAATCCATGTAGGAGCCTGGTATTGGACGCTGCTTGGATGTGTTTCACAGGACTAAGTAGAGAAGGATCTGACCTGCTGTGAGTGTTTTTTCCCAAGGCAGCCCAGTGAAATTCCTTTGCTTCAAGTATGTATTGGTAGCTCATGGTCAACTTCCTCCCCATATGTGCTTGCCTGATTGGAAACAAAATGCTCTTGGTGGCTCAGTGAATTTTAGTATTGCAAAACTATCAGTTCTTGCCTGAGACCGCAGTGTGCAAGTGTTGCAGTAGACAGTCTTATTGTATACCCTGTTGTAGAAACAGGTACATTTCAGTGATGCCCAAAGTATTTCTCTAGAAGTGGATCTACAAAACACAGTAAGATATCACTGTTGAGTGATATGCTGGGGGAGTTTAAGCTGCTTGTTTTATCTTTAGATATTGGCAGCTGCTCTGAAAGAGTGTCACAGGAAATCAATTGCCCAGGGCAAACGTCTTGCTTTAAAAATATTTGTGGCTGGCAGAAATCGTCTGGAGAATGATGGTGCCACTGCCCTGGCTGAAGCCTTCGGGGTGAGTATCAAACTAGAGATGATTTGACAGCAAATTGGAGCAAGGTTTGATTCAGTGCTAGTGTTAAAGATGATGCACACAGAGTTGGCCTCAGCTTGGAGGCCGGAGCTGGTAGTCTGTTCACTAAAGTCGTGATGTTTCTTGCTGGTGAAACTGGAGTCTTCCACAAGTGGAATTAGAATTGATGACAGAGTGTTTATGTGACCTAAATTTCCAAACACATAACTAGTAGCTGTGTAAAGTAATTACCTTAGGGAGAAATAGTAATCTCCTAAGTAATTTAATAGTCCTGTTCCTTTTCCTCTCTGTATGCTAATGGTCGTTGACTGGCACTAGGATAGATACTCCAGCTTGTTCTCTTTGAGTGCTGCTTTGCTCAGTCATGTGTCCAAAGCAGCTCGGTGTTTTTGCTAGGATCATCTGGTCAGAGCTTGAAGTGTTGCCTGGCTTTCTCTAGCTGTCACTTGCCCACTTGCACTTTTGTGGCAGGAAGAGAATTCACTGTGGTTGAGGCCACCTAATTCCCTTTTCATACCTCAATTGCTGCTAGAAGTGACTTCTGAATTATAATGCATACGTATGTCAGATATATTGACAAGGATATTACAAGTTACAGGTTGATATTTTTTGTAAAGAACCACCTAGATGTGATTCTGATTAATCAGTAATCATGGGAAAAAGAAGACTTTTTTAATACTTAGGAGTTGTATAACAATGTGATTCATGGAGAATCAAAATTGAATGGCACTAACAAAATAGAGTTAATTACTGTGCTATGTGACATGCTGTTTAGTCCATAAATGATATCTGTACTAACTTTCTTATGTGTTTCCTTCTTTGGTCAGGGGAAAATGTAGATTTTTCATTAGGAAATGAAAGTGATGTTGTGTGGTTTATTTCAGTGTTGTTGAACCACGGGTGAAGAACTCTTGTTTTAAGTTATTTAGTGTAGGCACATAGGACAATGATACTTGTGTGCCTCTGAATCAGGCCTTTTGTATTTATCTGACACTTGCCATGTGTCTGTGATTTCACTTAGATTTGTGACAGAATTGCTGGTAAATAATGCAGTGTAGAAGAACTGATGGAGTTTTGAAACTCAAAACAATTTAAAGTAAATCCTAAGAGTAGAGCAGTATACTCTTGAGCTGAGGTATCAACTTTTTTTTGTCTACATCCTTTCCCAGATCATTGGGACTCTAGAAGAGGTCCATATGCCACAGAATGGAATTAACCATCCTGGCATTACAGCACTGGCACAGGCCTTTGCTGTCAACCCACTTCTTAAGGTTATAAACTTGAATGACAACACCTTCACAGAAAAAGGAGCTGTGGCCATGGCAGAGGTGAGTTGTTTTAAACTGTTGTTTTGGGTTTTGTCTCAAGTCTGGCTGGCATTAGCCCCTTTGGGTTGCTGGAACCATGTCATGCTGCAATGGGAAAGATGACAGTGCAGAAGTAATAGGATGTTCACTTACTTGCATGTCCACTTTTCAAATCTGTGTTATCTTGCTCTGCAGACTCTGAAGGCACTTCGACAGATTGAAGTGATCAACTTTGGTGACTGCCTGGTGCGTTCTAAGGGTGCTGTTGCTATTGCTGATGCTGTTAAAGAAGGGCTTCATAAATTAAAGGTATTGTTTTCTTTGCTGTTCAGCTCCTTTGAAAAATGCCAAGTTTTCAACTTCGTGTTTTTCTGTTAATTCTCCTACCGCTACTGATTTCTTTAAGATTGGATTTAGTTCCATTCAGACTCTCTGCTCACAACTGACAAGCAACAAGTGGTGCTATAGATCAGTGGCGTCCCACCATCTAGCAAGGGCTGTGCTGTGTGGAGATGTACCAGTGATCTGTTTAGTCTTTGCTTGATGTTTTTGTTGTTGGCTCAACTCAGCAAGTGCTACTCAAGAAATCTGATAATGAAAGTACCTGTCATTAAAACTTCCCAGAGCTTCAAGAGTGGGGACTGACATGAAGGGGACTTCGTTGACAGCTTGTCTCTTCAGAATTTCATAGCTACATAGCTATTTCATAGTTACAGTTAATGCTTTTTCTTTGTTAGGACATCAATCAAGGGTCCAAGTATTTTTAGTTTTTTGGTAATACCACAGCCTTCTACATCAGTATTTGCACAGGACTTGAATCTGACAACACTCTGGGTAGGCTGAAGTCAAATTAATAATATAAGCAAATTAGGATCTCTAGAAACACATGGCATGAATCATAACTGCCCTGAGATAGATGCTGAACATGTGATTCCTAATCTTGCAAAGACAAAAATTAGTCTAATACTTATTTGTGTGTATGAACCTGGTACAGAAAGTAGGTTCTTTGTGGTGTGTGATCCCTTGCTTGGCATCTGCTGGTTGTACTAGAACTTGTCAGAGTCTCCCAAGCAAACTGAAGTAATAGGGTATTGAGGTGAACAGACAGAAGTTAATTTTTTCCAGAGCAGAGATGGTTAAGGGAAGGTGTCACAATCGGACACAAAAGAATCATGTGGGCTCAGAGGTATCCCAATGGGAAAGAAGGGGCAGAACTTTACTTTCTTTCATATTTATACATTTTTGGCACTGGTTGTGGATTGGAGGATGGGATCACGACCCCTCCAACCACACTGGTCAAACAGACAGTCAATCAGTTTTTCTCCTCCTCCAGAAAGGAATGTAAACAAGAAACAACCATTAGGTAAACAGAGCTATATTTACATTAAGAGACTGTTAGAAGTGTGAGAAACTGACTCCAAGAAGGTGAACAATCAGAAGGCTAGGAAAATTCCAAAAGAACAGGGCGGCAGGAAGGTAGCATGAAGCAATTGCAGCTGATTCATTCTCTTCAAGGACTGCTTCCCTTCTGCTGTTAATATTCCATCTTTTGTCAGGAAGGGATTGATTGAGCGCAATGTGGAATGGTGGGGGATGGTGTCTGGCTGATGTATTACTCTTACTAGTCCACATGGTTTCTCTGTTGGCTGGGTCTGTCAGAAATAGTACCACTTACAGCTTGTTTTTTGAAGGCCTTAACTTGCAACTGAGGTGTCAAAGGAAATGTGCAATCTCTTTAGTACAGTAGGCGCTCTTCTTCTGTTAGACTTACTGGAGTGTGAGGTTTGGAGTGCCCTTGTGATCCTTGATAAGTGAAGATCCAGTCAGCTGACTGCTAAGGACTGAAATGTCTGCTACCTTTTAGATGAGCAGTGGTCTGTAGGTATTTTTAAATCACCACCTTTAATAGTGCTGCTCTTAACCACCAGTGTGTTTCAAAATTCTCCATTCAAGTGTATGAGGTAGGAGTGTGTTAGGCTTTATTTTCAATAAGTAACAATAAGTAACACTTTTTTTTTTCCTGGGAGCCTCTTGAAATGAGGGTCTTTCCAGGACACTTGTGAGGACCTGAAATTTATGGGTATTATAGATGTTAATAGGAATTCTGCAGACAAAAAGTTCTTCTGCATTTTTAGGAACTGAATTTGTCTTTCTGTGAGATCAAACGAGATGCTGCTCTGACTGTTGCTGAAGCTATTGAAGATAAGACAGAGTTGGAGAAGCTGGATCTCAATGGTATGTAAGTTTGCTAGATCAAAGTATGTCTAGTTTGATTCCAGTGAGAAACCAGTAGGAAGAATATTGACAGAACCGTATATTCTATCCTTGCAATTATCAGCATATAAAAAACAATACTCAGTAGCTGAACTTGCATGACCTTGGGACAGGAAATGGTTAGATGCTTAGAAAGTTTTCTTAAACCATGAACTCAGTTAATTGGTAAGCATTTTTGGAATCCTGATAAGGTGGAAAGATTAGGCTGATATCTATACCTGTTTTCAGTAAAACACTGATTATTCAGTGCTATCTCAGATACTTTATGCTTGCAAACAAAAACCTTTATGTGCACCTCTGTAGAAAAGAATAAGAATTTTGACTTTTGTTTGGGTTTTTTTTTTTTTGCTGTTCATACCTCGGGTCACTGCATTTCACTGGTGCTATGCGTCCTTGTTTTAGAATCACTAAGTACAAGAGCTGTTTAGAGAAATAAAAGAAGTCTCTCAAACAGACTCTGAAGCATTAGGAGGTTTTAGTCTCCAACCTTCTTTTGTGTAGTGCTGCTGAAATTTGTTTAATGACTGTTTGATTATATGTGATAAGTGCAGTTTGTGTTGCTGCCTCTAAGGTGTTGTGCAGAAATGGCATGTAACTGTTTAATTTCAGAAACAAGAGATAGACAAGAATATACAGCTGAGCCCTTAAGAACAAACTTGTGTGCATCTGCCAAGTCCACCCCCTTTCCTCTATCAACCTAGGTAACTGTCTGGGAGAAGAGGTGTGTGAGCAACTCCATGAGATCCTTGAAGGCTTCAGTATGGCATCAGTGCTGGGATCTTTGAGGTAGGCATGGTATCAGTGTTTAAATCAGAAGTTTTCTGACAATTTTCATCAACACTTTCATTGACCCATCTCATTTTATTACCATCCATTGCTGGTGGATGTTGATCTGAGTATGGAGCACAGCCAAACATGTGTCTTAAACTTGTCTTGTTTTCATTGATGGACTTACCATAACATTAGTAACTAATTGTTTGTTGATCTTTTCTTGCTGTTCTCAGCTGGGTGACTGATATCTGAGTGTTGTCTTGGTGTGTTGTAGGTGAGATGTCCTTCTTGCAGTAGGACTTTGAGGAGAGGCTGCTCTTCTGTTCTTAAAGTTTTGAATGCCAGTGTACAGGAATTCCAGGTGTGTAATTAATGAAATATGTAACATTCAAACCTTAGTGATGATGAAGGGGATGAGGAGGAGGAGGAAGATGAAGAGGAGGAAGAGGAGGAGGAAGAACAACAGCTGAAGGAGAGAGGAGCAGAAGAACAGGGGTCACTGACTCCTAAGAAGATATTTGATTCACAGGTAAACTTCCTGCCAGATGGATTCTTTTTTCATCAGGGGGAGAAGAGTAAAGGAGAAATGAGATTCTGGAGTCTGAACTTGAAGTGCTGACAGGCAGTCACATTCCTGCATGGGCTGGCACTATTGTAACAGAGGGATAACATTCAGGAAATAAAATGGATTAATTGAAAAATGTGTTTTGTTAATGTTTGTGCATGTTGTACATGTGCATAGAGGGATGGGCTGAATAGTGGGTGTAGCAGCACATGGGTAGCAAAAGTCTTCCATGTTCAGAAAGTGATGAGAATGTTGTACATGCAGTGCCATGCTCTCATGCTAGTGTATCCTGGCCATGCCAGTTCTGGGCTTAGGTCAGCCTCAGGCTGTTTTCAAACAGAACGGATTCTGGCCTGGTATAGCTGTGCCTTGAGCTGTCCCATCTGTTTTTGCTGAACCAATTTATTTATTTCCAAGAAAATCTGAGATGGATCCCACCTGTTTCAGGCTTCAACTCCAGTGCCATCTCCTCCTGTGGATGTTGCCACGTTCCTTGCTTTCCCATCACCAGAGAAGCTGCTGCGATTAGGACCAAAGTGCTCTGTCCTGATAGCTCAGCAGGTAGGTGAGCTGGTGCTTGTCTGGGCTTGATTTTTCTCTCCAAATTGTTTAATTTCCAGAGGTAATAACTTGACCTAGATTTGCATCTTTTCTCCAGTGATTGCAAAGAACATTATGAAAGCAGATAACACAGCTAATGCTTAAACTGGCATCAGAGCTTCTACAAAATTTTGATTGTGTTGCTTGTTACTTGTGATATAGCCAAAGGCAAAGCTGATATCAGTCAGCTGAAGACTGTAGTTCTTGCCACAGCCCTAGCAGAGACTCATGTTGTGTAGCTGTCTAGCAGCTAACTGATCTCTATTTTTTTCTCTTTCAGACAGATACATCTGATGTAGAGAAAGTAGTTGGAACCCTCCTAAGGATATCCTCAGTCTTCAAAGATGAAGCCCCAGTGAAAACAGCAGTGCATGAAACAACAGGTGACTGTGCCTTTCTTCCTTTGTGCTGTGACCTGATTCAGTGCCATAGACACCACTGCAAGGTGGGATAAGGCCTGTGTAGGCCAGGCCATTGGGCCTTTTTGTCCCTGGCAGATAACAAAGTGCCAAGCTGTGCCCTGCTGTCATGTGGAGTGGAAGATTCATTCTGAACCTGGCATATTTTGTGCTGCCAAAGCCTGTCTCTGTTGTAGCTGGTGTTGTAGTGGACCAGTGCTGCCCTTACTGCATCTCCTTGATGTTGGACTGTCCATAGCCAGTAGTCCTGTGTTTTAATGTCGGTTACCTTTCCATGGCTGTTTATTTAAAAAGTGTTTTGCAGGAAGTAGGCTGCCTAGCGTAATGTTATGAGATTGTAAAGAGACACATCCTAGTTGATGTGTCTTATCTTTAATTCCTTCAGGAAGCAGATATTTCCAACATGGGGCAAGACACAGAAATCAATGTTCAAACAAGGGACCATTTCTCACACTGTATTGGAGTAGTAGTTCAGGTTAGGTCTGATTGATGTATGGAGTAACAGTATATCCCTTCATAGTTTTGCTTGGAAATAGGGATTTCAAAACAATCCTTGGCATCTGACCACTGCCTCTCATCTTTTCCGAATCCCCCAGCAGTTCAGTTTTCCCACACATGAGCTACCTATCGTTATTGTATAAAAGACTTGGATCAATTATTTTGAAGACCCCTTAAGCTGGTCTACTGTGCATTTCCCTAGTTTGGATTTTTTTTGTGTGTGTGGGGTGTTGTGGTTTTTTTTTGTTTTGGTGGTGTTTTTTTTTTTTTTTTTTTTTTTTTTTTTTTTTTTTTTTTTTGTTGTTGTTGTTGTTGTTGTTTTGTTTTGGTTTTTTTTTTGTTTTGTTTTGTTTTGTTTGTTTGGAATTCATAAACATGGTGAAACTGTTTTTTACAAACAATAACACAGTAGTTCTCTGCAGTTGGTTATGGGTCCAGTCAGTGAAAAAGTCCGTTTGCACCTTGGCTCATGCTTGTTATGAGTTGTCTCCAGTAAAAAATGGAACAGAGGACATTACTGTTGTCCCAAGTGTCTTTGTGTGCATATTTATCTTTATTCCTGGTTCCTTAGGAAAGATAGAATCTGGCAATTAGTTTCCTTCCATAAAAGCACCCATCAGCTGACAACGAGGGCCCTCGTTAATGTCCAGCACTGTTCTACAGCCACTCTAGTGAATTCTGCCCATTCTAAGAAAAGAGAGTTGTCAGAGGTCAAATATGGGTTGCCTTGCCCACCTTGTACACATGAGAGGTTAAAGCACTGTTTTCCCCATTATTTGTGGCGCAGTATTGGTCCTGAGCTGTTCAGAAAACAGCTGAACAAACTCCCATTGTGCTCTCTCATTCCTTATGGCTTCAAATGAAAGGTGAATTGTTGCTGGCCTTTAAGAAGTCAAGGCTCTACCTCTTGGTGCTCTAGTTCACCTGCTCATGTTTATATGCTAGTGTACACATAACACGCATGCTCAAATGCACTGAGCAGAGCATCTGGTGATGCATAGGACTGGGATGTATTGCATCTGAAGCTTGGCAGTGTGGGAATTCTTGTATGGGGTTTGTGTGTTTTGCTGTTTTTTTTTTAATTTGTTTTTTTCTCCTTTATATTTAAGGGGTTTTACCTGTTTTAGCGTTTCAGAGCTTTTATAGCTACAGAGATGAATGAAATCTTAACAGATATTATATCACAAAAATGGTTTGACGGCTGAGTTTCTGTATGATCCATTTTAATCTTAGAATCTATTAATGTCCTTTTTCTGTATTGCTTAAACTAATGTGCTTATCTCTTTTTAGATGCCTTGATGAAAAAAGCCTTCAGTTCTGCCACATTTAATTCAGATGCTTTCATCACAAACCTCTTGGTCCACATGGGACTACTTAAGGTGAGGAAGCAGGAAGGAGTTAAGTCATGGTCTGTTTAGGCTGTTGAAGGCCAGACTGGCAGGATTTGGGGTAATTACATTGCCATGGAAGCTGCTACATGCCTGTGCATGCCTGATACCCAGGGACAATGGAAATCTGCAGGTACAGCAGAAACTGCAAATTGCAAGGTTGCATTAGGATGAAGGAAGTGTCACCTTTTTGTGCATCTGCTTAATATGCTCTGCATTCTCAGTCATTCCCTGAAGGTAGGGAGGGTCAAGTAGGGTGATAATGCTGTTGCTGGACTATGGTGTCTATAAAAACCATGTCAGTGTTATTGGAGTCCTTTAGGGCATTTCTTGAGAGCATGTCTCAAAAATGTGTATCAGCTGCTCATGCCAGATCAATGGCATTCAACTTCATGTTTTAGAGACTCTTTGCCAAATGCTAGTTTTAAGTAATAAGTTGCAAGGAATAAACTTATTGTGAGAGGATGGAGGGTCAATAGTCTGTTGTGGAATAAGGACTTTACAGTTAGAAATTGTAAAGCAGGTGTGTTTTATTCCAACTGGGATACAGGGGATATTTCCACCAAATATGCGTATCTGGTCAAGATGAGGTCCAGGTTTAAATACCTATTGATCCCACACCTCCCCACCTGCCCATTCCCTGCCTTTTCTTGCTGTGTATTCTAATTAGCTGCCACACCTCCTGGTGGTCATGAGCTGGGGTCTTGGAAGGAAGGCATATATCTTCCTCAGGTGTCTGCTGGTTGATCTTCATTTCTGGGCAGGTGCAGTGGAGGTTTGGCTATTTTTCAGGTCACTGTATTCTTGCCAAAAATTAGGAGCCTGATTTTGCTGGATTCAAGCCATAGCTTTCTGCTTTACTGATTTTTCACAATACCTAAGTCTCGCTTTACCGAATTTTCACAATATACATCTTATCTTAATAGTTTTTACCTAGCAGATAAATTCCTATGTGCGCTGCTACCAGTTCTTTCTGCGTAACAAGTTATGTTCTATATGCTGTTACAAGTTGTTCTTTTGCAAAAATCATTATGCAAACAGTATATATTTCTGTTTCCCCTTCACCTGCTTAAACCTCTTACATGCTTCTAAAATTCTAAATTCTTACATGCTTCTAAAATTTTCCTAGCCATATATGTTCCCCATCTCAGTAAGAAGCCTGTGATTTTCATAGAATTATTAGCTTTATTTTTAATGTGACTATGGAGAGGTTCTGTCTGCAAAACCTTAAACACCTTTGCCTGCTTGTGCTACAAGGGTTAGCATTTCTCGCTGCCTCAAGACCTGGAAACTGAGAATATAAACTTGGACTAAGACAATTCTAAACTACAGAAAAGCTGTAATCTGTTATAGCAGCCTGCTATTAAACAGGTTTATGAATGTCCTTCATTAAAGGTTTGTTCATTAAAGGTTTATGAGTGTCCTTCTGGTAATATCCAGCTTGGGGTCCAGACCCTTGTTGACATGCATGCATATGAATTAATTTCCTAAAAATCAGTTTACCCTTCTATTCATTGTATGCTGGACCAACACTGAATGTCCTACTTCCAAGAAAGGTCAATGGAATCCAAGGTGGCATTTGGTTCTGCAGAATGCCTGTTTTGAGGACTGCCACCTGCCTCTTATTTGTATGGAAAATAGCAATATATGCATGAGACACAAACCTGTGCTCTTGAAGAATTCTTCCAGGATCCTGGAGGATCAAACTGCTGATTGTTATCTGTGATGCCTAATCCATCACCAGTCCCCTACATGTGGAGAAGGTGCAATCTCCGTTTTCAGTCCTATGTAGCTGGAAGCATGTGATCAACAGATATTCTCAGTATGGTGAACTCCAGGGTCATACAGCAGGAACACGGGTCTATGTTGTGTCTGCAGAATGAGGTGTTTTGTTGAAATGCTAGTAGAGAAATAAGTGAAAACAATTTAAGAATTGGGACATGTAGGGTAGCATCATGTTAGGAGTAAGAATAACTTATTCATCATGTAAGCAAGAGGATGACTGTTTGCTTTATTGTGTACATATCTATGAGACCAGTTCTGGGAACACTGCATCAGGTTTTGGAGGGAGCCTGTCAAAGAGCTGGAGGTGGTATAAAAATGAGCTACAGAATAATACAATAAAAATTGTTAAGGCAACTGAATTCTTTATGGACTGAAGTCTGGTGAAATTCCTCAGGAGAACACTTTGATACAGAGCCTCTGAGAAGATTTGGATGTTTCATTTGCAGGTTCACTACTTCCCTTTCTTAATTAGTACTGCTTATCAACTGTCCTGATACATTATTTCAGGTGCTGGGAGACTATGGAATTGGCCACCTATGTCATGTACTTAGTATAGTGACCAGCTTTCATTGCTGGAGTGTGTGAGAGCACTTCATTCAGCAGAGAATTCCTTGTCTGTGAATTACAGTGAGTTAGATCAAATCCCAATTGTCTGATGTCTCATTTCTTGTCCATTTCTCAGAGTGAAGAGAAGATCAAAACTGTTCCAAGCCTCTATGGTATTCTTATGACCTTGAACCATATGGTCCAGCAGGATTATTTCCCTAAATCCATGGTCCCAATTCTCTCAGCTTTTGTTACAAAGTGAGTATTGTATTTGCAGTCTTCTGTGTGGGAGCTTGTAAAACTGTTTTGAGGGTTAATAGCTACATGTAAGCTGTTGTGAAACGCCACTAAATGTCTGTTCTGAAAATGAGAATTAATAGCTTAATGGCCCTCTATTTTATCTTGTTTACTTCAGTATGTGAGATTCAGAGTTAAAAAAATCTTGAAGAGGGAAAAGTGGGAAGTTTGCTTTGCTAGGAAGTGGCTCTGAAGGAGAGACTGCTAATGCCTCTCACAGAAGAACCGTTTTGAGCTTAAGGAAACCTGCTGGGTTTCTGGCTGCCGCTTGAGTAA
Organism: Prinia subflava; assembly: GCF_021018805.1. Classification (NCBI taxonomy): domain Eukaryota; kingdom Metazoa; phylum Chordata; class Aves; order Passeriformes; family Cisticolidae; genus Prinia; species Prinia subflava. The sequence goes on along the minus strand of NC_086250.1, from coordinate 23,906,771 downwards.
ACTGTGGGTACACTGGCTCTAACTATGCCCTTCAAGTCATACTTCAGAGTTAAAAGGGTCAGCAGAGCTCTGCCGGAGTTGTCATTCTGTGTGACACTGAACACCAGCAGATAAAAACTGCAAAACACGAAGACCAAACTTGGTTTTGAATGGAACTTCCTACTGTGACAGCAACAAAGTTAATGGTTTTTCTGAGAATTAAATGAGGAGCATAAGTACTGAAGAGGCTGCTTTTACTGACTGCCTGTACTTAATGTTGTTACTTCCAGTGTAGGTATAGAACCCCTGTCCCCACCAGCTTTAGCTTTTTTCATGTATTAAGTGGCTATGGAAACTGTATCTCTACTCAATTAAGTCAGTGTCAACTTCAGCATTGATGAGATTTAGGGGAAAAAAACACCAAGGAGATTTGCAATAGGATTGACTGTTAAACAGCAGTATACAGAGGCAAAATACTCCAAAAATGTCACTTTAGGCAAAACAGCTGAGACCTGAAATCCATTTGGAGCTTCGTGGCTGGCTCAGCATGGACCATGTGCCCTGTAGGTTGAGAGCAGCTTTTTAGCAGGTACCTTTTAGAATGAGGCTTAAGCCTTCCTGAATTTCATGGTATGGGTTAGCAGCAGCTGCTTAGGATTACTAGCTGCTGGTGAAAGGTAGACACATCAGATAGTTGTGGTCAGCATGAACCATGGACAGTAGGAATGCAGTCAAATATTGGTAGTCTGTCTTGGTTCTGCTGGGCTTGGAAGCTGGCCAGTTGTGATAGGGGAAAAGATTTTTTCCAAGCACTGGTGTGGCTGAAGCTCTCAAAACTGATATGTAGCAGTGGTTTGTGTCCATAAACACCAACCATGCTAAGGTCAGCTTTGGAAAATAAAGTATCTTCTTTGCACATGTGCAAATGCTAACTGAAGGCCCTTGTGGAACTCTGCCTGCTGCCTTCTGTCTTTGTGTTGGTTAGGTTAAGGCACTTACAAGCTAGTGACCATGTGCTTTACCAACTGAACAAATAGACCTCCAACTCAATCATTACAGGTTTAAGCCAGAAGTACCAGAACTTGCCATGTGAAATTACCCAGACATATCACTGAATTTCTGCTGTTTCCTACACTGCTGCCTTGCTCTTGCTTGTTGATCAAACCCCAGCCCTCAAAATGGAATTTAAATTGCTGGAAGCTGAGAATACAGAAGAAAGACTTTTGGTTCAGGGCCTTTGTTTATAACAGTGCCCAGAGTAGCATTTTAATTCTAAGTGTTCTAACAAATTTTATTCAGAAAAGACACTTGTCTCCCCTCTACCACTATGTCTGCATGTAGGCTTTTCCCAATAAATGGTTTTAAGCTGTGTAAATGATGCTGTATATGACAAAATAAAGAGTAAAATTTTGATCTTCATGAATTTATCAAGAAAAATCCCATTAAATCCAAAGCCAGCATTTCACTACAAGAACTAGAGGAGAGAGTCTCTTGGTGGAAATATGAGACTGTTAATAGGTTCTGTAAAAGCTGAGTGAGAGCTGGGAGTCTCTCTCAGTGGAAGGCAGATATTCCTGCCTTGCTGTGGTATATACCAGTGCTAATGCCAAGCCTCTGCTGTCTCTGGTGCTGTGAAATGCTTGGAGCTGAAGTTTTCTGCTTTACAAATTTGTTGCAAGGTGTGATTTTTATGGGGAAACTTCTGTGCTGCATAATAAAGTCGACACTAGATACAAGAAGTCTCTCTGTGTTGTATGAACATATTCATTTCTTACACTGCTTTCCCTTAAGGGATCAAGGACAACAGCTCTTAAATCTGTCTATGGGTAAATGTAAACTGTTCAAGAACCCCACAGTCCAGGTAAAACAGCCTTTTTTGGTTTAACCCCAGCTGCCACCTAAACTTCACACAGCCACCCCAGTGGGAAGAAGGGGAAGTCTGAAAGTGAGCAAACTTGGGGGTTGATATGAAGATAAGTTAATAGGTAAAGCAAAAGCTATTTGTAAGCAAAGTAAAACAAGGAATTAATTCACCACTTCCAACAGCTCCAGGAAAGCTCCATCATAGCGAGCTTTTTCCTTCTGCTTTATCTGATAAGCATGATGCGTTTGCTATGGAATATCTTTTTGGACAGTTGGGGTCAGCTGTTCTGCCTGTGTCCCCTCTGTGGCTTCTTGTGCACCCCTGGCCTACTTGTGGAAACAAAATGCCTTGATGCTGGGTGAGCCCTGCTCAGCAGTAACTGAAACATTCTTGTGTTATCAGCACTGTTTCCAGCACAAATCAAAAACACAGCCCCTCCTGTGAAGAAAATTATCCCAGCCAAAACCAACACACAGCTTCTCAATTAGCCTCCATCCCTTGTCTCTTCTTGGAATTCAGTCAGAGTAAAATTGCAATTTTAAAGTTAAACCTCTATCTGGTTAACCTGGTAATATTCAGAATTCATCTGGTCTCTGTTTCTGCAACAAATCTAATTTCACTCTATCAAACCTATGATTCCTTCACTTGCAGAAAACTGGTATGCATTTTTGTGGTATTTTCTGGGGTTTTTTTCTCCTTTTGGGTTGTGGTTAGCTCTTTTGGGCTTTTAGAGCTGTAAAGTTCTTGTAGCTGCCTAGGCCGGAGCTCTGCTGTCTTCCACTGCAAAGGACTTCTGGAATAGGCACTTACCTCCTTCCTTTTGTGACAATTTGTTGTTGTAGGCAGTGTTTCTATTCAATAATAATTACAGAATTATGGATACAAACTGTAAACAGCATCCATCTTACTCTGCTTGCTGTCAAGCCTTACTTGGTTTTTTTTTGATATAGGAGGGTGCTGTGAATGTATGTCTGCTTTTTCATAATGTTTTAGATAGAAATACTGTAAGTATGTGCATGTCTGCCTGCCCACTTGTGACTTGCTGGAGGTGATGGGGTTTGCGTTTGGTTAGTTTTTTGAATTTTTTTTTTTACTATTGCTATTTGCTGTTGAATTGCATCACATCACTGGTCTCTTTCAGCAGGCTGTAGCATACTGCAGCAGGCAGGTGACTCCACAGCAAATATGAGGATTTTATTGCTAGAGGAGGCTTAGTGTTAGGAGAAGAGGCTGAGCATCTTGTCTGTGATCAACGTCAGTGGTCCAGGTTCTCTATTTCTAAAAATGGGCAGCTTTCTGGATAGAAGCTGCTCCCTCATTGCAAATAGAGCTTGGTATCCAAAGATGAGGGCTGAAATATGTCTGCTAGTCACTTTGAAGATAAACTCCAAGCTGTAATTCTGTGACACTATGTGTTCAATATGAGGCATTGAATAGCTCTTGGGGGAAATAAAAAGAGTTAAATCTTCTCCAAGATGTGTTTCTGTTAAACTGCAGCAGCCATGGAGAGATGTACCAAACAACACCTGCAACTACTGGTCATGTGCTGTACACCTGGAGGTGAACTCCTTGCTCCTTCCTAGATACTCCACTCTTTATTTCAGCTCACCCTTCTTTCCCAAATTGACTAGGCTTCACAGCTGTTCATTGTTAAGGGTTATTTTGCTGTGGTGAGGTGGAAGAGAGGTAAAATTAATGATTTCTATTCTCAGAACGGTGGAAAACATTGGATTAAAATTCTTTGGAGGAAGTTCTCTAATGGATGGATTGAGACTGGTTAAAGTTTGAGTGATGCTGAGCCAGCAATTAGGCTGCAGAAACAGATACACATTACTGGGAGGCAAGGGAAGCATTACAGAAACTTTAGCCTCATGTTAACCCTGCTGTGAGTGTATTTCCATGGTTTAATTTCAGGGAGCAGATTATTCTGTGTAAATCTGACTTAGCTGTTGCAGCCTTTGTCTTTCAGGCCCTTTCAGGTGATGTTCTGCATATTCTGTGGGCTGTTTGTAAGGCATCCTGAAAGATGGCCCTGTTACCTTTTTCCCAACCTGGAAATGAAACTCCAGATAATTTTAGTAAAGAGGTAATATAAAAGGGGATCTTTATTTGAAGGCCCCCAGAGGCAGTTATGGAAAGATGTCTACAAAAGCCTACCCCTCCCAGGGGTGAGTACATTTTATAGGTTTTAGGAAATTTTATAGATTTTAGGAAATTAGCATAATTGATACCAGCACCAATTAGGACAAGTGGTGATGCAATTCCTCCCCCATGTTAAGCCCCTTCTCTGGAGCTCCCCTTCAGCACTAGTGGTACTATGTCCATGAAAATGTATCTCGAAGAGTTGTTCTTGGCCTTGGTTCCCAGGAAGAGCTAAGATAGTACAGAGAAGGCTCTGTATATACCTCCTGGGAGCTAAGATAAGTACCTCCCAGGGCTTGGAGCTCTGGTATTTGTTTTAACTTTCTGCTTAAGGAAAGGCCGTGGAAAAGTATTGGGAAAACTAGTCACTAATACAATAGACTACAGAGCTGCAAATACATGTGTGAGAGAACATAGGAAAAAAGGCAAAACCTAAATGTCATCAGCCCAGCAAAGCCAGTCAGGTATTACTTGACCTCAGGCAAGAGTAACAGGAGGTTATGCTGCCTCTTTTAAAGACTTTAAAAGTCCCAAGACCAAAGTCACCATCAGGTTATAGATAGCAGAAAACTTGATGAGAAAAGATTTGAGTGCTTGCAGGATCATCCCCTGTGTTTTGGTGCTCTAAACAGTGAAACTTTTTGGAAAAAACCCATTGCCAGAAGAGAGGAAAGGGGTTTTTTACCTCCATCATTCTATCCAAAATGAGATGCTGAGCTGCAGAGATAAGTCAGTAGCAGATTGTTTATAGTTAGGGAAATAAATATTCTGATTCTTGGCTACTGTCTTCCTGACTTGGACTCTCAGGAGAGAGTTTTCCTCAGCAGGCTCTGAATGGGAAGCATTGATCTGGGTAGCAGTGATGGAATGGTTTTGGAAGAGATAACTGAGGGCAAAATTTGTAGGTTTTGGGGCATACACACCCAATGCATTGGAAATAGTGTTTATTTGCTCAGTCAAAGGCAGACACAAAGCTATTCTTAAATTCAGTGTTAAAAATCTCTCTCTCTCTTCTTTCCACAGACCCAATCGTGCTCTTGACTCCTGTTCATTTGCTCGACACATGCTCTTACAGACCCTCCACCAGCTGTAAGAGACGAGATGTGACCTTCTTTTCTCATAGGACTGTCACCAGCAGAGAGCTTGGAGCCGCATAGTGGGAGAGGATCTCAGAGCCCATACAGACATGCTGTCCTTTTTCTTTTTTTCCTTGTAGGAAGTCTGCTCTTCCTTCTGCTTTCATAAACAAATCCTGCTGAATTGTCTTCCTACTCCTCTTGAAGTGATTCTCTGGTCTGTAAGGCAGGTGCTTACACTAAAATAAGTCTGTACTGCTGTGAGCTCAGCATGAATTGAAGAGTTCTCTATCTTGGTTGCATTGGCAAGGATGCCAAGACTAACACAGGGCCCAGATAAGCTCTCATCTTGATCAACCCACATGGGTGTTTTATTTTATTGGACTTTGACTCCTGCCTTATAGCATTTAGCACTGTGCCAGAGGGAGGCTGTGCTGCTGCACTGCCCTGCTTCTCCAGGCCATGGGGGTGCTGCTCATGGGTCAGAGGGGTGAGGTGTGATCCCCTTTGGTTCTTTTAAGTCTGTTGTCAAAGGCAGTGTGTAGCTGATTTTTATTTTAATATACTCTTCCTCTTCTGCTGTGGCTTGGAATATTTGTGTAGTGTGGCTGATCCTGGTGGCCATTGCTTAAGGGAGCGAGCATATTTTATTGTAATTTTTTTTGCCATTGCCTATGTTGTTTATTCTTCCTGCCCATTTCCTTCTCGCCCTAATTAAATAGGTTGGTTTGGAAATTAATACAATCCATGGAATGTCTTTCTCTTCCCTTTGACAAAACATTGGGCCTGTGTACACTGTTCACATGTTTGAAAGCCAAGCACATGTAAGAATATGGAGACAGAAGGCTGTGCTTTTCTCCTACACTGAACAAGTAGCAGCAGATGCTACTAAATCTGTCTGGAAGATTGACCATGTTCCCATACATGCCTTCAAACCACCATGACGTTCCTCCATACAACTTACAAATGTTTATGTCAATTGCCTGAAATGTTTTGTAAATTAAAATTTACTCCACAGCCTTATCTTGATTTATAACACACTTGGATTTGGAAGCCTGTTTTGCAGCTTTGTGTGATTGCAGAGTTTGCAGTGAAACACAAAATGGGAGTGGGAATGGAGCCTGATTTGTGTGAGGAGAGAGGCACTAGTAAAGCGAGAGAAAGCCAAGCTTTCAAGTCACAAACCTTGTTTCTGCAGCACCCCATCTCTTTTCTTGGTGGTCTCCTGCTCCTGTCCAAAACAGGAACATGGCAGAGGAGCAGATTTCTCTCCAGGCATCTTCAAATTCCTAGCATGGTCTAAATAGGAAAAACAGTGCCAACACTTAGGTGCACTATCCTGCTACTCAGTTGTAAGTAGCGTGAGGCGAACATTGAACTTGTTACTGTCCCACATTCCCAGGATGAGGTAAATTTAAGTACTTCATCTCATTGGCTAAAAAAACAGGCTGGAATTCACATGAATATTCACAGGAACCTGTGAGCTTTCCATAAGAATGATTGGACTAAAAACTCCATCACAAGTCTTTCTGTTGTGATCTCATGCACAACCAGGATTTGGCCAGCCCATGTCTCGCTGAATTTCTGTCTGGAAAGTTGTGACTTGATGCTCTCATCATTAGAATACTGATTTTTTTCTCCCTCTCTTATCCAATTGCATGGAGTAGTTATTGAATTTTGCAGATGTGAGAAAATAAATGTAATCAAAGGGCCAGATCTGTTAGGCAGAGCTCAGTGTACTTGCTTGCGCTGCCCCAGCATTCATAAAGGTCAGATGGTTACAGACTCATGAGAGTAACGTGACATTTAGGGCTTTGGCCAGATTCCAAATTGGTGTGGTCAGTCTTGCGCTTCTTCAGAATTTGGGGCTTATTAGCTTATATCTGCTGGCCCTTTGTAAATATGTAAAATAATATTTTTTAATGTGGCCTACTTAGCAAACCAGAACACTCGGCTTGCTAAAATGTGTCTGTGCTTTGCTCTTACAGCACAGTGGCTTTGTATGGAGTCCTCCCTCAGTGATTTTGCTCATCTACCACTTTTATAGTTTACTGTGGTTGTGGGTACAAAGCTCACAGGCAGGTAAGGAAAATTGAAGCTCCAGCTCAGATTCTCAGCCACGGTTCTGAGACTGCAGATAAAGATTTTTCTCCAGGCAGAAATAGAGAGGAGTTAGGATGTATTCTATAGGACAGCAATACCTCTCTTATGGGCCTAATTTTCTTGAAGATGAAAACAAAATAATTTTAGATTAATTTTGGCTTGTTAAAACTGTCAGAGTGCCTCACTCTTCCACAACTTCTTTCACCTTCCTAAGGAAAGAAGCCTTTGGATCCAGCAGGTGACAGGAAACACAACTAATGATGATTATTTCTATAATTTAAAAGTACTTCCACTTCCTTTCATTTGGGAACACTTGAGCTCTCTGTGTCCCTGAGTTCAGCTGAACAGCAGCCAAACTGCATCACTCAGTTATTTCGGTAGTCTTTTAGAAAGGGTAAGACAAGCAAGAGAGCAAGGCTGAAGTAAGAAGGGCTTCTTTTCAGAGGTGAAAAAGGGCTTCTCAGTGCTCTGAGACAGAGTTGGAAAACCTGACTTTAAAATTAATCTAAGAAACACAAGAAAAAAATACTTAATATTCCTGACTGTAGGATGAGCAGCAACAAAAGAAGAAAAAAAAATGATGGGTGGAATTCTTTAAGCTCAATACTACTTTTGGAGGAAAGCTTGTTTAAACCGTCATCTCTGACTTCTTGCAAGCCTATGAAATGAACAGAAGTTCTGAGTCTTAAAATACATCAAATGCTGAAGAAAAAGCATAAATGGGAAATGCAATTTCATCAAACTTTCCAAAACCATGCTATAAGATAATTATTCAGCCTGTTCATTAAATCACAGAATCCCAGAATGGTTTGGGTGGAAGAGACATTAAAGCTCATATCATTCAATTCTGTCTTGGTTTGGCAAGACAGGTATCTGTCAGGGAAAGTTGGAGCTCTCCTTGGAATCTCCTTGGAGTGTAAACTCCCTCCCTCCAAATTGTTGTAATTTTGAAATTAGGCACTTTCAAGCTAAAATATGGGAATAGGAATAACAGTTCTTTACTAGGGATATTAAAAATACAAATGCAGTAATACAAAACAAAAACAAAAACAAAACAAAACAAGCTAACAAACAAAAGTCCTAGAAAACCCTGACAGAGATATGACCTGACACCCTGTTGTCAGGGTGTTGGAAGCAGTCCAAATAAGTCTTCCTGGAGTAACAGATGTTCTGTGGAGTAGAGATGATCCTGTAGAAAAAGGGTCCAGTACTGGCGAGATGGGTCCGGTCTTCCTCTGAGAATCCAGTGGAAAACAGGCTACTTGGTGTTCCTGTATCTAAGTTTTTATCTAGGTAGAAGCTATTGGCTCCCCCCTCACTGAGTGGATCATCTCACAATGGGATGATGTAATGTGTCATGTCACTGGTGAGCCTTAATGGCCCATTAACAGAAGATAAACCTTTCCCCACCCCCCACTGAAGGTGGACAGTGGCAAAAGAGGTAAGGAACACTTCCCTGCCTGGTTTTAACAGGCTGTCTATTTTCAGAAGGCATCCACCCTCCTGCCCCCTGGAGTTACAAGAGATAATGAAAAAAAAGAAATCATCCCCCAACTGTTTTCAACAGATGAAATAGAAAGATAGAATACACTTTTTTTTTTTTTTTGTTACATAGCCCAAGACACCTTCATGGGCAGGGACACCTACCACTATCCCAGGCTGCTCCAGCCTGGCCTTGGACACTTCCAGGGATCCAAGGGCAGCCACAGCTTTTCTGGGCAACCTATGCCAGGGCCTCACCACCCTCACAGGGAAGAATTTTTTGTCTTCAAGAAAAATTACCCAGCTGATGAAAATTTTTCACAATTCCCCTTTTTAAAGCAACAGGAAAAAGCTCACCTAGGAAATTAAAAATTCTTAAAAGCGTATCAATTTATACTTTCTGAGTGAGTGTAGGATCTGTGACAATGCCACACTTCTTTTCACAAAGGACTCTTATTTTCAGGGAAAGATTCATATTTATGTGACCCCACCTGAAGAAATAGAAAATTAGATAACAAAAATATGCAGTTATAAATCAGGGTTATTTGACCTAAAATTTATATCCACAAGCTATGAAATAATAAACTTGAACATTGTCCTATGTTCACCTACCCCCCAAAAAGTTATTTACCATTAGTAGCCATCCCCTCTCAGAGCTCTTCTGGGAGGGATGCCCATTCTTCAGAGGTCTGCTGCAACCCAGAACTGGCCCTATGGTGTGACTCAGTTTTTAAAGGTAATAACTCTCGGGTTTAAACCCCCGAGATTAGGGTAATAAAATGTCTCTGCCCTTTGATGAGTCGTGAGCCGGGTGCAAAGAAACACACGGAGTCTTCAAGTTTCTCATGTTCAAGGTCTCGCTCTCTGTTTATTATTTCTTATCTCACAAGCTCTTCTCGTGCCCTGCGGAGCTCCGTGCAGCAGCAGGGGCAACGATGCTCTCTCCTCCTCTGGGAGGGTCTTGACCTCTTATACTACGCATTATGTTTCTATTATTTACAATTAATCACCAATACCCAACACCTATGCTAGACAGGTCATATCTACTTTGACCCTATCCAAACGTGCCACCTTCACAGCAGAAATGTTGGACCAGAAGAAGAAGAAGCACAGGACCACACCCTGAATCCTCCATCTTGTCCTCTCGAGTCCACACACCCAAAATACATGCACCCCCAGTGATAAACTGATTATTATCTATTTCACACTTTGGTGACTTGTAACTCCTCCTGCAATGTAGGTAGTTTCTCCCATGGACTGAAGTCAAAGCCTGCATCTCCCTGGGCTCTGTGCCAATGCTTAGAACCCCCCTGTACAGATCCCAGACCTCTGTGTACACGTTCCAAACCCCACTGCCTGGGTTGCAGACCCCCCTGACGGGGTCCCTGACCCTCCAGGGCGACCAGAGGGATGCCCAGGACTCCAACAAATAACAACCTGGTTTTGTCTGTCTTCAAATAAAAGATTTTTTTGGGGGGGAGTTGTGGTGTTGGTAGTATTTGGGGTTTTTTGAAGGGTGGCAGTGACAGATTTTTTTTATATTGATTGTAGATGCTGATTCTCATTTTTTCTGAAGAAAACACCCCATATTCTAGATCTTCCATTTAGATCTCAAAGCAGAGAACAAAGGTGGATTCCACTTTGGTTTAGACCTGGCTTTGCCTGTTGCTTTCAGACAACATAAAATGTTTCTGGTTTTAGGTTTAACTCCTTCCAGAGCTAATTTATATAACTAACTTGTATCTCTCCTTCCCTGGCTTTGCTGGCTGCCTCTGTCCTGCTGCTGTTTTTAATTCAGGGTGTTAACTCTTCAATTCAAGATCCTCTTTGCTTGAGGGCCTGTCTTGGTTTGAAAGACAGGTATCTGCTAAGAAGGGGGCAGGAACTCCCTAGAAATGGAGAATTCAAATCTCCTCCCTCCAAATTATTCTAATTTAGAAAATTAGAGGGGCTTTCAGGCAGAGGTATGGGGATAGGAATAACAGTTCTTTACTAGTATAAATGACAAAACAAACAAACAACAACTACAGCATTGTTATAAATGCCAATACGATATTCCAATTAAAATAATAATTTGGTTTATTAATAAAGATCGAATCACAGAATTTCGATAACCCACCAACAGCAGAGATACTTGACAGAGTTTTCCCGGGAAAACACCAAGGGTGAACCGTGAGATACAGGGCCTGGCAACCTGCTATCTCCCCAACGGTTCACAAATTTGCCCGGTTTGGGGCTTGGTTTTTATACCCTTTATTGTGCCCTCGGCAATATTTCCCCATATTTCCCATTGTTTCCCAACTAGCTATACAAATTCAGGAGTTTCCCCGACCAGGCTGAAAAGAGTTCTTTTCTCAGTTCATATGTTAATGTCCAATTTCTATAGATCCTTATGGTTGATGAATGATCGAAATATGGGTGATGACCGGAGAGGGAATAGTCAGGAACCGTTGATGTTTCTGCCACCTTATCTCGATGGGTCTCCTGCCGGGTGCTCGAGGAGGCTGTCCGTTTCCCGTAAGCCTATTGTCTCTTTTCTGAATGGAGGCGCCTGCTTTTTTCAGGGTTGTTAGTTTCACCATCTGCTGCAAGGTCTCCTAAAACATAGACTTTTACCCAATACAATTTTATACAATTTTATAGTTTTCCAATTTACCATAAGAACATGAATTAATCATTTCATGTTTTTCACAGCATTAATAATAAACAGAACTAGGAACCTCGAGGGCTTTCTTTCACAAAAGCCCAGGGCAGTTTGATCTCGGTGCCCCTGCAGGACTCCAAGAGGCCAAGCTGGAAGGGTGGAAAGTCATAGTCTGGTGGATGTGATCAGCTGCACTGCGCTGGTAGCTGGAATGGCAGGGACGTCCCGGCAGGGCTGGGCAGTGCAGGGCTACAGAGTAGGAGGAAAACCTCAAAGCATTGAAGGAGCAGTGGCGGTGGGGGGAGGGCCGGAGAAAGCAAGCTCAGGATTCCTGGGTACACGAGCAGATGATGGTAGATTTCCTAGGATGAGATGGAGTGATGGCTGTGAACTCTCCTTGCAGTGAGCGGCAGCTTGACTGTCCTCGATGCCGAGAGCGAGAGAGAGCAACTGCCCCCCCAGCTCTTTTACTTTTCCCAAAGCTTGAGTTATCTCCCCTCTGAGGGAAGCTCCCTGAGACCCAGAACAATAGGTGTAGCCTTGTGCTGCCATCTCCTTCGGCTACTCCCTTTGTTCTGGTTAAGCACTGTTGTTAAGTTTTCCTAGCAACTTATGGAAAAAGTGAAAAAGAGGCAAATCTAACCCCCAACAGGGTCAGTAGATCTCCCAGTGAATACAATCATGCTTAAAATTGGCCTCTTGGCACTCCTGTAATTTGAGGATAAAGGGGAGTAAAGTTTTAGTTTGGGACTTTGGATTCTTTAAATTGCTAATACATGCTTCCCAGATACTACATCCTGAGAGGCTGGGTTTATAAGCATTAGTTCTTTTTGCTCCTTGCATTTGTTGGGCCTTTGAAAGGCCCAGATAAATTACAGAAGTGGACACTGTGTAATTGTCAAAATCAGCTGCTCTGATCTCAAACAGATGAGATTTGTGATTTTTCAAGCTCAGCTAAACATGTTCAATAACTGCTACCACAAGCTGCTACTTCAGTGGGCTCTGAGAATGCAGGGATTTCTCACGTCTTCCAGTGGGATAGCAAAGGCCAAAAATGACAGAAGCTCCATTGCCTGAGGCATATTCAAGTCTAGATGTCTCTGACACCCAATGGTGTAATTCTGCTGCTTATACAAAGTGTCTGTGAAAGTCAACACACTTTTGCCCATCATGAAATTTGTCCTGCATTTTTCCAAAATGTGATTATTTACCAAAGTTGGCTGTCCTCATGTTGGATTTTTTGAGCCTCTGTGCCTAAATCATGAAATATGTGGAGTTTATTTTACTGAAAAGAATACTTATGGTGTATAGGGAAAGCATTTGGCTTCTGACTGCCAGCTCTCATTCCATCAGTTCGACCATGAGGTGGTTAAGGGTTATTTATAGCTCTTAGACATTCTTTAAGGATGAACACATCCACTGAAAAAAACAAACAGCCATGGTGCTTGTGGGTAATTTATAGCAATTTCTAAGTTAGAAGAAACTTGTGATCTTACACTACAGGCTGAAAACACTGCATGGCAATGGAATTTGGTTGGGATGCTGACATACTCTGAGGAAACTGAGATCCACAGCATCCAGGTACCCTTGAGCTGGGAAAGGCTCAGTTACATGTCCTAAGGAATTACATAACTTTTCCTTCTCTCATCCTCTGATAGCAGAGTCACAAAGAATTTTTTTTTCAGTACACTCCACTTGTTCTTCAGTTGAGTTAATTAATTCCATCGGGATGGTAATACATTGTTTTACAGGAAGCAGAAACTCAGGTCTACTTTTAGCAAGATGTTTCTAAATTTTAAATCATAGATTTAAATTAGAAGCTGGTGGGTTTTTTTAATATACCACACTTCATTGCCTGTAATTTAAGTGCACATTTACATCACTTTGGGTGCACAGTGAAATCCAGCCTGGGTGTGATGTCACTACAAGGCAAGAGAATCCATCATCTGTCCTGTGAAGTTGTGTGACTGCTGAGATGTTTCCTGGCCTCAGGATCCATGCTGGGTTCAGTATATGTCTACTAATTTTAAACAGACCTTTTCTCAAATAAAACTGAGTCTTATCCCTGTAGGTTATAGAGGATGGCAGTGCACCTCTGTGAGCAGCCTGTCCGACTCTAAATATGTACTGCTGGGCCATGCAACAACCACAGATTTGCAGGGGAGGCAAAGGAAATACCTTTATGACTTCATGCTTTTTTTATACTCTGAGTCATTAAAATGATTGCTTCTCATAAAAGTTATCTTTGCTAGCAGAGGAATGTGTGGGCAAATGCTCCCTTTGACAATCAGTGTGCTTTGGATTAGACTCAAAACACACATATTGTTTAAACTTAACTTTCCTTGATGCCTACTGAATGATTTGCTCCCAAAAGAAAACATCTGACTCTCCATAAAACTGCAGGTGATGACGAAATTTCTGTCAAGCACTGGAGGTCCAGTGTGCTCCTCAGGTTAATTGTAAATTACTCTGGAACCTGCTATGCAAAAATGAGATTTTGTTCCACCTGTGGCCCACCAATGGATTTGGAACAAGAGTTCTATTGTCAGTCGATCAGATTTATTGCACAGTGTTCTTTCCATCGATGGAAAAATGTAAGGGATCTATAAATTAAAAAAAGATTTGAAAACATTCCACTGTGTCCAAATATTCAACATCTAAACAAGTTGCCTTTCTGTTTGTCAATTTTAGTTACAGAGTAACTTATAGTTGACTGTAAGGTATTTTCGGTGAGTGTTAATGGACTTACTGAAGGAAAATAAAAAGCAATGGAAGAGCAGAATGAAGGACAGATGAATTTCATAAAGCTTCAGCTCATGCACACATGTATAGGTTTTCTTTCAATGGAAATGAAGTTACAGGAGAGGGATGATTCAGAACAGATTTCACTCTGATGTGGCAGTAAGGACTGAAGTCCTTGATCAAGGAAGTAGGAATTGCTTCCAGGTCCTGCAGGTTTAAATTAGAATAAAATATATCTTGCTGTAGCAGTTAAGAAGCAAACTCCACCAGTTCATCCAGTTAAATCCACTTTTGCTAAAGCACTCTGGAAGCTAATGCAATTCAGACTGTGTGTCATTCTATTTCTCAAGCATTTCATTTCACTTAAACACATTTTGCCAGTCAGGATTTGTTTTTGCAGCCATAGTGATGAAATATCTTTATTGACTACATAAGCAGGTGCCTGAGTTGGTCAGATTTCAATAATTCAGAACATGTCCTGTCCATAATACTAATAATTGAAATTTAAATGAATTTTGTTCTGGTATCAAATCACAAATCTCTAAATTTGGGATTGGCTAAGAATATATGAGACTATTTATCCAATTCAATATTTCTGCCAGTATCTTGCTAATAATTTTGTCTGATTTTTTAGGTTTTTGTCATTTGGTAACTATAGTTCATATTTCCATTGAATTTGTATCTTCTGTTGTAGAACAATATAAGTTTAATCTATTTTTATATTGTTATGACAGTGACACCACATACTTATTACACTGACAATTGATACTTAGGATATATTTATTGGCTAATTTTTAAGCTGGCATTGTCCTTCAGTGCTGTTGGAAAAATCCTTATAACCAAAGAATTGTCAGGTTCAGAGAAAGTTGCTTTCATTACAAAATCCAATTATGCCCTATCTTTTATTGTAGGAGATATCAAATCTTACATGGCTTTTATCTTTGGGTTTCAAAATTTTTTTTCATCATTCTTTGATTATATGTTTTTAATCCCCTTCACTTTTTTACAAATAATCACAGACTCATGAAAACGTACTAAATTCTACATTTGTCTCAGCTATTTCAGTGTTGCAAAATGCTGTTTAAAATACACTCTTAAAAACCCTGATAAGGAACTTCAATACTTTTAAACTGTGTTGTAGAGAACAGAACATTTTATCCACTGTTCTTCATAAAAATTAATCACATTTTAATCCATAACAGCATCCCACCCCACAATTACAAATGTCTTCAACTACTTCAAGGGAAAATGTCCATATGATCAAAATTTAGGCTATTTAAAATTAATAGCATTATGATTACAGAAATTTATGCAGAAATATATGCTGAATTCTCAGAAGGAAATCTGTATTAAAAAGGAAGAAACTTTGCTGATATATTTATCTATTGATATAATTTTAATATATTAGCAATCTGAAAATGCCACAATACTTAAGAACATGTTTGAAAAGAGAGATGTGCTTTAACATGATGACCTCAATATTAAGACTGATTAATTATTTGATATGGCTGAATATTCAGCCATAGAAATGACACAGTGGAAATTGAAATGGCAATAATTTGTAGGACTGTGTGATATGTCAATGGCAAAAGGAAGATTTTTAACCAGGTGGGAAGAAGTGAGAGGTAGTCTCTAATTTTTGGCTAAATACTTTTGCAGAGCGTATCCACAGCTGGCACTCTTAATTCTGGTCCTCCACATTCCTCCCTCCAGCTCTGTTTGCAGCTGCTTTATTTATCCTTTCCTAAGGAGATACTGAAATGGAGCCAGACTTGGAACAGGGGCTGAATATAATTTCAGATTTGTTTCAATTTTTGGCAGCTGAACATGAAGATTTCTGGAAAACTTGAAAAATTTATGCAAGGGAGGTTACTAAAGCAATTAGTCAATTGGGAAATGTCCCCTTTTTCCAACACACAGAGTAGAATAACAACATATACACAGCTACTAGTGTTGTCAATTGTTGTCACTGCATCGAAGTGGATGATGAGACAATTATTCAAATTTATGATCTGAACTCTTGTTCCTCTCCATTTTATAAGTAGATGTATTAAAGTCTTATTAGAGGACATGGAATTTAAAACAGTGTCGCTGTAAGCCTCGCTCGAAAAGATACACAGAGACAAGAATTCGGGAGAGCAGAGAGCAGCAGGGAGAATCTCCTGCTTTGTTTATTACTTCCTATTATATACTTTTAGCAAGGTGCCCATGGATTGGAGAGTGGTATTCCCACCTCTCAACCACATTGGTCAAAGGGACTGTCATTCAACCTCCCCTTCTCTTGGAGAAGGAATTCAAAGCAATGGCAATATTTACAAAACACAATCTCCTGTTTACATGAACCAGGTGTGAGAAGGTGCAAAACCTTCTACTTAATATGAACGCTCAGCAAACTAAGAAATCTCATGGTAACATCTCACCCTTTTAACTGTTAAAAAAAGAAAACAAAAAAAAGAAAAATTAACAATTGTACAACAGGGAAAAAAAAAAAGAAAGAAAAAAAACCTGTACAAAGTTCACCGACCTTCATTTTGGTCATGGTGTGAAGGTTGCTTGTTTGCCTGATTCTGCCTTTGCTATGCAGGGTTTTACCCTGAATCCCCCTTGCAGTAACCTGCTCAGAGTACCCCGAGCATATTCTACAATGGTTTGACCAGACAACCTTCATTTTCCAAATTTCTATATCATGCAAAGGCAGGAGTATTCCAAGAAAAAAAAATCACTCAAATCGAAGTTCTGTCCCAAACCACACCCCCAAACCACATTCCCCACAAAAGTCACAATGGCTACAGTAACATAAAACTGAACCATCGCAAACAGTCCCTCTGAGTCCATGATTAACACAGCCTGCTGGTTCCCACAGCATCATGCTGTTCCACCCCATCTTGCACCAGGCAGCTCCACAGGATCCAAAGCCACTATGGAGGCCATGCAGAAAAGGAGAGGATGGCCAAATCTGTGTCCATGTCAATCAGACCTCGAAGAGGCATCTCTGATGGGTGGCACAAGGGTGGCACAGAGTACACAAGGTTTCGGGATCAGACAGGATCACAGTCCAGTGCACTTGAGGCAGCTCAGCAGACTTGAAGCGGCCGCCTTCATGACACCGATCCTCGAACCTGAGGATAGAAAACTTAAAAAACACAAGTTGAGCAATTTGAATTTTCTCAAAGAATGCAACATGGGAGGTGGGTGTGGAAACCACTTTGCACAAGTGTGCATTTTGCAAGAGTCCAAAATGACCATTGCTACTGTGGTGGCAACATCTCCTGAACTGCAGGTGCTGGCTGCAAACCAGCCAAACAAACCTGCTCTTGCCCCAGGACTTGGGAAACTGTTTGGTCCCCCAGATGTCTTCGGCGCCTTCTCCGCTTCTGATTTTTCAGGCTTGGCAAGGGCTGGCCATCAACATGAACCACTGCTTTACATATGTCTGCAGTATGGTCCGGCCTGCCACACCGTGCGCAGAAAAACAAGGGGGTCACTTTCTGTGCCTCCTTTCCCTGTTTTCCACTGGCCTGAACATTCGCCTGTTTCTGCTGCTCACTCTTCAGCCCCTTTTCGGATGGTTGTGAGGCAGCAGCCAGGGCAGACACCTTAAGGTCAGAGGTGTTGACATTAGCACAGACCTGGATTGTATCCAGGACATTAGAAGTCTCAGGAAGGCTTCCAAGGAGCCTCTGGCAAGCAGCGTTAGCATTGTTCCTTGCAAATTGTTCTAGAAAAATTATTTTCAAAGTGTCATCCTCAACTTGCTTCTCCAAAGAATGCATCAGACACCTTACAAATTGAACAAAGGTCTCGTCTGGCCTCTGGACTATACCCAAGAAATCTTGCTTTAGAGAGGAGGATAACATAGTTTTTATCAAGGCAGATACACCTATGTCTCTGCACAGATCGAGGACAGTCTGAGAAAAGCCAAATTGCACATCAGGGTAAGCATATTCGCCTCTCTCAGTAAGCAAATCAGCTCCGACCCCAAACAAGGGATCTTCTTGAGACAATTGACTATTTTGGACAGCCACTTCTGTGGCCAGTTGTTCCCAATTACCTTCAAAGCTAGAAACCTGAACAGGTCCAAACAACACCAAAGCCAGGTGTATGGAAGGATCAAATCCAAAAATTTAACACAGATCAGCTGTATGACATCAGAAAAACCGACATCACTTTTGGCCACGTCCCTTCGGAAGGGAGGCAGATCTGCCCAAGGCAGGACAGCATGGCTGTGAGGCTGTGAAACCAGGCCCACAGCTCTCGGGACCGGCTGGAGCGCACCTGGAACAGTCAGTGGCTGCACCATGTCACCAGCCGGGCTCGGCTGCACTGCAGGACCAGAAAATGCTTCTCAGACCAGGGCAGGGTGAGTGTGCAGATGTGACAGCCCTTCAACCTCACCCACCCCTCTCACAGCTGCCTCCGGCCGGCTGGGGGAGCTGGGCGGCAGCTGAGATGCCGTTTTGCTCAGCCTTCGTTTAGTGTGGGGGCGCATCCGCTTCGCTGGGCAGGGAGGCGTGGCAGGTCCACCACAGCGCTCTGCCCCATGCCACTCTGGGGGGGCCTGGGAACGGGCGGACAAATCCCAGCTGGGGGATGATGGCGGCAGCATCGCTGTGGCACCTGTTCCCTGCTCAGACCGTGAATGCTGGCCAGGGGAGGGGGGCGGCAGCGGTGCGGTTGCTGCGCTGCTCAGCTCCCCCCCGCCCTGTGCAGGGGCACATGCGCTGTGTGGGGACGGGCTGCGCGGAAGAGGGGGGGGGGGGTGATGGCAGCGGCATCACCGCAGGGAGCCCACCACCGCACTTGGTCATTGGGCAGCCCCGGGCGGGCTGCAGGGCTGCCCTGCCGCCGCACGCACGGGGCAGGGCGGGGGTTGCCTCCGCAGGGGCCCTTCCCGCTGTCACGGCCACCAATGGCACAGGTGCAGGAGGCGCTTCCGTCCCCACTCCAGGGCTGGGGGTGGGGGGTGTCTCCACACCCAGCGCCCGCACAGAAGGCGCCACTGATCCGGGAGCTGGGATGCTTTGCTCCCACGGCCCACCAGCCACCCCAGCGCACGCTGACCAAGCAAAAAGACCTAAAATACCTCCACAGCCCTCCCAAAATTTGCGCTGGCCACACTCAACCCCAGACATGGGGGTGGGGACCTCCTGCGGTGGCTCGAACCTTGCTTTAGACTATTCATCGTCGAAAGGGACGGAGCTGCTGGTAGGGGAGCCGATTCTGCTGTCTGTCTCAATCCCAGAATCACAATCCTGAACAGTCTCTCTCAGAAGCAGAAAGACTGTCTCCCAAGACCCCAAGGGCATGCCCGCATTGGAATCTCTGTCAAGGACGGATGAAAAAAGGCTTTTCCCTAGGGTTTTCCATGGGGTGATTGGAAGTGCTTTCTCAGCACTATAAAAAATTCCACGTGTCTTTCCCCAAGCGTACAGTTCTCTTACATGTTCATTGGGTAGCTCGGCTTCACGGGACATCAAAAATGATCGGAGAAGTTCCATTAGAAGTTGATCTTCCGACGAAATCATTGGTGTCTTGATTGCGGCTGTGGGTTGGTTTTTTTTTTCTTTTCTTATCCCACAGCTTGCAATTTGACCACGTGGACACCAGATGTCGCTGTGAGCCTCGCTTGAAAAGACACATGGAGACAAGAATTTGGGAGAGCAGAGAGCAGTAGGGAGACTCTCCTGCTTTGTTTAATACTTCCTATGATATACTTTTAGCAAGGTGCCCATGGATTGGAGAGTGGTATTCCCACCTCTCAACCACATTGGTCAAAGGGACTGTCATTCAACCTCCCCTTCTCTTGGAGAAGGAATTCAAAACAATGGCAATATTTACAAAACACAATCTCCTGTTTACATGAACCAGGTGTGAGAAGGTGCAAAACCTTCTACTTAATATGAACGCTCAGCAAACTAAGAAATCTCATGGTAACAAAACAGGAATGACATATGCCCATGGAATTGACCAAAGCATATTGAAGTAACTCCATTTGTTATTAAAATTTAATTGAAGAGATAAGATGCCAGCAAAATGACTGGAAAACTGTAATTTTCTTTCTCCTCAGAAATATTATTAAATACTAACAGCATAATAATCCATGTGGTAGATTCCTAAAGGATAATTTCCTTTCTCTGCTTCTCTGTAACTCCTTCCATTCCAAGTACTGCATGTTTCTTTTATTTATTTTCCTTTTATGCCATAAAACTCCTGTCACTTACTATATTTTGTTAAAAACAGCCTACTCAGCAATTGTTTTGCATTCACACCTTGCATTTGAAAAGAGGAAAAAAAAGCTGCAGTAAAAAGTGCAGCTGAGGACAGGCAATATAATCTGTCTTACTTGTGTTTCATGCTAAGCAAAATAACTGGCACTATTAATGAAGTCAATTGCACTTCATCCTAAGCAAAGATGAGAGAGATCAAGTGCTTTTAAGGGAGAGAGAAAAATATCTGCATAGATTTTACAACCATTTTAATTGTGAACACAAGAAGAGGTTAAAGAAGAATTTTTCCCTCTAGGTTTGAAAAGAGTTTAGCCTGGAGAATACAATAGACACAAGGTTACCTGTCTCAGGGAGTGCCACCCTTAAGGCTTATATGTTTCTGGATCATTAAGATGTCGTTGTATCTAAGAATATTTCAGCTTAAACATCAAAACTGAAGAATTTGGCATTTTCCTTATGTACTTTATATCTAAAATGTCTCCCCTTTATCTCAAGGAAAGTCTTACACACCTTTTTCATTTTCTACTGAGCAGTTACCAAGAAATAATTGGATATATTGATATAAATGCCTAATAATGATGCTTTTACAGAGAGCTTCTTATTGACTGTTGCCTATTTCCTGAAACCACTGACCTTTGCAGGTGAAAATACAACATGTACAAATGATGCAAATAGATGTAGCTCTCAGAACCTCTGGAAAGTCTGAATTAGTGCCAAAGTGACAGACCCAAGCCCCCCTGGTAGTAAGACCCAGAACTGCTCTTCCTCATATAATTCTCCTATAATTCTTTATTGGATTTCTCTTTCTCATAGAATTCTTTGTTTCGTCCGTGAGTAAAGAATGCTCTGTAACTTCCTTCTTTATGTTTGGAGCACCTTACATCCATCTTGCTCTGAGCTGCAGCTGTGTTTTGGCATTCTTTAAAATTACACCAATCTGTTGTGATCCTTGGCAGGGCCAGCTGCTCTTTACTATACAGAGAGGAGTAGCAATTCAAATTGTTATTATGTCATTGATTTGTAGCTTAGTTTTAGAGGTGCTTCATTCACCTCATCAGTTAACTTACTCCAAATGAATTAGCTTAAACCATCAACAAAGGATTTTGCTTATTAATAATCTCATAGGTGAGATTGATGGCCAATGTTGCTACTACAGCCATGGAGATAAAGGTTAAATCTGTCTTCTATGGATGTTTATTTTGCCTCATGCATTTTACCTTGGCTTTTTTTTTTTCGTGGTACTTTTTGTTCCTCACAAATCAGCATCAAATCATATTACAGTAAAATAACAGAATTAACTTTAACCAATTGTCCACAATTAAAAATTAAATACTACATTAAAATATATACTAATAGTGAATTGAAATAGGGGAGGAAAAGAGGCTTGAAACAGAGGCTAGGTTTGAGAGATAAAGTATTCTTATGTTAGCCTTAGGAGATCTGCCCAGTGTGGAAGGCTCTTGTACCTTAAATGCTGGGTTTGTTTTATGCATCATGACCAAGTATTTTGAAAACTTAAGCAAAACAACAGCTTCAATCACAGATCAGAATTCATAAAGTCCCATTCTTGTGCTTGGTCTCTTTCCTACTGGCATCCCTTGGCCTGTGTGGGTTTAATTGAAGAGGTGCAAGCTTGGGGATTGCCTGGGAGTTAGGATAAGATTCAGTGTGCTGGTTTGAAAGCAAAACTAGTGAAATTCCAAGTCAGAAATACAATTTAATAGAGAGAGAACAAACAACAAGAAAGATAAAAATAAAATAAAAATAAAATAAGATAAATGCAATAGTACAAAGGACCACTGACAGAGTCAGAATGCAAACCTAACACCCTGTTGGTCAGGGTGTTGGAGGCAGCCCGAAGTAAGTACTCCCAGAGTGACAGTTGTGGCTCTGTTGAAGTAGAGATGATCCTCAAGAAAGGGTCCAGTCTTCCTCTGGGAATCCAGTGGAAACAGGCTACCTTGGTGTTTGGGATTGCTGGTTTTATCCTGGTAGAAAGGCGCATATATATATATATATATATATATATGTGTATAAGTATAAGTTAGGTTTTTTCTTCAGCTTTTGGTAAGCTTCTTGAGGGTATGCTTGCTAATAAGGATGTTCTAATTATTTAGCAGTTCAGGATCTAGAGTAGGAATCTCTGTGTTTTTTCTTTACTGTTCAGCATAGATGTGAGCCCAGATCTTAGAGGGAAATGAACTGTGCCTTTTCTCACTGGATTTAATAAATAAATGCAGACAGTAAAGGCCTGCTGATTTTTAGAAGTCCAGCATTTATTTCAGCTCTGAAGAACATCTCCTTTAGGGTTACAAATGCCTTTTCCTCTGAAAAATTCCCTTTCTAGTTTCCTCTCATTGCCTTTTTCTCCCAGCCTCTTCTCTCTAACCCTTATCCCAGGCTTGTATTGTCCCTGTTTGCCCACTTGTAAATAGACAAACAAACAATTGACAGCTTCTATCTGTGTCTTTCAAACTTGACAGCTTTTATTTGTGTCTTTGAGCTCTGAGCTCTTTCTCTCTTCTGACAAACAGAAAAACTGCCATAAATGCATATTTGCCAGTGATACAAGCAGCTTTGCATGCAAGATCTCAGAGAAGTTTCTGCAAGTGAGATCTGAACATCAATAGCTAAATCTGGTGCTTAATTTGAATCATCCCAGTGAGCTGGACTCAATCAATAGCCACCTTTGCTTTATTCAGGAACAAACACTCCAGATTGTTCCTGTCAAAAGAAGGTTATTTCTTACTGTCTGTTTGCACCTTGATTTACTTCAGCTGAATCTGATGAAGGTTGCATTTTAGGATGTGAAATTAGCAGCAGCTACCTAAAATTTGTTCTCTCTCAGGGAAACCAGGTATTTTTATGTCCCATTTATGACTCATTTTTTCAAGGGGAGCAAGGAGGAATTAGTTATGAGTCTGGCCTAAAGTAGAGCTTCATAAAGTGATTATAAAATGTTCAAGGGAAGGTGTAAGAGCTGTCTTGTTAGTGAAAGAAAGGGTATAAAACCCCCGAAACAGAAAAAAATGGAACTGCGGGACCTGCTTCAGTAATGTGGGAGAGAAGGACTGAAGCTTCTGCACATACAAAATCTCCAGGTCCATGGAATACTCTGGGGCTCCCAAGGTATTACAGGATCTGTCTCAATGCTTGGTGCAATAAAATTCAACTGAAAAACTCCTTGTGCTCTACAGAACTTATGTATTGGAATTGAGGAAGGGTTTGCAGACTAGAAATCTCATCCACTTTTTTTCTCCTGCTGTGCCAGCTGTGCTAGGAAAAGTTGTGACCTCCTGCAAATCCTTCTCCTCAGAAAAAACAGTGTATTTATGTTGTTTGTTTTGGTTGTGGTTTTTTCACTTTCAGGACTGATTCACACAAGTAGAAATCTCATTTCTGTTTTAACAGAGCTCTAAGGGATATAAAACTACTTGTAAATCCTTCTGCTTTCTGAAAAAATGAGTTAAGAGCTAACGAAGTTAAACAGGCCACTTTAAAAAGAAAATAAAAGGTAAAGCACAGCACATGCCTAAGTATTTTTCTGACTATGTTGAAATTAGGCATATTCTTAAGTGAAACAGGGACAGAACACCCTCGTTGTCTGTGCTGGAAAGTTCAGAGGGGATGGGTCCAAGGGAAGGATTTTAAACAAAGTTGTGTTAAATGAGTAATTCCAGTTTCCAGGCACAGTCCGTTTATGAGAGAGGGAGGCTGGCCCATGATAAACACAGTGCAGAGGAACCCTTTGGAATTGTTTCATGTTTCCATTGCAAAGTTTGTGAAGAATATCAATTAAAACGGTGACTGTTAAGAAATTACACACAGCCATCATTGTATATTTTCAGAATATAATTTAAAGTGTTCTTCTAATTAAGGTTTCTTGATACTGAAACTAAAAGCATAATGTTCAACATAATTTAAGTTCAAAGCTGAAGACAAAAACCTGAGATTTTTATCTTTTGTGCCTCCAGTTCTCCTCTTCATCCTATTCCCTAACAATGACATGACCCTCTGAAAAAGTGATGACTGAAATTTTGCTTTTTCTGTCTGTAGTTAAAGACAGAAGAAGCCAAACTGCATTACCTGAGCAGGGACTGTTTATTCTTTGTGGAAATTGGTGGTTTCAAAAGCATACAATGAGTAGGTGGGCAGTGGAATTAAGCAACATACAGAAAATTTGCCCATGAATCAAAGAATATTTGCAAAGATATTGAAAACAAGTTTCAAACAATCCAATTTTGAAAGTTGTGGTAATGAGCACCTTGGGATATTTGACCATGGTGCTCTAAGACAAAGCCTGATTAAAAACCACAGAGAACAGTCAGTCCTCCATAAATGCATGATTGTGTCCTACTGCTCCCCACAAAATAGCTCCTCTGTGGGCTGCTTCCTGTTCTCTGTGCTGAGCTGTTGTTATGGTTTTCAGATGGCACAGAAATAACAACATGACTCTCCATAATGGTAAAGATGAGAGCAAACTTTATTCTTCTAAATTCTACATTTATAGAGTAGTTCAGTACAAAGAACATGATTGGTTATTCAGCGTCTACACCCTTTAGTAAACACTTCTTTCCAGTAAACATGTTGGAAAAACACCACCTGTGGATGGTTTCTCACTTTCCAAGGTTTGTTTGAATTCCTCCTTTAGATTTCTCAGGCTAACATGAGAAGATTGCTCGTCTGCCTTTCACACAGACACTGGCATAGCCTGAAGCCTAAGTTCAGACCAGTGTCAGGCCACAATGAGCCCCAGCTCTGATAGGACAGGTATATCTTGGACCCTTCAAGATTTTAAATGTTGGGTTGTTTGGTTTTTTAAAAAACAGTTCAGATCTCCTGAGCAACACAAAGGCTTAGCTTGTTCTGAACCACAGCTCTGCTTGCTGTGCATCCAATGAAAATTGCCCTTCCCATGAATTTTGTTGAGTCAGCTCAATGCACAAAGTGCTTGTTAGTTTTCCCATCCAAGGTTGGACCTCACTCAACAAAAAATGAATCATGGGTATGTTGTGCTTCTATCCTTTTTCACCTTTACCACTTACTAATTTTGGAACTTGCAGTTTGTAATTACAGTGCTGAGCCAGGGCTCTTGGCTTGAGGAATGAGAATGTTTTAAAGGGAAGCTTAATACCTGCATCTTGGTTGATATACCGTGAAGAGTTGAGTCTGACCTACATCAAAAACTTAGAGAACTTTTCATTCTGCAAATGAATAGAGGGCCCTAAAGCTGAGAGAAAAGCACATATTAATTTCTCTCTAAACCACTGGGATCCACAGAAATAGAAATTGAAGAGTTTTTGTGGGACTTCTAATACTTGTTTCAGGATGTTATGTGGCAGTGCAATTGTTAGGGTGTGAGCCAGTGTCTGCTGCAGTAACCTGCTGTAAACTGCACTAAGCAGACAATTTGATTTGTCCTAAAATATCTCCAGAATGCCAGCAAATTAAAGGCCTTCTACTTCTACATTATATGTTTAATTACTTAAGTAATGTTGGTGAAAGAACAGCTGATTAATTTATTTGCAAGATTTTTCTGATGCTGCATCAGTGAGTTCTCTTTTTTAAGCAGAAGACATCCTTGACAGCTTGGTTCAGAGTCTGCATCTATGATATTTTTGTCATGAAGAACAGAAGCTTTTGATTAGAGGGAAGAAAATTTGAGAATAATTTCCTTTCCTGAGGCTGCACCAACAATCAAAGAATGATTTATTGCAAAATCCCAAGCGTGGGGAATTTTACTCCAGAGGAAGTCAGAGATTAGGGTTCTTCTCTCTTTTTCTTGGGATATTAAACACTCTCTCAAAATAAACCATCTCTTTGATGATTTTCCACCGATTGATACTTAGCTTTGGGAAAGGACAAGCTCATTTTGCCAAAATTGGTAGGGGATTAAGATGTTGCATACCCCATTGCTAGGGACACGACCTACTGCAGAAAACATTATAATTTAGTTATATTGGTGAATGCAATATTATTTGTGAAATAAAACTGCCTTATTAGAATATTTAGCTTTCTAGGATACTTAGAGAATCATTAAACAAAGTAATTCCTTATTACCTCAGTGAAAATGAATTAATGAAAGAGCAGAATTATCAGAAAGGTCTGAAAGGAAATGATTATGAGGTATCCTGATGTAGTAAACAAGGCAGAGACTTTTTTCAAATTAAAAAGCCAACTTGTTTATTTGGTTATAACCACTGAGAGTGGAGGCCCAAGATAAGCCCAAGCACCAGGCAACAAGCCAGACAAAAACAAAATTAATAAAAACCCCAACAGTGTGGCACAACACGTGCTTCTTTGGACACTGAGTTCCTCAGGAGAATGCCGCAAAATCCCAAGACCACCCTTTTATACTGTCAGTCCATGATTGGTCCATTTTGGATCTCCTGCCTGAATGGTCAGTTTCTGGGGCTCATGTTGGTCTTTATCATGGAACACTCCTGACTAATCATTTCTCCAGGGCGTTGTGTGATTGCTTGATCTTCTTCACCAGCTGGGACCTGGGAGGCTGACATTGCTTACATGCTGTCATTCTCCAATGAACATGCCACTTCCCCCGCTCAGTGTCCATAGATCTACCAACCCACAAATCCCAAACCCCAACACTTAACCCTCAGAACCCTTTATTTACTTACAACACTGATGTCGGCAGATAAAATTAAAAAACATTTACATTTCTCCTCTGGCTTGTCATCTTTGATAAGTCCTTTCTTTACTCCCTTTTCTTTATTTGATCCTCTTCAATTTCTCCTTGCCTCTTGCACATATGCTTATTCCTCCCTAGCACAAAGCAGGGAAATGGATGTTTCTGACTGTTTGCTAAACTGAAAAATAAGACTCTGTTCAACTGGAATAATACTATTTTGGTCTTTCATCTAAAAGGGCTAAAAACAAAGGCCTAAAAACCCCTCAACATATTTTTAGGTTTAGCACTTTTCATCAATCTATTGTACATGATACTTCTTGGGTTCTCGTCTGGGGTTCTCTCTCCCTCTTGCTCTCTTTTTTATTTTTTTATTTTTTTTACTTTAAAGAGTGGCTAATTTGTTTAAAAAAAAAAAAAAGAAAAAAAAAGGTATGAATCCTAAAAGAACATTTCTTTTTGACATTCTTATGTCTTTCAATATTTTGTAATGGAATTCTTCCTTGAAAAAAATATTGGCCATAATTTGGCTTAAAATGCTTCTCAGAGCAACTTGAATTCATGACAATATGAATTTTTCAGTGACAGAGAATATGTGACCATGCCTATGTTAAAGATGAATTAAGCTGAATAAGAGTGGGGCTCACAGGAGACTGTAAGAGTCAGCGAGTGGGGGCATAGTTCAAGGAGTGCAAGGTACTCCAAGGGACCTCAGGGGGAGAGAGAAGGAAGAGTACTTCTTGAGAACGGCCCCTTACCCACATAGGCTCCTGTTCTCTCAGAGGAAGAGAGGCAGCTCCTACAGTTGCCCTAATCAGAGAAGAAAAGGGGGACCAGGACCTCCAGGATCCTACTTTCCAGGGCTGGCTGGAAAGGGTAGCGGTGGAAGGTACCAGAACCCTCAGGGCAGTAGAAGCCTGTGCATGGGGTGGAGGCTGTCTGAGGGGAAGGAGGTAGGTGTTCCACAGATTAGAGGCATCTGGGGAGGAGGCAATTCTTCCTCAGACCATTTGGAAGGAGTCTGGATGGGGCTGAGGAAGTGAGGACAACTCTCAACCGGAGACCCACTCTGGCCACTGACTGAGGGGGTGGTCTCTCCTTAGCAAGAAGTCGGGGAGAGGTACCCAACCAGAGGGGAGTAAGACCTTAGTCGAGCGGCTCTTGTGCAGAGCCAGGAAACTGACTAAGGGGGGAAAAGAGAGCCTGGTCAGAGGACCAGCCACGGACTGTGAGTAGTCCCCTCACTTGCTAGAAGTGAGTGCGAGGTGTAGGTCCTGCTGGGTAGGGAATTCGTTTGCTTTTGTGCTGTTGTGTGGTTGTGATGTTATCAGTGCTGCAGAGAGCTGGTACAGTGAGGTTTTGGGGTGAGGCAGACCCACCAAGAGTCCCTGGACCACTTCGCAGTCAGCAACTTTCTTCTTCTGAGGACTAAAACATTGTTTTGAGTTAGGAGTTTAATATTTTCTTTGAAGAGTAGTTACTTTGTTTTGAGCCAAAGTTACTTTGAGTAGTTTTTTACTGGGAGTCAGTGCTGCTTTTGTGAAAAGTTACTTTTTGTCTTTGTGTGAGAGTGATGTAAGTGGAATTAGTTGAAGTACTTTCTGTGTCTGCGTGAGGATGGTGTAAGTCTGTGTGAGTTGGTGCTGGTTAATCAGAGACGCCATTTTGAAGAGGGATCTATCTGCCATTTTAAGACCTAGAAGGAATCGAGAAATTGAAAGGGAGGTGTAACCTAGTGGTTGTCTCACTCAGAAGGGGACAGATACATTATGTCTCCTGAGGGGGTCGGTTACACTGTATCATCCAAAAGGTGGACAGATTATGTGGCCCAAAAAGGACTTGGGTCAATTACATTATCAAAAAGGGAAAAGATTGGAAAGGGACTCAGCAAGTTTACTTCCTAGTTCCGGTAGCCATTTCATTTTTAATGCCCATGGTTTGTTTATTTTTGCACGGTCTTTCTTTCCCATATGTAGATTACAATATTAAGTTTAGTTGTAGTTGAATCTTCAGTTGGTTAGCCCTTTCTCCTCTCTTTACTATTCTATTTTACTTTCTTGTTGTTTTATTATATTAAGATTGGTGTTTGGTTAAATTGAAATTAGGCCTAAAAAGTAGAAGGTGGTGTGTGGTGACCTCATAGTAGCCATGGGTCAGTGCGCTGGCAAGGCCTCCTCAAAAGGAAAGAAGGGTAAAAGTAAAACAAAATATATAACCCCTCATAGTCCTCTTGGTAAACTCCTAGAGAGTTGGGAGGAAGAGAAAAGTTGTAGAAGGCTTGATATAATAAGGATAAGATATTGTATGGAGATATGGCCAGAGGAGATGATCCAAGAGGGGCCTGTGTATTGGCCTTGGTATGAGGCCAGAGATAGATGGCTCTGTGTGGCCCTAAATAGACATGTTAACAACAGGGAGAGTATTAATGAGGAGGAGGTGAAATATGCACAGTGCCAGCTACAGGAGGAGATGAAGAATGAGAATAAGGATGAAAATGTCACCATATATAAGTTGTCCAAGAATAAGGAAAGAGCACAAGAAATGACAATCAAGAAGGGGTGGGATCCACTCAACTACTTACCCCCTCCTGCCTCCCCAGTGCCACTTATAGTGCTGCCTCCTCCACCTACACTCTCCCTGCCTGCTCCTCCACTAGCTGTAGCCCCTTCTCCTCTGCCTGCATTTCTCCCACCTCTTCCCCTAATAGCTCCATCTCCCATCTCAAGTCCTCCTCTTTCCCCATTAACATCCTCTCTTACCCTTGAGCCTCTCCCTTCTGCTCTTCCAGTGATACCATTGACACCTCCTAACTCAAGTGAAGTTAATCCAACCCCGGCCCCCCCCGCCCCCCCCCCCCCAAGTAACCATTCTGGTGAAACCATAAAACTACTCTGTGAGTGTGGAACACCAATTACTAGTTCATGTGGGACAAATGAAGGCCCATACTCTGGCATAAGATCTAAAACCACAAAGGGCGGGGTGAATTACAGAGGAGTAGAGAGATTGTTCCCCTTGAGAGAAGTTCCTGTGGGTGGGATACAAAGAGAAATTGGCTTTGTCAATGCACCTTTGACAGTATCTGAGGCCCAAACTTTTAAGAAAGAGATCAAATGCTTATTAGAAGACCCGGTCGGTATCTCTAATCAAGTGGATCAATTTTTAGGTTCCACCATATACATACAGGAGGAACTCAATTCAATACTGGGTATCCTACTCTCCCCTGAGGATCTACAGTTGATTTGAGCTGCTGGAACGGGAATATGGGAAAGGGAGAACAGACCTGGTCCTCCTGGTGAACAGAAAATGGCCTTAAATCCACCTGACTGTAACCCCAGTGATGAACTAGGCCAGAGAAACATAAAGATTAAAAGACTCTAATAATAAGGGGTATCAAAGAAGCAGTTCCTAGGATCAGTAATGCTAAACTAGCCTTTGATTGTCAACAGGAGAAAGATGAAACCCCAAATGCATGGTTAGAAAGGTTGAAAAGGAACTTCCGGTTGTACTCAAGCGTAGACACAGAAGGACCAGAAGGGCAAAAGCTAGTTAAAGTGCAATTTGTGACAAGGTCGTGGCATGACAGTAGGAGAAAATTAGAGTGTATGGAGGACTGGCAGGAAAAAGGTTTAAGTGAATTATTAAAAGAGGCACAGGGAGTATATCTGAAGAGGAGAGAAGAGAAAGCTAAGACTAAGGCAAAGATCATGGTAGCAGTGGCAAAGGAAACAGCTAGAACTGATGTGGCAGGAGAAGATCATAGAGAAGGAGTAAGGTCTTGGGAAATGCGAAAAAGGCCTTTGAATAGGCAGGTGTTACTACTGTGGTGAAAGAGGACATTTTAGGAGTAACTGCAAAAAGTGGATGAGGGATGAGAAAGTGTTTAAAGAATCACAGGAGGGTAAGATTGAAGAATGGTGGTGTCAGAGACTCTATCTCCTAGTGAAACCATATGAATTAAAGATAGAGCCCTTGATAAATATAGAAGTAAGCCCCAGGGGGAAGACAAGGAGTTTTTAGTCAACACAGGAGCAGATAGATGTAGTGTAAACAAATTGCCTAAGGGATGTGAATTAAGCTAACATGTAATGTAAAAATGTGACGAAAGTGAAACTTTTAAAGTCCCAGTGATTAAAGAAATAATTATTATCAACAACTCAAAGGAGGAATACTGTGACCTGTATATGTCTGAGTTCGAGTGCAATTTGCGAGGAAGAGATCTTCAGATCAAGTTGAGGGTGGGAGTGATTGCCAAGGAAGGATGTATGTGGCAATGGTAATGTTGACGAGAGAGGAAGATTTAAGTGAGATTGATCATAAAGTGTGGGCAGGAGAAAGGGGGAGAGGGCTGTTAGATGTCACACCTGTAAAAGTGGAAATGGAACAGGGAATTCAACCCACCAAGGTGAAACAGTATTCAATCTCAACAGAAGGGAGGAGAGTATGGCTCCTGTGTCATAAGAGGTCTGATAAAAGATAGAACACTAGAGAAATGTATGTCCCTCCGTAATACTCCAATACTGTTTGTAAAGAAGCCAGATGAGACCTACCAGCTAGTATAAGACCTCAGTGAGGTAAATAAGCATACAATAACGAGATATCCTGTTGTAACCAATCCTTGTAACTTGTTAAACAGGATAGCCCCTGACCACAGATGGTTTAGCATCACTGATTTTAAAGACGCTTTCTGGGCCTGTCCACTAGCAGAAAAAAGCAGAGACTGGTTTGCATTTGAGTGGGAAGATACAGATTTGGGAAGGAAACAACAGCTCCAGTGGACTTTCCTACCTCACGGGTTCACCAAAATCCCCAAATCTGTTTTGACAAACCCAGTGGAAATCTTAAAGCAATTTGAGTCATCACATAACACACAGATCTAACAATATGTAGATGATTTATTAATATCAGCAGGAGGAAAAGAGCATGTGAGGAAAATGACGATTTATTGACTTATCTGGGAAAGAATGGGTTGAAGGTTTCGAAAGGGAGGTTGCAATTTGTAAAATCGGAAGTTAGATATTTAGGTCACATAATTGGAAATGGATCCCAAAAATTAAGTGCAGAACATATCCAGGGCATAATATCATTGCCTCCACCAAAACAAAAAAGAGATGTAAAAAAATGGCTTGGGTTAATTGGCTACTGTAAATTGTGGATAGATGGATATACTAAATAGGTGAAATTTTTATATGGTAGATTCAGAACCTTTAAATTGGAGTCTGGAAGATAATAAAGGACTAAAAGAATTGAAACAAAGACTAACCTCTGCCCCTATTCTAGGTTTATCTGATTTGAATATATCTTTTGAGTTATTTGTCAATGCACGAGAAGGAGTGGCATACAGTGTACTGGCCCAAGATTGGTGCAGGAAGAAGAAACCAGTGGCATACTTATCAAAGCTGATAAATCCTGTTGTGAGAGGATGGCCCATGTGCTTGCATGCAATGGCAGCCATGGTTATACTCATAGAAGAGATCCACAAATTGATCTTTGTTGGCAAAATAAAAGTGTACACATCGTACAATATCAAAGTCATTCTAAGGCAAAAGGCTGGCCAATGACTCACTGATAGCAAAATATTAAGATATGAACTGGAACTTTTGAACAAGAGAGAATCTGGAGCTGGCTGTTGCAAGAGTCTAAAATCTTGCCCAGTTTTTCTATGGGGAGCCTATATAACCTTTAAAACATTGATTCTTGGAAGTGATAGACTTGCAAACACAAACCAGGAAGGATTTGCAAGATCTACCTTCCTTAGATGGAGAGACATTGTTTGTGGATGGGTCCTTTAGGATGGTAAAAGGAAAACAAGCCTCCGGCTGTGCAGTGATAAATGGGTGAACAATGCAAGTTTTGGAAAAAGGAAGATTGCCAACCAATTGGTTGGCCCAGTCCTGTGAGATCTTTGCCTCAAAAAGAGACCAAGAGAGACTAAAAAGGAAGAAAGGAACCATCCTCACTGATTATGCTTATGGCATAGTCCACACCTGTGGAAAAATTTGGCAAGAAAGAGTTTACTTGAATACAAAAGGAAAAACCTTAGCCCTTGAAAGTCAGGAGAGGGAGATTTTGGAACTGTTGCAGGGACCAGACGAGATAGCAGTGGCTCATATGAAGGGCCATCAGAGAGGTGCTACACCAGAAATAATAGGAAACAGCTTGGCGGACCAAATTGTCAAAGAAGCAACTTTAGAAGAAAAAGCGGTGGTTACAGTGTTAGTTAGCATCATAGACGAAAGAGAAAGGGGAGTCCCTGTTTTTAATGAGAAAGAGCAAAAAGAGATCCAGAAGAATGGGGGAAGTAAAGATGAACACAGTAGATGGACAATGCTAGATAGGAAGTGACACGGCCGATAAAATCCCAGCTAGTTCTGATTCCCTGCTGTGCCAAGAGTCATTCCCAAATCTGCCAGCAGGTTCAGGTAACAGTGCAGAACAACGTTGTTCTTCTGCAGCAACAGGTGTTACAGTGCCTAGGCTTTGAAGCAAGGACTAGAGAAGACTCTTTTTTTGTACGATTTCTCACAGACCTTTATTCTTCAAGAGGGAGGTAGAAAAAGGGCAAAGAACAAAGCCCGCACCCGCTTTTAAAACTGAGGGGTGGGGGGTGTGGAACAAGCAGGTGATTGGTCCCAGGACAGATGGACAGGGGTTTTCCCATCACATAGGGCTGGGTCAGGGGAAAGATGAACAGCTGACTGAAGCTTCTAGGGACAGGGCAGGGGTAGGAGAGATACAAAAAGGGAGACATACCTGGACAGAACCTGACCCATCAAGCGGGTGGAAACAGGGAAAAACCATTGAAATACAGAACACCAAACAGCTTAACAAAAACCCACCACCACAATTCTTCCTTTTTTTGTTTAACTTGAAATGAATGGAGAGAGAGAACTAACTCTTCAAATTCATCTCTGTGGCTCTTCCCAACATCTTTCAACAGCAGCCACAGTGAATTTGGAAGGAGCCAATTTGTTTGGCTCTTTTAGCTAGAACTTCTTTAAGCACTTTAAAGATAAGGAAAATCAAAAGAATAATAAGAAAAATTATTGGAATATCTTTTTAAACTGATGACATTCACCCTGGCAACCCCCAGTCTCTAAAGATGTTTTTCAGCCAGTCTTCTGATTCTCGCCTAATTTCTTCAATCACATTCTTAATTTCTTGAATGGAATCGAAGATGCTTTGGCCTTCACTGAATAAACTGAGGCAAGGCATTGCTCTGAAGTCATCATACTCTTGTTCATGCTCTGCTGACAACGTTAGCAGGAACAAAAACCACAGGAGTTCTGGCTAAAACAACATATACATGTAGGTAGAAAAATAACATTTAGCACCCATCAGAAGAACTTATTAAACACTCTGGACAAGGGAAAATACAGGATTCGAGTTCTCTACTTCTTTTGCATCATCTTCAAGAGGAAGAAATGGCTACATCACTGGGTAGGGAAGATGAAGGTGGATCTGCATTTAGAGTGTATTTTCCTTTAGGTGGAACATAAGGTTTGACCCATTTCAAACCTGAGGGGGTGGACACGCAGGCATAACCTACACCCCAAGTGACTAAATCAAAGGGCCCCTGGACCTTCCAGGTCTCAGGATCTTTCACCAAGACTGGTGGTCTCTCTTCAAACTTTAACCGTTGACTTTGGTTGAAATGCCTGACAACAGGAGGGTTGAGATTTTCAAATGAACAGTTGAGGAAGTTCATTGTAAAAAGAGCTTTACAAAGTTGTTGATGTGGACTGTTGATTTTGACATCTCCTCTCTGTTGTTCTAGAGTTTTCTTGAGAGTGTGATGGGTTCTTTCTACTACTTCCTGACCGGTGGGGGAGTAAGGGATACCTTGCGATGTTCAACCCCCCATTCTTGCAGGAAATTACTGAACTCCTTGGAGGCATAAGTCGGACCATTACCAGTTTTGATCATTTTGGGGGTCCCCAAAGTGGAGAAGGCCTGCACAAGGTGTTTCTGTGCATCTGTGGTTTTCTCTCCATCTGTGCAGGCCGAGGCATAAATTGCACCAGAGAAGGTATCAACTGAAAATTATGCATTTAAACTTTTCAAACTGGAGTATGTGGGTGACATCTGTTTGCCACACTTCACAACTGCCAAGCCCTCTCGGATTAACTCCTCATCCTAACTTGGTGGGAAGAACTTTTGGCAGTTTGGACAAGTATCTATGATTGCTTTGGCTTGATCTCACCTTAGACGGAATTGACAGATCATACCTGGAACATTTTGATGGAACAGTTGATGGCTTAACTTAGCTTGCTGGAAGATGTTAGGAAGGCTAACTAGCTGCACAGGATTTGCTAGGGCATCTGCTCTGCAGTTGCCCTCTGCAATGAAACCTGGAAGATCTGTGTGTGATCTTAGATGCATTATGTAATACGGTTGCTCTTGGTGGGTAGATGGATTTGTTTTGAGAGCAAGTTAAAAATTACTGGATTTGAAACTTCTTTGAGAACTGCATTTTCAGCTCTTGACACTAGCCCTGCTACATAGGCCGAATCAGTAAAAATATTAATTGGTTCAGAGAACTTCTCAAAGACCTTGAGTACTGCGGCTAACTCAGCAACTTGAGGGGAATCCTCAGCTATCTTTACATCTGTTTCCCAGTGCTGATTCTGACAATTTTTCCAAGTCATTATGGACTTATGGAACCTTCAGGACGCATCGGTGAAAATTGGCAAGGCTTTCAGAGGCTTACAACTTCGCTTTTCTTTTGGGATCAAATTAAATTCAGAGTTAAACAATTTGTGGCCAGGACAATGAATAGAAATTTTAACTGGGTAACTGTCTCTCCTTTCCTGTATGGCTTCCATAGTGGTTTTGGAACCTGTGGAACTGCCTGTTGCAGGATTGGGTGGAGCAGTGTGACACTGTTTGAGCCAGCAGGCTGTGTTAATCAAGGACTGAGAGGAACTGTTTGTGATGGTTCAGTTTTATGTACTGTAGCCATAGTGACCTTTGTGGGGAATGTGCACATTGTTTGGGGTTGTGGTTTGGGACAGAACTTCTGAGGAACAGAGCTTTGATTTGAGTAAAAAAATTTTCTTTCTTGGAATGCTCCTGCCTTTGCATCATATTCCCTTTGTATCTTATAGAAATTTGAAAAATGAGTGTTGTTTGGCCAAATCATGGTAGACTATGCTCGAGGTATTTTGAGCAGGTTACTGCAATGGATTCAGGGTAAAGCCCTGCACAGCAAAGGCAGAATCAGGCCAAAAAGCAACTCACACACCATGACCAAAATGAAGGTTGGTGAATTTTGTACTGTTTTTTTCTCTTTTTTTTTTTTCTGTTGTACAATTGTTGATTTTTCTTTTTTTGTTTTCTTTTTTTTTATAGTTAAAAGGGTGATATGTTGCCATGAGTTTCCATAGTTTGCTGAGTGTTCATACTAAAGTAGAAGTGTGCAGCTGCTTAAGCTAGTAAATGAAAACACAAGATTGTGTTATGTAAATACTGCCCTTGTTATGGATTCCTTCTCCAGGAGAAGGGGAGGTTGAATGACAACCTCCTTGACCAGTGTGGGTGAGAGGTGGGAATGCCACCCTCCAATCCATGGTCATCTTGCCAGAAGTATATAATAGGAAGAATAAACTAAAGGTGTGCTCTCCTGCCTGCTGCTCTGTTAAACCCAGACCTCTGTCTCCTGAGTGTCCTTATCTAGCTAGGCTCGTGGACATAGCTGTCTATAGCAAACTGTAACATTTCATTTTCACAGAGCAATTGGTCTAAAGCTTCATTTGAGAACCTTCCAGTTGACAATTTAATTGGTAAAAGAATGAGTGTAAACTCACACCCAGCTAGCAGTTGCATTTTGAGCCTAGCTTTGCTG
Source organism: Prinia subflava (assembly GCF_021018805.1). Taxonomy (NCBI): domain Eukaryota; kingdom Metazoa; phylum Chordata; class Aves; order Passeriformes; family Cisticolidae; genus Prinia; species Prinia subflava. The sequence continues at coordinate 23,870,025 of NC_086250.1, read as the reverse complement.
ATCAGCTGGGCCATCGACGGTTGTGGTTTGGTGATACTTTTGGACATTTGATGACCAAGGAACACCCACTCTATGATAAAGAGAGAGTTCTTGTGGTCTTTGTCCCACTGAGAAATCAGCCCATGGACGTGTGGCAATTTTCCCAAAATTATGAAATTGAATGGGAGGTATGGCTGGCAACATTGGGCTTGCCAACTTGACATTACTGACTGTACCATCTTTAATGCTTGCTGAGCCTCCTGTGTCAGAGCCCTCAGAGAATCTATCTCTTCTCCCCCTTTTAACAAACTGAAGAGGAGGGCTAAGTCTTCTGTAGTGAGGCCTAGCCAGGGCCTGACCCAATTCAAGGACCCACACAGCAGTTGGAGGTCTCTCAGAGTCTTAGGCCTATCATTGATCACCAACTTTTGGGGTGTTATTGTTCGGTTGGCAATCTCAAGCCTTAAATTCTTCCAAGGAGACAGCCTTTGCACTTTCCGTTGCTGCAACTCAAATCCCGCAGCGATCAGATCTAGTACTTCTGTGAGCATGTCACTATTAGGGGCACACACTAGCACGTCATCCATACCACTGACAAATAATTTGACTGTTTTTCATCCCTTTCAGTAAAACCTTCCAGTGGTAGCACTTTCATGGAGCTTTCCTATTGATGGAAAGAACAGAGAAAACAAACAATGCTCATTGGCTGGTTCCAGGAGAATTTGGAAGAAACAGTCTTTTATATTGATGACAATTATATTCCAATTTTGGGGTAACATTGAAGGCAATGGCATAACTGGTTGAGGGGACCCCATGTCCTCAATGGCTTCATTAATTTTTTGCAGATCATGGAGGAGGCACCGCTCTTCTTTCCCCTGTATTTTGATGACAAACACTGGAAAATTCCTTGGGCTGTTAGTTTCGACAATATGGCCTTTAGCTAGTTGCTCCTCCACCAGCCCATTGAGCACCTTCTATTTTTCTTGTTTAGCAGCCACTGGTCCAGCCAAACTGGAGTATCTGTCAGCCAATTCAGTTTTTGGATGGGGCGTTCTTCAGTGGCTGCAAGTAAAAATCCTGGGGTTTTTTTGGAATTTGTAATTCAACCCCCCACTGAGACATGACATCACTTCCCCAAATACTATAACCAGAATCAACAACAAATGGACATAAAGAAGCCAATTTTCTATCCAGTCCTTTAATTTGATCTCTTGGCCAGTTTTGTCCCCCCAATACCTGAAATCTTGCTAGCCACAGGTTGCAGCTCCCAGTGTGATGGCCATTTGTGTGGTGGAATAACAGATACAGCAGTTCCAATGTCCATCATTCCTTGCATGTGAACATGGTCTTCTTTTTTGAGTGCACTCCAGATCAAAGGCTATTGTTCACCCATAACCTCAGTCCAATAAACAAAAAGATCAGTATCATCATGAGGTTTGGGTGCTGATGGCAGTAAACAGAGAATTGAAATTGCTTGCGCTATTACTTGACATTTAGGAAGGAAAAAGGGAAGATGGACACAATCTGCCCAGAGAACGATTTGCTCTGGTTGTGATGGTAAAATGCCAGGAACAATCCGGATCTCAAAGGGTGTGCGTTTTGTGTTTCTAAGAATAAGATATTTATTGTCAGCTTGGTGTAAGGTTGAAAATTGTTAAAGGTCAAATGTTATTGTGTGCCAGTCAGGTGAAGAAAAGACCATGGGAGAAGTAAGTTCGAGCCTAAAAGGCTCACTCTTACTTTTTGTGGTGATGAAACCTGAAGGTTTTTGAAGATCGTGCACATTTAAAGAATCATTCTCTTTTTCAACGTTTAAACCTGGCGACCTGTCCAATTTTTTTAATCACACAGGACAGGTTTGCGTTCCCCTTTGTCTAGCAGCTTTGTTAGGCATAATTTGGAAAGCTTTTCCAGCAGCTCCTTTCACGCGTTGGAGAAGAGACGGAGGTATACCTCCAAGATGCTAGCGTGCTTGACCCCAATCTCCTTCGCAAATTATATATTCTACTGTAAATGGATGGTTTTGTGCATAAACTGCATATTCGGGAATTTGCAAAAGTTCACGAAAAAGATCTTTTAACAACCTATTCCATGTCCTATCCTATATATTCTGTGGGAGAAAGGAGGCATGAAAGATGGTGTTTTTCACATCTGCAGTAGAAAGAGCAAAGGTGTAGCGGGCTAGTTTGCTGCCTTTGTCTCTCAGAGCAGTAGAGACCACAGCGCTTTGTTTGTCACAGTGAACAGTGCAGTCAGCTTTCTCTTGAAAGAGTCCTGCTTTCTCAGCTTGATAGAATGAACCTCCTTGTTGTTTTTCTGTGTTCCCAGTAAGCAAGGAAGCTACAGTAGACGACTTTCTGCCTTTTTCCAGCACCGCTTCACATTCTACCACACTTGAACTATTTTCTCCCCAAAAAGGAAAAAAAAAATGTTGTGTTTTCCATGTAGCACGTACATAGAAATCAGTCCAAAAAAGCAGTACCGTATTTGCTCTTGCTTCTAGAGAAAGAACAACAGCAACAGTGGCAGAATGTGAAGCGGTGCTGGAAAAGGCAGAAAAGTGTCTACAGTAGCTTCCTTGCTTACTGCGAACACAGAAAACCAACAAGGAGGTTCATTCTATCAAGCCGAGAAAGCTGACTGCACTGTTCACTGTGACAAACAAAGCGCTGTGGTCTCTACTGCTCTGAGAGACAAAGGCAGCAAACTAGCCCGCTACACCTTTGCTCTTTCTACTGCAGATGTGAAAAACACCATCTTTATCAGCCTCGCACAAAGTGGTGGAAAAGGCAGGAGACTCGCTTCAGCAGCTCGCTTGCTGAGAAAAACACAAAACCTACAGGGCTAGTAGATTCCCGCAAACCGAGAAAGCAGAAGCACACTACAGAAAGCTGACTGCACTGTTTACTCTGCCAAACCAAGCTGTGTGTTCTACAGAGCACACCCATGGAAATCAAGCCAAGAAGGCAGTAACACCTTTGTACTTGCTACTCCACACATGGCAAACAACCATCTGCAGCAGAATCTCAGCCAGTGCTGGAGAAAGCAGGAAAGTTGCTGCAGCAGCTTCTTGGCTGGCTGGGAACACAGAAAAGCAATGGCCCTGTTCATTCCGGCACAAGCAGAAGCACACAGCAAGAAAGCTGACTGCACTCTTTGCAAAAGGAAGCTCTGTGCCCTCTACTGCTCTGCAAGAGAAATGGAGCGAAATAGTCAGCCACACCTTTCTACTTGCTACTGCACACATGGCAAACAGCATCTGCAGCAGAATCTCAGCCAGTGCTGGAGAAAGCAGGAAAGTTGATGCAGCTGCTTCTTTGCTTGCTAGGACCCACTAAAACCAACAGGACTCATGCTTGGCACAAAGCAAGAAAGAACGAGTACACCAACAGAAAGCTGACTGCGGTGTCCACTCTGCACAACAAAGCTGCGTGTTCTAGAGAGCACTTTCATGGAAATGAAGCAAATAAAACAGTAGCAAGTTTGCTCGTGCTTCCGCAGACTTGAAAAACACAAGCTATATGAGAATCTCAGCCAGTGCTGGAAAAAGGCGGCAAAGCGTCTGCAGCAGCTTCTTGACTTGCTGTGGAAAAAAACCACCAGGCCTTGTTCATTCTGGCAAAAGCAGAAAAATGCACAAGCCCACCAACAGAAGGCTTGCTGCAGCGTTCACTCTGCCAAACCAAGCTGTGTGTTCTACAGAGCACACCCATGGAAATCAAGCAAAAAACCAGTAACATATTTGCTCTTGCTTCTATGGACACGAAAAACACCAACTGTAGCAGAGTCTCACCCAGTACTGGAGAAGGCAGGAAAGTTGCTGTAGCAGCTTCTCTACTTGCTGGCAACACTGAAAGCGCCAAGAGGGCTTGTGCTTGGACGAAATCCGGAAAGCACAAGCACAGCAAAAGGTAGCTGATTGCACTCTTTTCTCCGCAAAAAAAAAGAGAAAAACAAAACAAGTTCTGCGTTCCACATAGCACTTACCTAGAAATCAATCCAAAAAGTCTGGAGAAAGGACTAACAGCAACAGTGGCAGAATGTGAAGCGGTGCTGGAAAAGGCAGAAAAGTGTCTACAGTAGCTTCCTTGCTTACTGCGAACACAGAAAACCAACAAGGAGGTTCATTCTATCAAGCCGAGAAAGCTGACTGCACTGTTCACTGTGACAAACAAAGCGCTGTGGTCTCTACTGCTCTGAGAGACAAAGGCAGCAAACTAGCCCGCTACACCTTTGCTCTTCCTACTGCAGATGTGAAAAACACCATCTTTATCAGCCTCGCACAAAGTGGTGGAAAAGGCAGGAGACTCGCTTCAGCAGCTCGCTTGCTGAGAAAAACACAAAGCCTACAGGGCTAGTTGATTCCCGCAAACCGAGAAAGCAGAAGCACACTACAGAAAGCTGACTGCACTGTTTACTCTGCCAAACCAAGCTGTGTGTTCTACAGAGCACACCCATGGAAATCAAGCCAAGAAGGCAGTAACACCTTTGTACTTGCTACTCCACACATGGCAAACAACCATCTGCAGCAGAATCTCAGCCAGTGCTGGAGAAAGCAGGAAAGTTGCTGCAGCAGCTTCTTGGCTGGCTGGGAACACAGAAAAGCAATGGCCCTGTTCATTCCGGCACAAGCAGAAGCACACAGCAAGAAAGCTGACTGCACTCTTTGCAAAAGGAAGCTCTGTGCCCTCTACTGCTCTGCAAGAGAAATGGAGCGAAATAGTCAGCCACACCTTTCTACTTGCTACTGCACACATGGCAAACAGCATCTGCAGCAGAATCTCGGCCAGTGCTGGAGAAAGCAGGAAAGTTGATGCAGCTGCTTCTTTGCTTGCTAGGACCCACTAAAACCAACAGGACTCATGCTTGGCACAAAGCAAGAAAGCACGAGTACACCAACAGAAAGCTGACTGCGGTGTCCACTCTGCACAACAAAGCTGCGTGTTCTAGAGAGCACTTTCATGGAAATGAAGCAAATAAAACAGTAGCAAGTTTGCTCGTGCTTCCGCAGACTTGAAAAACACAAGCTATATGAGAATCTCAGCCAGTGCTGGAAAAAGGCAGCAAAGCGTCTGCAGCAGCTTCTTGACTTGCTGTGGAAAAAAACCACCAGGCCTTGTTCATTCTGGCAAAAGCAGAAAAATGCACAAGCCCACCAACAGAAGGCTTGCTGCAGCGTTCACTCTGCCAAACCAAGCTGTGTGTTCTACAGAGCACACCCATGGAAATCAAGCAAAAAACCAGTAACATATTTGCTCTTGCTTCTATGGACACGAAAAACACCAACTGTAGCAGAGTCTCACCCAGTACTGGAGAAGGCAGGAAAGTTGCTGTAGCAGCTTCTCTACTTGCTGGCAACACTGAAAGCGCCAAGAGGGCTTGTGCTTGGACGAAATCAGGAAAGCACAAGCACAGCAAAAGGTAGCTGATTGCACTCTTTTCTCCGCAAAGACAAAGAAGAAGAAATAAAAACAAGTTCTGCGTTCCACATAGCACTTACCTAGAAATCAATCCAAAAAGTCTGGAGAAAGGACTAACAGCAACAGTGGCAGAATGTGAAGCGGTGCTGGAAAAGGCAGAAAAGTGTCTACAGTAGCTTCCTTGCTTACTGCGAACACAGAAAACCAACAAGGAGGTTCATGCTATCAAGCCGAGAAAGCTGACTGCACTGTTCACTGTGACAAACAAAGCGCTGTGGTCTCTACTGCTCTGAGAGACAAAGGCAGCAAACTAGCCCGCTACACCTTTGCTCTTTCTACTGCAGATGTGAAAAACACCATCTTTATCAGCCTCGCACAAAGTGGTGGAAAAGGCAGGAGACTCGCTTCAGCAGCTCGCTTGCTGAGAAAAACACAAAGCCTACAGGGCTAGTTGATTCCCGCAAACCGAGAAAGCAGAAGCACACTACAGAAAGCTGACTGCACTGTTTACTCTGCCAAACCAAGCTGTGTGTTCTACAGAGCACACCCATGGAAATCAAGCCAAGAAGGCAGTAACACCTTTGTACTTGCTACTCCACACATGGCAAACAACCATCTGCAGCAGAATCTCAGCCAGTGCTGGAGAAAGCAGGAAAGTTGCTGCAGCAGCTTCTTGGCTGGCTGGGAACACAGAAAAGCAATGGCCCTGTTCATTCCGGCACAAGCAGAAGCACACAGCAAGAAAGCTGACTGCACTCTTTGCAAAAGGAAGCTCTGTGCCCTCTACTGCTCTGCAAGAGAAATGGAGCGAAATAGCCACACCTTTCTACTTGCTACTGCACACATGGCAAACAGCATCTGCAGCAGAATCTCGGCCAGTGCTGGAGAAAGCAGGAAAGTTGATGCAGCTGCTTCTTTGCTTGCTAGGACCCACTAAAACCAACAGGACTCATGCTTGGCACAAAGCAAGAAAGCACGAGTACACCAACAGAAAGCTGACTGCGGTGTCCACTCTGCACAACAAAGCTGCGTGTTCTAGAGAGCACTTTCATGGAAATGAAGCAAATAAAACAGTAGCAAGTTTGCTCGTGCTTCCGCAGACTTGAAAAACACAAGCTATATGAGAATCTCAGCCAGTGCTGGAAAAAGGCGGCAAAGCGTCTGCAGCAGCTTCTTGACTTGCTGAGGAAAAAAACCACCAGGCCTTGTTCATTCTGGCAAAAGCAGAAAAATGCACAAGCCCACCAACAGAAGGCTTGCTGCAGCGTTCACTCTGCCAAACCAAGCTGTGTGTTCTACAGAGCACACCCATGGAAATCAAGCAAAAAACCAGTAACATATTTGCTCTTGCTTCTATGGACACGAAAAACACCAACTGTAGCAGAGTCTCACCCAGTACTGGAGAAGGCAGGAAAGTTGCTGTAGCAGCTTCTCTACTTGCTGGCAACACTGAAAGCGCCAAGAGGGCTTGTGCTTGGACGAAATCCGGAAAGCACAAGCACAGCAAAAGGTAGCTGATTGCACTCTTTTCTCCCCAAAGAAAAAGAAGAAATAAAAACAAGTTCTGCGTTCCACATAGCACTTACCTAGAAATCAATCCAAAAAGTCTGGAGAAAGGACTAACAGCAACAGTGGCAGAATGTGAAGCGGTGCTGGAAAAGGCAGAAAAGTGTCTACAGTAGCTTCCTTGCTTACTGCGAACACAGAAAACCAACAAGGAGGTTCATTCTATCAAGCCGAGAAAGCTGACTGCACTGTTCACTGTGACAAACAAAGCGCTGTGGTCTCTACTGCTCTGAGAGACAAAGGCAGCAAACTAGCCCGCTACACCTTTGCTCTTTCTACTGCAGATGTGAAAAACACCATCTTTATCAGCCTCGCACAAAGTGGTGGAAAAGGCAGGAGACTCGCTTCAGCAGCTCGCTTGCTGAGAAAAACACAAAGCCTACAGGGCTAGTTGATTCCCGCAAACCGAGAAAGCAGAAGCACACTACAGAAAGCTGACTGCACTGTTTACTCTGCCAAACCAAGCTGTGTGTTCTACAGAGCACACCCATGGAAATCAAGCCAAGAAGGCAGTAACACCTTTGTACTTGCTACTCCACACATGGCAAACAACCATCTGCAGCAGAATCTCAGCCAGTGCTGGAGAAAGCAGGAAAGTTGCTGCAGCAGCTTCTTGGCTGGCTGGGAACACAGAAAAGCAATGGCCCTGTTCATTCCGGCACAAGCAGAAGCACACAGCAAGAAAGCTGACTGCACTCTTTGCAAAAGGAAGCTCTGTGCCCTCTACTGCTCTGCAAGAGAAATGGAGCGAAATAGTCAGCCACACCTTTCTACTTGCTACTGCACACATGGCAAACAGCATCTGCAGCAGAATCTCGGCCAGTGCTGGAGAAAGCAGGAAAGTTGATGCAGCTGCTTCTTTGCTTGCTAGGACCCACTAAAACCAACAGGACTCATGCTTGGCACAAAGCAAGAAAGCACGAGTACACCAACAGAAAGCTGACTGCGGTGTCCACTCTGCACAACAAAGCTGCGTGTTCTAGAGAGCACTTTCATGGAAATGAAGCAAATAAAACAGTAGCAAGTTTGCTCGTGCTTCCGCAGACTTGAAAAACACAAGCTATATGAGAATCTCAGCCAGTGCTGGAAAAAGGCGGCAAAGCGTCTGCAGCAGCTTCTTGACTTGCTGAGGAAAAAAACCACCAGGCCTTGTTCATTCTGGCAAAAGCAGAAAAATGCACAAGCCCACCAACAGAAGGCTTGCTGCAGCGTTCACTCTGCCAAACCAAGCTGTGTGTTCTACAGAGCACACCCATGGAAATCAAGCAAAAAACCAGTAACATATTTGCTCTTGCTTCTATGGACACGAAAAACACCAACTGTAGCAGAGTCTCACCCAGTACTGGAGAAGGCAGGAAAGTTGCTGTAGCAGCTTCTCTACTTGCTGGCAACACTGAAAGCGCCAAGAGGGCTTGTGCTTGGACGAAATCAGGAAAGCACAAGCACAGCAAAAGGTAGCTGATTGCACTCTTTTCTCCCCAAAGACAAAGAAGAAGAAATAAAAACAAGTTCTGCGTTCCACATAGCACTTACCTAGAAATCAATCCAAAAAGTCTGGAGAAAGGACTAACAGCAACAGTGGCAGAATGTGAAGCGGTGCTGGAAAAGGCAGAAAAGTGTCTACAGTAGCTTCCTTGCTTACTGCGAACACAGAAAACCAACAAGGAGGTTCATTCTATCAAGCCGAGAAAGCTGACTGCACTGTTCACTGTGACAAACAAAGCGCTGTGGTCTCTACTGCTCTGAGAGACAAAGGCAGCAAACTAGCCCGCTACACCTTTGCTCTTTCTACTGCAGATGTGAAAAACACCATCTTTATCAGCCTCGCACAAAGTGGTGGAAAAGGCAGGAGACTCGCTTCAGCAGCTCGCTTGCTGAGAAAAACACAAAGCCTACAGGGCTAGTTGATTCCCGCAAACCGAGAAAGCAGAAGCACACTACAGAAAGCTGACTGCACTGTTTACTCTGCCAAACCAAGCTGTGTGTTCTACAGAGCACACCCATGGAAATCAAGCCAAGAAGGCAGTAACACCTTTGTACTTGCTACTCCACACATGGCAAACAACCATCTGCAGCAGAATCTCAGCCAGTGCTGGAGAAAGCAGGAAAGTTGCTGCAGCAGCTTCTTGGCTGGCTGGGAACACAGAAAAGCAATGGCCCTGTTCATTCCGGCACAAGCAGAAGCACACAGCAAGAAAGCTGACTGCACTCTTTGCAAAAGGAAGCTCTGTGCCCTCTACTGCTCTGCAAGAGAAATGGAGCGAAATAGTCAGCCACACCTTTCTACTTGCTACTGCACACATGGCAAACAGCATCTGCAGCAGAATCTCGGCCAGTGCTGGAGAAAGCAGGAAAGTTGATGCAGCTGCTTCTTTGCTTGCTAGGACCCACTAAAACCAACAGGACTCATGCTTGGCACAAAGCAAGAAAGCACGAGTACACCAACAGAAAGCTGACTGCGGTGTCCACTCTGCACAACAAAGCTGCGTGTTCTAGAGAGCACTTTCATGGAAATGAAGCAAATAAAACAGTAGCAAGTTTGCTCGTGCTTCCGCAGACTTGAAAAACACAAGCTATATGAGAATCTCAGCCAGTGCTGGAAAAAGGCGGCAAAGCGTCTGCAGCAGCTTCTTGACTTGCTGAGGAAAAAAACCACCAGGCCTTGTTCATTCTGGCAAAAGCAGAAAAATGCACAAGCCCACCAACAGAAGGCTTGCTGCAGCGTTCACTCTGCCAAACCAAGCTGTGTGTTCTACAGAGCACACCCATGGAAATCAAGCAAAAAACCAGTAACATATTTGCTCTTGCTTCTATGGACACGAAAAACACCAACTGTAGCAGAGTCTCACCCAGTACTGGAGAAGGCAGGAAAGTTGCTGTAGCAGCTTCTCTACTTGCTGGCAACACTGAAAGCGCCAAGAGGGCTTGTGCTTGGACGAAATCCGGAAAGCACAAGCACAGCAAAAGGTAGCTGATTGCACTCTTTTCTCCCCAAAGAAAAAGAAGAAGAAATAAAAACAAGTTCTGCGTTCCACATAGCACTTACCTAGAAATCAATCCAAAAAGTCTGGAGAAAGGACTAACAGCAACAGTGGCAGAATGTGAAGCGGTGCTGGAAAAGGCAGAAAAGTGTCTACAGTAGCTTCCTTGCTTACTGCGAACACAGAAAACCAACAAGGAGGTTCATTCTATCAAGCCGAGAAAGCTGACTGCACTGTTCACTGTGACAAACAAAGCGCTGTGGTCTCTACTGCTCTGAGAGACAAAGGCAGCAAACTAGCCCGCTACACCTTTGCTCTTCCTACTGCAGATGTGAAAAACACCATCTTTATCAGCCTCGCACAAAGTGGTGGAAAAGGCAGGAGACTCGCTTCAGCAGCTCGCTTGCTGAGAAAAACACAAAGCCTACAGGGCTAGTTGATTCCCGCAAACCGAGAAAGCAGAAGCACACTACAGAAAGCTGACTGCACTGTTTACTCTGCCAAACCAAGCTGTGTGTTCTACAGAGCACACCCATGGAAATCAAGCCAAGAAGGCAGTAACACCTTTGTACTTGCTACTCCACACATGGCAAACAACCATCTGCAGCAGAATCTCAGCCAGTGCTGGAGAAAGCAGGAAAGTTGCTGCAGCAGCTTCTTGGCTGGCTGGGAACACAGAAAAGCAATGGCCCTGTTCATTCCGGCACAAGCAGAAGCACACAGCAAGAAAGCTGACTGCACTCTTTGCAAAAGGAAGCTCTGTGCCCTCTACTGCTCTGCAAGAGAAATGGAGCGAAATAGTCAGCCACACCTTTCTACTTGCTACTGCACACATGGCAAACAGCATCTGCAGCAGAATCTCGGCCAGTGCTGGAGAAAGCAGGAAAGTTGATGCAGCTGCTTCTTTGCTTGCTAGGACCCACTAAAACCAACAGGACTCATGCTTGGCACAAAGCAAGAAAGCACGAGTACACCAACAGAAAGCTGACTGCGGTGTCCACTCTGCACAACAAAGCTGCGTGTTCTAGAGAGCACTTTCATGGAAATGAAGCAAATAAAACAGTAGCAAGTTTGCTCGTGCTTCCGCAGACTTGAAAAACACAAGCTATATGAGAATCTCAGCCAGTGCTGGAAAAAGGCGGCAAAGCGTCTGCAGCAGCTTCTTGACTTGCTGAGGAAAAAAACCACCAGGCCTTGTTCATTCTGGCAAAAGCAGAAAAATGCACAAGCCCACCAACAGAAGGCTTGCTGCAGCGTTCACTCTGCCAAACCAAGCTGTGTGTTCTACAGAGCACACCCATGGAAATCAAGCAAAAAACCAGTAACATATTTGCTCTTGCTTCTATGGACACGAAAAACACCAACTGTAGCAGAGTCTCACCCAGTACTGGAGAAGGCAGGAAAGTTGCTGTAGCAGCTTCTCTACTTGCTGGCAACACTGAAAGCGCCAAGAGGGCTTGTGCTTGGACGAAATCCGGAAAGCACAAGCACAGCAAAAGGTAGCTGATTGCACTCTTTTCTCCCCAAAGAAAAAGAAGAAATAAAAACAAGTTCTGCGTTCCACATAGCACTTACCTAGAAATCAATCCAAAAAGTCTGGAGAAAGGACTAACAGCAACAGTGGCAGAATGTGAAGCGGTGCTGGAAAAGGCAGAAAAGTGTCTACAGTAGCTTCCTTGCTTACTGCGAACACAGAAAACCAACAAGGAGGTTCATTCTATCAAGCCGAGAAAGCTGACTGCACTGTTCACTGTGACAAACAAAGCGCTGTGGTCTCTACTGCTCTGAGAGACAAAGGCAGCAAACTAGCCCGCTACACCTTTGCTCTTCCTACTGCAGATGTGAAAAACACCATCTTTATCAGCCTCGCACAAAGTGGTGGAAAAGGCAGGAGACTCGCTTCAGCAGCTCGCTTGCTGAGAAAAACACAAAGCCTACAGGGCTAGTTGATTCCCGCAAACCGAGAAAGCAGAAGCACACTACAGAAAGCTGACTGCACTGTTTACTCTGCCAAACCAAGCTGTGTGTTCTACAGAGCACACCCATGGAAATCAAGCCAAGAAGGCAGTAACACCTTTGTACTTGCTACTCCACACATGGCAAACAACCATCTGCAGCAGAATCTCAGCCAGTGCTGGAGAAAGCAGGAAAGTTGCTGCAGCAGCTTCTTGGCTGGCTGGGAACACAGAAAAGCAATGGCCCTGTTCATTCCGGCACAAGCAGAAGCACACAGCAAGAAAGCTGACTGCACTCTTTGCAAAAGGAAGCTCTGTGCCCTCTACTGCTCTGCAAGAGAAATGGAGCGAAATAGTCAGCCACACCTTTCTACTTGCTACTGCACACATGGCAAACAGCAACTGCAGCAGAATCTCGGCCAGTGCTGGAGAAAGCAGGAAAGTTGATGCAGCTGCTCCTTTGCTTGCTAGGACCCACTAAAACCAACAGGACTCATGCTTGGCACAAAGCAAGAAAGCACGAGTACACCAACAGAAAGCTGACTGCGGTGTCCACTCTGCACAACAAAGCTGCGTGTTCTAGAGAGCACTTTCATGGAAATGAAGCAAATAAAACAGTAGCAAGTTTGCTCGTGCTTCCGCAGACATGAAAAACACAAGCTATATGAGAATCTCAGCCAGTGCTGGAAAAAGGCGGCAAAGCGTCTGCAGCAGCTTCTTGACTTGCTGAGGAAAAAAACCACCAGGCCTTGTTCATTCTGGCAAAAGCAGAAAAATGCACAAGCCCACCAACAGAAGGCTTGCTGCAGCGTTCACTCTGCCAAACCAAGCTGTGTGTTCTACAGAGCACACCCATGGAAATCAAGCAAAAAACCAGTAACATATTTGCTCTTGCTTCTATGGACACGAAAAACACCAACTGTAGCAGAGTCTCACCCAGTACTGGAGAAGGCAGGAAAGTTGCTGTAGCAGCTTCTCTACTTGCTGGCAACACTGAAAGCGCCAAGAGGGCTTGTGCTTGGACGAAATCCGGAAAGCACAAGCACAGCAAAAGGTAGCTGATTGCACTCTTTTCTCCGCAAAAAAAAAGAAGGAGAAATAAAAAAAAGTTCTGCGTTCCACATAGCACTTACCTAGAAATCAATCCAAAAAGTCTGGAGAAAGGACTAACAGCAACAGTGGCAGAATGTGAAGCGGTGCTGGAAAAGGCAGAAAAGTGTCTACAGTAGCTTCCTTGCTTACTGCGAACACAGAAAACCAACAAGGAGGTTCATTCTATCAAGCCGAGAAAGCTGACTGCACTGTTCACTGTGACAAACAAAGCGCTGTGGTCTCTACTGCTCTGAGAGACAAAGGCAGCAAACTAGCCCGCTACACCTTTGCTCTTCCTACTGCAGATGTGAAAAACACCATCTTTATCAGCCTCGCACAAAGTGGTGGAAAAGGCAGGAGACTCGCTTCAGCAGCTCGCTTGCTGAGAAAAACACAAAGCCTACAGGGCTAGTTGATTCCCGCAAACCGAGAAAGCAGAAGCACACTACAGAAAGCTGACTGCACTGTTTACTCTGCCAAACCAAGCTGTGTGTTCTACAGAGCACACCCATGGAAATCAAGCCAAGAAGGCAGTAACACCTTTGTACTTGCTACTCCACACATGGCAAACAACCATCTGCAGCAGAATCTCAGCCAGTGCTGGAGAAAGCAGGAAAGTTGCTGCAGCAGCTTCTTGGCTGGCTGGGAACACAGAAAAGCAATGGCCCTGTTCATTCCGGCACAAGCAGAAGCACACAGCAAGAAAGCTGACTGCACTCTTTGCAAAAGGAAGCTCTGTGCCCTCTACTGCTCTGCAAGAGAAATGGAGCGAAATAGTCAGCCACACCTTTCTACTTGCTACTGCACACATGGCAAACAGCATCTGCAGCAGAATCTCGGCCAGTGCTGGAGAAAGCAGGAAAGTTGATGCAGCTGCTTCTTTGCTTGCTAGGACCCACTAAAACCAACAGGACTCATGCTTGGCACAAAGCAAGAAAGCACGAGTACACCAACAGAAAGCTGACTGCGGTGTCCACTCTGCACAACAAAGCTGCGTGTTCTAGAGAGCACTTTCATGGAAATGAAGCAAATAAAACAGTAGCAAGTTTGCTCGTGCTTCCGCAGACTTGAAAAACACAAGCTATATGAGAATCTCAGCCAGTGCTGGAAAAAGGCGGCAAAGCGTCTGCAGCAGCTTCTTGACTTGCTGAGGAAAAAAACCACCAGGCCTTGTTCATTCTGGCAAAAGCAGAAAAATGCACAAGCCCACCAACAGAAGGCTTGCTGCAGCGTTCACTCTGCCAAACCAAGCTGTGTGTTCTACAGAGCACACCCATGGAAATCAAGCAAAAAGCCAGTAACATATTTGCTCTTGCTTCTATGGACACGAAAAACACCAACTGTAGCAGAGTCTCACCCAGTACTGGAGAAGGCAGGAAAGTTGCTGTAGCAGCTTCTCTAATTGCTGGCAACACTGAAAGCGCCAAGAGGGCTTGTGCTTGGACGAAATCAGGAAAGCACAAGCACAGCAAAAAATAGCTGATTGCACTCTTTTCTCCCCAAAGAAAAAGAAGAAGAAATAAAAACAAGTTCTGCGTTCCACATAGCACTTACCTAGAAATCAATCCAAAAAGTCTGGAGAAAGGACTAACAGCAACAGTGGCAGAATGTGAAGCGGTGCTGGAAAAGGCAGAAAAGTGTCTACAGTAGCTTCCTTGCTTACTGCGAACACAGAAAACCAACAAGGAGGTTCATTCTATCAAGCCGAGAAAGCTGACTGCACTGTTCACTGTGACAAACAAAGCGCTGTGGTCTCTACTGCTCTGAGAGACAAAGGCAGCAAACTAGCCCGCTACACCTTTGCTCTTCCTACTGCAGATGTGAAAAACACCATCTTTATCAGCCTCGCACAAAGTGGTGGAAAAGGCAGGAGACTCGCTTCAGCAGCTCGCTTGCTGAGAAAAACACAAAGCCTACAGGGCTAGTTGATTCCCGCAAACCGAGAAAGCAGAAGCACACTACAGAAAGCTGACTGCACTGTTTACTCTGCCAAACCAAGCTGTGTGTTCTACAGAGCACACCCATGGAAATCAAGCCAAGAAGGCAGTAACACCTTTGTACTTGCTACTCCACACATGGCAAACAACCATCTGCAGCAGAATCTCAGCCAGTGCTGGAGAAAGCAGGAAAGTTGCTGCAGCAGCTTCTTGGCTGGCTGGGAACACAGAAAAGCAATGGCCCTGTTCATTCCGGCACAAGCAGAAGCACACAGCAAGAAAGCTGACTGCACTCTTTGCAAAAGGAAGCTCTGTGCCCTCTACTGCTCTGCAAGAGAAATGGAGCGAAATAGTCAGCCACACCTTTCTACTTGCTACTGCACACATGGCAAACAGCAACTGCAGCAGAATCTCGGCCAGTGCTGGAGAAAGCAGGAAAGTTGATGCAGCTGCTCCTTTGCTTGCTAGGACCCACTAAAACCAACAGGACTCATGCTTGGCACAAAGCAAGAAAGCACGAGTACACCAACAGAAAGCTGACTGCGGTGTCCACTCTGCACAACAAAGCTGCGTGTTCTAGAGAGCACTTTCATGGAAATGAAGCAAATAAAACAGTAGCAAGTTTGCTCGTGCTTCCGCAGACTTGAAAAACACAAGCTATATGAGAATCTCAGCCAGTGCTGGAAAAAGGCGGCAAAGCGTCTGCAGCAGCTTCTTGACTTGCTGAGGAAAAAAACCACCAGGCCTTGTTCATTCTGGCAAAAGCAGAAAAATGCACAAGCCCACCAACAGAAGGCTTGCTGCAGCGTTCACTCTGCCAAACCAAGCTGTGTGTTCTACAGAGCACACCCATGGAAATCAAGCAAAAAGCCAGTAACATATTTGCTCTTGCTTCTATGGACACGAAAAACACCAACTGTAGCAGAGTCTCACCCAGTACTGGAGAAGGCAGGAAAGTTGCTGTAGCAGCTTCTCTAATTGCTGGCAACACTGAAAGCGCCAAGAGGGCTTGTGCTTGGACGAAATCAGGAAAGCACAAGCACAGCAAAAAATAGCTGATTGCACTCTTTTCTCCCCAAAGAAAAAGAAGAAGAAATAAAAACAAGTTCTGCGTTCCACATAGCACTTACCTAGAAATCAATCCAAAAAGTCTGGAGAAAGGACTAACAGCAACAGTGGCAGAATGTGAAGCGGTGCTGGAAAAGGCAGAAAAGTGTCTACAGTAGCTTCCTTGCTTACTGCGAACACAGAAAACCAACAAGGAGGTTCATTCTATCAAGCCGAGAAAGCTGACTGCACTGTTCACTGTGACAAACAAAGCGCTGTGGTCTCTACTGCTCTGAGAGACAAAGGCAGCAAACTAGCCCGCTACACCTTTGCTCTTCCTACTGCAGATGTGAAAAACACCATCTTTATCAGCCTCGCACAAAGTGGTGGAAAAGGCAGGAGACTCGCTTCAGCAGCTCGCTTGCTGAGAAAAACACAAAGCCTACAGGGCTAGTTGATTCCCGCAAACCGAGAAAGCAGAAGCACACTACAGAAAGCTGACTGCACTGTTTACTCTGCCAAACCAAGCTGTGTGTTCTACAGAGCACACCCATGGAAATCAAGCCAAGAAGGCAGTAACACCTTTGTACTTGCTACTCCACACATGGCAAACAACCATCTGCAGCAGAATCTCAGCCAGTGCTGGAGAAAGCAGGAAAGTTGCTGCAGCAGCTTCTTGGCTGGCTGGGAACACAGAAAAGCAATGGCCCTGTTCATTCCGGCACAAGCAGAAGCACACAGCAAGAAAGCTGACTGCACTCTTTGCAAAAGGAAGCTCTGTGCCCTCTACTGCTCTGCAAGAGAAATGGAGCGAAATAGTCAGCCACACCTTTCTACTTGCTACTGCACACATGGCAAACAGCAACTGCAGCAGAATCTCGGCCAGTGCTGGAGAAAGCAGGAAAGTTGATGCAGCTGCTCCTTTGCTTGCTAGGACCCACTAAAACCAACAGGACTCATGCTTGGCACAAAGCAAGAAAGCACGAGTACACCAACAGAAAGCTGACTGCGGTGTCCACTCTGCACAACAAAGCTGCGTGTTCTAGAGAGCACTTTCATGGAAATGAAGCAAATAAAACAGTAGCAAGTTTGCTCGTGCTTCCGCAGACTTGAAAAACACAAGCTATATGAGAATCTCAGCCAGTGCTGGAAAAAGGCGGCAAAGCGTCTGCAGCAGCTTCTTGACTTGCTGTGGAAAAAAACCACCAGGCCTTGTTCATTCTGGCAAAAGCAGAAAAATGCACAAGCCCACCAACAGAAGGCTTGCTGCAGCGTTCACTCTGCCAAACCAAGCTGTGTGTTCTACAGAGCACACCCATGGAAATCAAGCAAAAAACCAGTAACATATTTGCTCTTGCTTCTATGGACACGAAAAACACCAACTGTAGCAGAGTCTCACCCAGTACTGGAGAAGGCAGGAAAGTTGCTGTAGCAGCTTCTCTACTTGCTGGCAACACTGAAAGCGCCAAGAGGGCTTGTGCTTGGACGAAATCCGGAAAGCACAAGCACAGCAAAAGGTAGCTGATTGCACTCTTTTCTCCCCAAAGAAAAAGAAGAAATAAAAACAAGTTCTGCGTTCCACATAGCACTTACCTAGAAATCAATCCAAAAAGTCTGGAGAAAGGACTAACAGCAACAGTGGCAGAATGTGAAGCGGTGCTGGAAAAGGCAGAAAAGTGTCTACAGTAGCTTCCTTGCTTACTGCGAACACAGAAAACCAACAAGGAGGTTCATTCTATCAAGCCGAGAAAGCTGACTGCACTGTTCACTGTGACAAACAAAGCGCTGTGGTCTCTACTGCTCTGAGAGACAAAGGCAGCAAACTAGCCCGCTACACCTTTGCTCTTCCTACTGCAGATGTGAAAAACACCATCTTTATCAGCCTCGCACAAAGTGGTGGAAAAGGCAGGAGACTCGCTTCAGCAGCTCGCTTGCTGAGAAAAACACAAAGCCTACAGGGCTAGTTGATTCCCGCAAACCGAGAAAGCAGAAGCACACTACAGAAAGCTGACTGCACTGTTTACTCTGCCAAACCAAGCTGTGTGTTCTACAGAGCACACCCATGGAAATCAAGCCAAGAAGGCAGTAACACCTTTGTACTTGCTACTCCACACATGGCAAACAACCATCTGCAGCAGAATCTCAGCCAGTGCTGGAGAAAGCAGGAAAGTTGCTGCAGCAGCTTCTTGGCTGGCTGGGAACACAGAAAAGCAATGGCCCTGTTCATTCCGGCACAAGCAGAAGCACACAGCAAGAAAGCTGACTGCACTCTTTGCAAAAGGAAGCTCTGTGCCCTCTACTGCTCTGCAAGAGAAATGGAGCGAAATAGTCAGCCACACCTTTCTACTTGCTACTGCACACATGGCAAACAGCAACTGCAGCAGAATCTCGGCCAGTGCTGGAGAAAGCAGGAAAGTTGATGCAGCTGCTTCTTTGCTTGCTAGGACCCACTAAAACCAACAGGACTCATGCTTGGCACAAAGCAAGAAAGCACGAGTACACCAACAGAAAGCTGACTGCGGTGTCCACTCTGCACAACAAAGCTGCGTGTTCTAGAGAGCACTTTCATGGAAATGAAGCAAATAAAACAGTAGCAAGTTTGCTCGTGCTTCCGCAGACATGAAAAACACAAGCTATATGAGAATCTCAGCCAGTGCTGGAAAAAGGCGGCAAAGCGTCTGCAGCAGCTTCTTGACTTGCTGAGGAAAAAAACCACCAGGCCTTGTTCATTCTGGCAAAAGCAGAAAAATGCACAAGCCCACCAACAGAAGGCTTGCTGCAGCGTTCACTCTGCCAAACCAAGCTGTGTGTTCTACAGAGCACACCCATGGAAATCAAGCAAAAAACCAGTAACATATTTGCTCTTGCTTCTATGGACACGAAAAACACCAACTGTAGCAGAGTCTCACCCAGTACTGGAGAAGGCAGGAAAGTTGCTGTAGCAGCTTCTCTACTTGCTGGCAACACTGAAAGCGCCAAGAGGGCTTGTGCTTGGACGAAATCAGGAAAGCACAAGCACAGCAAAAGGTAGCTGATTGCACTCTTTTCTCCGCAAAAAAAAAGAAGGAGAAATAAAAAAAAGTTCTGCGTTCCACATAGCACTTACCTAGAAATCAATCCAAAAAGTCTGGAGAAAGGACTAACAGCAACAGTGGCAGAATGTGAAGCGGTGCTGGAAAAGGCAGAAAAGTGTCTACAGTAGCTTCCTTGCTTACTGCGAACACAGAAAACCAACAAGGAGGTTCATTCTATCAAGCCGAGAAAGCTGACTGCACTGTTCACTGTGACAAACAAAGCGCTGTGGTCTCTACTGCTCTGAGAGACAAAGGCAGCAAACTAGCCCGCTACACCTTTGCTCTTCCTACTGCAGATGTGAAAAACACCATCTTTATCAGCCTCGCACAAAGTGGTGGAAAAGGCAGGAGACTCGCTTCAGCAGCTCGCTTGCTGAGAAAAACACAAAGCCTACAGGGCTAGTTGATTCCCGCAAACCGAGAAAGCAGAAGCACACTACAGAAAGCTGACTGCACTGTTTACTCTGCCAAACCAAGCTGTGTGTTCTACAGAGCACACCCATGGAAATCAAGCCAAGAAGGCAGTAACACCTTTGTACTTGCTACTCCACACATGGCAAACAACCATCTGCAGCAGAATCTCAGCCAGTGCTGGAGAAAGCAGGAAAGTTGCTGCAGCAGCTTCTTGGCTGGCTGGGAACACAGAAAAGCAATGGCCCTGTTCATTCCGGCACAAGCAGAAGCACACAGCAAGAAAGCTGACTGCACTCTTTGCAAAAGGAAGCTCTGTGCCCTCTACTGCTCTGCAAGAGAAATGGAGCGAAATAGTCAGCCACACCTTTCTACTTGCTACTGCACACATGGCAAACAGCATCTGCAGCAGAATCTCGGCCAGTGCTGGAGAAAGCAGGAAAGTTGATGCAGCTGCTTCTTTGCTTGCTAGGACCCACTAAAACCAACAGGACTCATGCTTGGCACAAAGCAAGAAAGCACGAGTACACCAACAGAAAGCTGACTGCGGTGTCCACTCTGCACAACAAAGCTGCGTGTTCTAGAGAGCACTTTCATGGAAATGAAGCAAATAAAACAGTAGCAAGTTTGCTCGTGCTTCCGCAGACTTGAAAAACACAAGCTATATGAGAATCTCAGCCAGTGCTGGAAAAAGGCGGCAAAGCGTCTGCAGCAGCTTCTTGACTTGCTGTGGAAAAAAACCACCAGGCCTTGTTCATTCTGGCAAAAGCAGAAAAATGCACAAGCCCACCAACAGAAGGCTTGCTGCAGCGTTCACTCTGCCAAACCAAGCTGTGTGTTCTACAGAGCACACCCATGGAAATCAAGCAAAAAACCAGTAACATATTTGCTCTTGCTTCTATGGACACGAAAAACACCAACTGTAGCAGAGTCTCACCCAGTACTGGAGAAGGCAGGAAAGTTGCTGTAGCAGCTTCTCTACTTGCTGGCAACACTGAAAGCGCCAAGAGGGCTTGTGCTTGGACGAAATCAGGAAAGCACAAGCACAGCAAAAGGTAGCTGATTGCACTCTTTTCTCCCCAAAGAAAAAGAAGAAATAAAAACAAGTTCTGCGTTCCACATAGCACTTACCTAGAAATCAATCCAAAAAGTCTGGAGAAAGGACTAACAGCAACAGTGGCAGAATGTGAAGCGGTGCTGGAAAAGGCAGAAAAGTGTCTACAGTAGCTTCCTTGCTTACTGCGAACACAGAAAACCAACAAGGAGGTTCATTCTATCAAGCCGAGAAAGCTGACTGCACTGTTCACTGTGACAAACAAAGCGCTGTGGTCTCTACTGCTCTGAGAGACAAAGGCAGCAAACTAGCCCGCTACACCTTTGCTCTTCCTACTGCAGATGTGAAAAACACCATCTTTATCAGCCTCGCACAAAGTGGTGGAAAAGGCAGGAGACTCGCTTCAGCAGCTCGCTTGCTGAGAAAAACACAAAGCCTACAGGGCTAGTTGATTCCCGCAAACCGAGAAAGCAGAAGCACACTACAGAAAGCTGACTGCACTGTTTACTCTGCCAAACCAAGCTGTGTGTTCTACAGAGCACACCCATGGAAATCAAGCCAAGAAGGCAGTAACACCTTTGTACTTGCTACTCCACACATGGCAAACAACCATCTGCAGCAGAATCTCAGCCAGTGCTGGAGAAAGCAGGAAAGTTGCTGCAGCAGCTTCTTGGCTGGCTGGGAACACAGAAAAGCAATGGCCCTGTTCATTCCGGCACAAGCAGAAGCACACAGCAAGAAAGCTGACTGCACTCTTTGCAAAAGGAAGCTCTGTGCCCTCTACTGCTCTGCAAGAGAAATGGAGCGAAATAGTCAGCCACACCTTTCTACTTGCTACTGCACACATGGCAAACAGCAACTGCAGCAGAATCTCGGCCAGTGCTGGAGAAAGCAGGAAAGTTGATGCAGCTGCTTCTTTGCTTGCTAGGACCCACTAAAACCAACAGGACTCATGCTTGGCACAAAGCAAGAAAGCACGAGTACACCAACAGAAAGCTGACTGCGGTGTCCACTCTGCACAACAAAGCTGCGTGTTCTAGAGAGCACTTTCATGGAAATGAAGCAAATAAAACAGTAGCAAGTTTGCTCGTGCTTCCGCAGACTTGAAAAACACAAGCTATATGAGAATCTCAGCCAGTGCTGGAAAAAGGCGGCAAAGCGTCTGCAGCAGCTTCTTGACTTGCTGAGGAAAAAAACCACCAGGCCTTGTTCATTCTGGCAAAAGCAGAAAAATGCACAAGCCCACCAACAGAAGGCTTGCTGCAGCGTTCACTCTGCCAAACCAAGCTGTGTGTTCTACAGAGCACACCCATGGAAATCAAGCAAAAAGCCAGTAACATATTTGCTCTTGCTTCTATGGACACGAAAAACACCAACTGTAGCAGAGTCTCACCCAGTACTGGAGAAGGCAGGAAAGTTGCTGTAGCAGCTTCTCTAATTGCTGGCAACACTGAAAGCGCCAAGAGGGCTTGTGCTTGGACGAAATCAGGAAAGCACAAGCACAGCAAAAAATAGCTGATTGCACTCTTTTCTCCCCAAAGAAAAAGAAGAAGAAATAAAAACAAGTTCTGCGTTCCACATAGCACTTACCTAGAAATCAATCCAAAAAGTCTGGAGAAAGGACTAACAGCAACAGTGGCAGAATGTGAAGCGGTGCTGGAAAAGGCAGAAAAGTGTCTACAGTAGCTTCCTTGCTTACTGCGAACACAGAAAACCAACAAGGAGGTTCATTCTATCAAGCCGAGAAAGCTGACTGCACTGTTCACTGTGACAAACAAAGCGCTGTGGTCTCTACTGCTCTGAGAGACAAAGGCAGCAAACTAGCCCGCTACACCTTTGCTCTTTCTACTGCAGATGTGAAAAACACCATCTTTATCAGCCTCGCACAAAGTGGTGGAAAAGGCAGGAGACTCGCTTCAGCAGCTCGCTTGCTGAGAAAAACACAAAGCCTACAGGGCTAGTTGATTCCCGCAAACCGAGAAAGCAGAAGCACACTACAGAAAGCTGACTGCACTGTTTACTCTGCCAAACCAAGCTGTGTGTTCTACAGAGCACACCCATGGAAATCAAGCCAAGAAGGCAGTAACACCTTTGTACTTGCTACTCCACACATGGCAAACAACCATCTGCAGCAGAATCTCAGCCAGTGCTGGAGAAAGCAGGAAAGTTGCTGCAGCAGCTTCTTGGCTGGCTGGGAACACAGAAAAGCAATGGCCCTGTTCATTCCGGCACAAGCAGAAGCACACAGCAAGAAAGCTGACTGCACTCTTTGCAAAAGGAAGCTCTGTGCCCTCTACTGCTCTGCAAGAGAAATGGAGCGAAATAGTCAGCCACACCTTTCTACTTGCTACTGCACACATGGCAAACAGCATCTGCAGCAGAATCTCGGCCAGTGCTGGAGAAAGCAGGAAAGTTGATGCAGCTGCTTCTTTGCTTGCTAGGACCCACTAAAACCAACAGGACTCATGCTTGGCACAAAGCAAGAAAGCACGAGTACACCAACAGAAAGCTGACTGCGGTGTCCACTCTGCACAACAAAGCTGCGTGTTCTAGAGAGCACTTTCATGGAAATGAAGCAAATAAAACAGTAGCAAGTTTGCTCGTGCTTCCGCAGACTTGAAAAACACAAGCTATATGAGAATCTCAGCCAGTGCTGGAAAAAGGCGGCAAAGCGTCTGCAGCAGCTTCTTGACTTGCTGTGGAAAAAAACCACCAGGCCTTGTTCATTCTGGCAAAAGCAGAAAAATGCACAAGCCCACCAACAGAAGGCTTGCTGCAGCGTTCACTCTGCCAAACCAAGCTGTGTGTTCTACAGAGCACACCCATGGAAATCAAGCAAAAAACCAGTAACATATTTGCTCTTGCTTCTATGGACACGAAAAACACCAACTGTAGCAGAGTCTCACCCAGTACTGGAGAAGGCAGGAAAGTTGCTGTAGCAGCTTCTCTACTTGCTGGCAACACTGAAAGCGCCAAGAGGGCTTGTGCTTGGACGAAATCCGGAAAGCACAAGCACAGCAAAAGGTAGCTGATTGCACTCTTTTCTCCCCAAAGAAAAAGAAGAAATAAAAACAAGTTCTGCGTTCCACATAGCACTTACCTAGAAATCAATCCAAAAAGTCTGGAGAAAGGACTAACAGCAACAGTGGCAGAATGTGAAGCGGTGCTGGAAAAGGCAGAAAAGTGTCTACAGTAGCTTCCTTGCTTACTGCGAACACAGAAAACCAACAAGGAGGTTCATTCTATCAAGCCGAGAAAGCTGACTGCACTGTTCACTGTGACAAACAAAGCGCTGTGGTCTCTACTGCTCTGAGAGACAAAGGCAGCAAACTAGCCCGCTACACCTTTGCTCTTCCTACTGCAGATGTGAAAAACACCATCTTTATCAGCCTCGCACAAAGTGGTGGAAAAGGCAGGAGACTCGCTTCAGCAGCTCGCTTGCTGAGAAAAACACAAAGCCTACAGGGCTAGTTGATTCCCGCAAACCGAGAAAGCAGAAGCACACTACAGAAAGCTGACTGCACTGTTTACTCTGCCAAACCAAGCTGTGTGTTCTACAGAGCACACCCATGGAAATCAAGCCAAGAAGGCAGTAACACCTTTGTACTTGCTACTCCACACATGGCAAACAACCATCTGCAGCAGAATCTCAGCCAGTGCTGGAGAAAGCAGGAAAGTTGCTGCAGCAGCTTCTTGGCTGGCTGGGAACACAGAAAAGCAATGGCCCTGTTCATTCCGGCACAAGCAGAAGCACACAGCAAGAAAGCTGACTGCACTCTTTGCAAAAGGAAGCTCTGTGCCCTCTACTGCTCTGCAAGAGAAATGGAGCGAAATAGTCAGCCACACCTTTCTACTTGCTACTGCACACATGGCAAACAGCAACTGCAGCAGAATCTCGGCCAGTGCTGGAGAAAGCAGGAAAGTTGATGCAGCTGCTCCTTTGCTTGCTAGGACCCACTAAAACCAACAGGACTCATGCTTGGCACAAAGCAAGAAAGCACGAGTACACCAACAGAAAGCTGACTGCGGTGTCCACTCTGCACAACAAAGCTGCGTGTTCTAGAGAGCACTTTCATGGAAATGAAGCAAATAAAACAGTAGCAAGTTTGCTCGTGCTTCCGCAGACTTGAAAAACACAAGCTATATGAGAATCTCAGCCAGTGCTGGAAAAAGGCGGCAAAGCGTCTGCAGCAGCTTCTTGACTTGCTGAGGAAAAAAACCACCAGGCCTTGTTCATTCTGGCAAAAGCAGAAAAATGCACAAGCCCACCAACAGAAGGCTTGCTGCAGCGTTCACTCTGCCAAACCAAGCTGTGTGTTCTACAGAGCACACCCATGGAAATCAAGCAAAAAGCCAGTAACATATTTGCTCTTGCTTCTATGGACACGAAAAACACCAACTGTAGCAGAGTCTCACCCAGTACTGGAGAAGGCAGGAAAGTTGCTGTAGCAGCTTCTCTAATTGCTGGCAACACTGAAAGCGCCAAGAGGGCTTGTGCTTGGACGAAATCAGGAAAGCACAAGCACAGCAAAAAATAGCTGATTGCACTCTTTTCTCCCCAAAGAAAAAGAAGAAGAAATAAAAACAAGTTCTGCGTTCCACATAGCACTTACCTAGAAATCAATCCAAAAAGTCTGGAGAAAGGACTAACAGCAACAGTGGCAGAATGTGAAGCGGTGCTGGAAAAGGCAGAAAAGTGTCTACAGTAGCTTCCTTGCTTACTGCGAACACAGAAAACCAACAAGGAGGTTCATTCTATCAAGCCGAGAAAGCTGACTGCACTGTTCACTGTGACAAACAAAGCGCTGTGGTCTCTACTGCTCTGAGAGACAAAGGCAGCAAACTAGCCCGCTACACCTTTGCTCTTTCTACTGCAGATGTGAAAAACACCATCTTTATCAGCCTCGCACAAAGTGGTGGAAAAGGCAGGAGACTCGCTTCAGCAGCTCGCTTGCTGAGAAAAACACAAAGCCTACAGGGCTAGTTGATTCCCGCAAACCGAGAAAGCAGAAGCATGTTACATCCCCCTGAGGAAATGGTTTCTTCTCCCTCAGGGACCCCTGGAACTCCTGTCATGTAGTCTGACCCTTCCTTCCCCTTCTGACCCCATTGGCTGTGTGCCAGCTAGCCCCTCCCTCAGAGACCCTAAGATAAAGGGTCCCCTGTCCCCCGGGAGCTCTCTCTCCCGGGACATCAACCTGGAATAAAGGACTTGCAGCTAAAAGGGTAAGAGAGCCTCTTTTGAATCCTTGTCCTGTCTTTCTTGATATAATCCTGTTAGGCCTGAGAAGGGCTGAGCTAGCTGAGACCCTTGGAGGGATACAGGATTGTGTCAGTTGGCCCCCAAAGTGGGTTTAGTTCTAGAAACCCATGCGGAGCTGGAGACCTTTCATAGTCTTGAAAGCTCTTTGGGAAGTTCAACTACCCTAGGCACTTTGGCCACATTTTGTGGCTATAGGTGGGTAGGGATAAGCTCGTAGCTTGTGGTTGCCCAGTCACGAGTGAGCTAAAGACAGGACCTTCAGTTGCTTCTGACTCAGCATATGATACCACGGACCAGGTAAAGTCCTCCGTTTGATCGGTACCGCAAACTGGGAGGGCGGAATTTTACCTTTGCTAGTAGCAGCGGGTGGGTTTTAGGACCCTGCTGCGGCGATTTTTTTTTCTTTTTTTTTCTTTCGTTTCTGATTGCCGCAGCCCGCGGACCCGTGGGGCGGCTCCGCACAAGGAGCCCTGCTTTTTGGGGAAACCCCGGCCCGGGCACGTATCCCATCGGCCAAGCAAGGCGGCGGGGACCCCCCCGGTGCCACCGGGGCTGGAGAAACGGCGCGGACGCGTGACCGCAGCCCCGGAGTTTTCCCCGCCTGTTCTCTCTGGTTATAGGAGACACAGGAGTTACATACAGCTGACTTTAGCAGCTGGAGGCTGGATTTTGAGCTAATAGCTTTCAATAATATCGAATCATGGGCATGCAGCTATCAGCTCCTCAAAAGAGTATATTAAAACAACTCCAGGACCTTTTAATTAACGTTAAAATTTCCAAAAGGCTGCAAAAACGTTTTGTTCGCTGGTTAGAACATGAATTTACTGAAGCTGAATTACTGCAGATAGATACTGTTTCATTTTGGGATTACGTGGGTACGGTAATCACAGATAAAGTCCAAAATAATGATCACGCCGTTTCTGTATTTATCCCAATATTTTTGCAAGCTCGTAACCATCTGTTAGAGTTAAACAAACCCAGCCAGGAGAAAAAACTTACCCCATGTAATCCCCCCTCTGATCCACCTTTATACCCGGGTTTACCTTTGTCCCGGGATCCTTTTAACAAAGCCAGTTTCTCTCCTCAGGATCACGGCGGGGGGGCAGGGGCGGCCCGGGACTTCTGTGAGGCGGCAGGGTCCCTTAGGGACCCCCTCCACGTGGCTGATGACAATGGCGGCTGCCATGTGCCCCGACCCTCCCCCCACGACCCCTTCCCCTCCCAACCCCCTCCCTCTGCCCCCGCCCCCATCCCATACCCCTGTGCCAACCCCTGCTGGCCTCCGGCAGCCCCACCCCACCCCTCCTCCCCCTGCCTCCTTCCCGGCTGCTGCGGTGGCTCAGGGGGGGCCGGCCCCTCCTCCTCCTGCCTCCCCGGCAGCAGGGAGAGGGCCGCCCCCCACACCCTGCACGGCCACAGCGGGGGGTATGATTGCCACACGGCGGGGGGAGGGGGACAGCCTGGGCTGCCCAGCCAGCACGGACAGAGCACGCTTTTCCTTCCCCACCCACAAGGGACTGATAACACTGTAACCCCGGTATCCCCAGACACGGGGGGTCCGGCAGCAGCTTCCAGACCCTTGGCAAATGCAGATGAACCCATTTTCTCTGTAGCTCCAGTAGCATATGTAGGCAAAAGGCAGGGTTCTCGGCAATACCAGCCACTCTCCTACCAAGACAAGAAAGAACTATGTAAAGTACAACGTGAGTTTGGCAGGGACACCCCCATCTTTAAAGGGATGTTTAGAGCCACATTTGATTCTAATGAAATGGTCCCTAATGATATTAAGGACTTATTCAGGTGTCTGTTATCTCCCTCAGAGTATGATCTGTGGGACAATATGTGGAAAAGAGCTTTAAGAACACTTTTACAGGAGATTCAGCAAAACCCTAATATAGCTAAAGACACTGAGAATAATGATATTACATTTGAACATCTGTGTGGTGAGGGTGCATGGGCTTGCCCTGAAAAACAAACCCGAGTATTATCCAAACAAATTTTACTTAGGATTAGCAATGTTGCAGAGAAAATGTTTTATCAGCTACCATCAAGGGAAGGGAAAGGAAGTTATGTCAATGTTAAACAATTTCCTACGGAGAATTTCTTACAGTTTGTTGATCGTCTGAGGACACAGGTGGAACACCAAATACCAGATCCCGTGGTGCAGGCAGAGCTGATCAAAGAGATGGCTCAAAGAAATGCTAATGAGACCTGTCGTAGAATTATCCTCACTTTACCCTTGGACCCAC
Source organism: Prinia subflava (assembly GCF_021018805.1). Classification (NCBI taxonomy): domain Eukaryota; kingdom Metazoa; phylum Chordata; class Aves; order Passeriformes; family Cisticolidae; genus Prinia; species Prinia subflava. Next base: position 23,841,997 of record NC_086250.1, on the reverse strand, counting down.
CACCTACTCTGTCCCAGATGATAGAAGCTTGTTCCAGACGGGCAGAATTGTTCTGCACAACTGAAAGACACCCTGGAACAACACACCCACAGCATACAGCCCCTGCTGGACCACACCCCAGCAGGCAGCAGATGCCACCAGACCAGCTGCAGCGCATCATCTGCCTCCGCTGCAAGAAACCAGGACACTTCGCCAGATCCTGCCCTCAGACCCAGAAGCAGAAGAAATCCAACAAACAAAAAAACTGAATTCACAGCGCGTGCCCGCGGTTGATACTACAACGCGCAAAGATATAAATGTAGCGGGACTCACATTGGCAAAAGCTTCTCTCTTAAAGAAAAAGGGGGGGGAGGGCAGGTCACGGGGTGTGGGGGTGCAGAAAAATGTAAATGTTAAATGCTCAACTAACAAGGTTTGGCAGCCACTTGGCCGTTTTAGACTTGTAACTACCAAAGGTTTCCATTTCAGATCTACTGAGTGGATGGTTATAACAGTTGACCTGTCTAACATCTCACAGGACCTGACGGTTTACCACGTGGGATTGGACAGTGAGTATTTTGTTATTGGGGACACAGCACACACACCCTTGGAAATTGAGATAGCTCCCATGACCATAAAGGGAAAAATAATAGGCCTCATGTTGTTGGCTCGTTGTTTGCACCCACCCTTTTATCTGATAGCGGGGCAGATTCTTGCCCAAGCCATTCCGGTTCCAGCAGAGATCACAGCAGACGGTAAATCACCAGAGGTCTACTGGACAGAGGTGGTGGGGGAACCTAAACCCTCTATGATGTGCAACATTACTTGTGGATCAGAGCGCCTCCAAGTGGCGGGAGTACTCGACACCGGAGCTCAGGTCACCGTATTGCCACAAAGCATGTGGCCTTCAAATTGGGAATTAGAGCCGGTGGCAGGCAAACTTCAGGGCATAGGAGGAATCTCAATGGCAAGGATTTCGAAAAACGTGGTGCAAATTGAGGGACCTGATGGAAAGGTGGCGAATGTCCGTCCTTTCGTAGCAGATTATAACGCCCCACTGTGGGGGAGGGACACCATGTCTCAGTGGGGAGTCCGATTGGTCATTCCTAAAACACCCCAGGATTTTTGCAAGTAGCCACTGTGGAGCGCCCTACCCAGAAGTTAAAGTGGTTAGAAAACACCCCCAGATGGGTAGCACAGTGGCCTTTGAGTAAAGAAAAGCTCAAGGCGCTGGAAAAACTCGTGGAAGAGCAATTGGCTCAGGGACACATTGTGGAGACAACTAGCCCCTGGAATTTCCCGATCTTTGTGATAAAGAAACCGGGAAAGGATAAGTGGAGGTTGCTCCATGATCTAAGAGAAATTAACAAAATAGTAGAAGACATGGGACCCCTCCAACCAGGGATGCCCACTCCAACAATGCTCCCCCGAGATTGGAAATTGGCTGTCTTAGACATCAAGGACTGTTTTTTCCAAATTCCATTGCACCCTGAAGATGCCCCTAGGTTTGCCTTCTCAGTTCCCACTGTCAATAGACAGGCCCCAATGAAGCGTTATCACTGGAGGGTCCTTCCCCAGGGTCTCAAATCGAGTCCTTTTATATGCCAACAATATGTAGCCTCATTACTGTCTCCAATACGCGCACAGAGAAAAGAAGCCATCATCCTTCACTACATGGATGATGTGCTAGTGTGTGGCCCCAATGACTCTATACTCCAACACACGCTTGACCTAGTGGTTAAAGTTTTAACCTCTGCTGGATTTCAGTTACAGGAGGACAAGGTTCAAAGGATGCCACCTTGGAAATACCTGGGCTTGCAAATCAGTGCAAGGACTGTAGTTCCACAGAGCTTAGAAATTGGCTGCAATCCAAAAACTCTAGCAGATCTCCACTCCCTGTGTGGGTCCTTGAATTGGGTAAGACCCTGGCTAGGCCTCACAAATCAAGATCTAGAACCCCTCTTCAATTTATTGAAGGGGGAGAAGGAGCTGACGTCTCCCAGGGAGCTGACCCCAGAGGCGAAGACAGCAATCGAAAAGGTACAAAAAGCCTTGTCAGAGAGACAGGCTCACCGGTGTGAGCCAAAGGTGCCTTTCCAGTTTATTGTTCTAGGAAAACTGCCACACCTGCATGGCTTGATCTTTCAGTGGATCGAGGAAGAGAGAGATTCACTGTTGATAATAGAGTGGGTTTTCCTCTCCCACCAAAGATCCAAGACCATCACAGAGCCACAGGAGCTGATAGCACAGCTGATTCGGAAGGCCAGGGTAAGATTGTGTGAATTGGCAGGTTGTGACTTTGCATGCATTCACCTCCCGGTCAGACTTTCAGAGGAGGGAAAGAACTCTCCTGAGAGATTGACCAAAGAGATGTTTGAGCATTTGCTGCAGAGCAATGCCAGTCTCCAATTATCTCTGGACAGCTACAGGGGACAAATATCAGTCCATGCCCCGTCCCACAAGTTGTTCAATGAGGAATTCCACCTTATTCCTCATGAGAAAAGGAGTCGGAGACCACTCAAAGCTCTCACAGTCTTCACAGACGCATCGGGTACTTCAAACAAGTCCGTCGTGACTTGGAGGAACCCACGGACTCAGCATTGGGAAGCTGATGTTGAGTTTGTGGAGGGATCCCCCCAAGTGGCTGAACTGGCCGCAGTGGTAAGAGCTTTTGAGAAGTTCTCAGAACCAATCAATTTGGTGACTGACTCTGCATATGTGGCGGGAGTAGTGTCCAGAGCGGAGCAGGCTGTGCTCAAAGAAATAGAGAATGAACATCTCTTCAGGTTGCTTTCAAAGCTAATCTATTTGGTTTCTCATCGACAGCACCCGTTTTACGTGATGCATGTGAGGTCACACACTGATTTGCCAGGTGAGATCGCAGAGGGGAATCGCCAGGCAGACTCCCTTGCTGCACCAGTTGAAAAGGCACATCTCCCTGATGTCTTCCAGCAGGCAAAACTGAGTCACCAACATTACCATCAAAATGTGCCAGCCCTGATCCGACAATTCCAACTAACACGGAGCCAGGCTCGAGCCATTGTAGGTACCTGTCCGAACTGCCAGCTCCAGGTCATGCCATCGATGGGCATGGGGGTTAACCCCAGGGGCCTGGGCAGCTGTGAGGTATGGCAAACAGACATCACACACATTCCTAGTTTTGGTCGCCTCAAATATGTTCATGTGAGCATTGACACATATTCAGGTGCAGTGTATGCCTCTGCACACGCAGGAGAAAAATCCATACATGCCAAGCAACACCTAGTGCAAGCCTTTGCAGTGTTGGGAATTCCAAAAACAATCAAAACTGATAATGGCCCAGGGTATGTGTCCAAGGAGTTCCTAGAATTTGTCCAGCAGTGGGGAGTGGAGCATAAAACTGGCATCCCTCACTCCCCCACAGGTCAAGCTGTGATCGAGCGTGCACACCAAACGCTCAAACAGGTTCTGGCTAGGCAGAACTGCTCGGCTTCATGGATGACACCACAGCAGAAGCTCTGCAAAGCCATGTTCACCATCAATTTTCTAAACTGTTCATTTGAAAACATGAGTCCACCTGTGGTACGTCATTTTAACAGTGGTGATCAGTTTAAATTGTCTCAGCGTCCACCGGTTTTGATTAGGGATCCTGAAACTTGGGAAACCAGAGGTCCCTATGAGCTTGTGACCTGGGGTCGTGGCTATGCATGTGTGGCTACTCCCTCAGGCCCTCGGTGGATTCCCCAGAAGTGGGTGAAACCTTTTGTCCCCAAAAATCCAGCTCCAGCAGAAGGGGACGAGAAGCAAGTGACTGATGCTTCGAAGAGAAGACGCCGCCGGATGGAAGAGAAAGATCCTCCTTAGAGGTGGATTCCTTCTGGCAGAAACAGGAACTTTTAACATGTTTTAAAAATGTTTATTTTTCCCTTCCAGAGAAAACCTACCTCCCACTCAACCCTATGATGAACCCCATCCAAGTTGTCATCCTGCTAATGCTGAACAGTCTGGCAGCTGCATGGATCATCCCTCAGCCACGTCAGAACGTCTGGGTAACCCTGGCACAGACACTTCAGCAAGAAAACATATGTTTGTCCACTGCAGCAGCTAAGAATCCTATGTCTACCTGTCTGGTAGGAATTCCTTTGCAGGCTGGAGAATTTCCAGCAGGCTTGGACAAATACAGGTCCAACGAAATTCCAGAGGCACACACTCCACAACCACACCAAGATCAGCAAAAGCAAGGTGTGTTCACCATGAACCCCTTAGCGGAATGGGTGCAGGGTTTGCCCAGGGTAGCTCATGAACCCCAGGAGTTAGAACTATTGGGTTCCTCCCCTGCCACATACTGCATCCATTTCTCTGTCATCCCAAAACCCTCTAGCACTGACGAGTACCACCTTATAAGGCAGTTCCGGGGAGAATTTACTGCAAAGAGGTGGTGTCATAATATAAGCCACATTGCATCAGACAACCCATCCCACTCCAAACCCAGAAGCCTCCCTAGAGGATTGTTCTTGGTTTGTGGGGATCGGGCATGGGCAGGAATTCCATCCCGGCTTTTCGGAGGGCCATGTACCATAGGGCGATTGTCCGTGTTGACACCCAACCAAACTTTAATTCGTGAATGGACACACAAAAACAAATCGGCTGACAAAATTCAAAAAAGGAGTGCTGACATTTTGGACCCAAATTGTAATTCAGACATTTTTCATTGGGCAAAGTCAAAAAGAGTTGCTGTATCCCTGTTTCTTCCGTGGGTAGCAGCAGCCAAAGCTCTAGGTGAATTGGGCCACCTAGAGTGCTGGGTGGTCAAGCAGGCTAATTTAACATCTATCGCCATCAGCTCCCTCCTAGAAGACGAGGAGATTACCAGACAGGCCACGATCCAGAACCGTGCTGCTATCGATTATCTCTTGCTATTGCATGGACATGAATGCCAGGAATTTGAAGGACTCTGTTGCATGAATTTGTCCTCAAAGGCTCCAAACATCCATGCTGCCCTCCGAAGCATGAACAACATGATCGGACAAGTGAAGCAAGAATCAGAAGATTGGATCAAGGAACTGTTCAAGGGCTGGGGACTCACTGGGTGGTGGACTTCTGTAGTCAAAACAATTTTGTTACTTTTTGTTATCCTTTTCCTTGTAACCATAGCATTCGGAATCCTACGCTGTTTGATTTTCAAGGCTATTAATGGCCTCATATCTTCTACCTCAGAAGTCAACCATATAGAGTTGGCAAATCTAAAGCGGTCCGGTCTCCCTACCAACCATAAGTGGTGGGAAACCCACACTCCGTGTTAAACAGAATGTGAGAACTTCTCTCTGTATCTTTTTAAACAAAAAAAGGAGGAGATGTTACATCCCCCTGGGGAAATGGTTTCTTCTCCCTCAGGGACCCCTGGAACTCCTGTCATGTAGTCTGACCCTTCCTTCCCCTTCTGACCCCATTGGCTGTGTGCCAGCTAGCCCCTCCCTCAGAGACCCTAAGATAAAGGGTCCCCTGTCCCCCGGGAGCTCTCTCTCCCGGGACATCAACCTGGAATAAAGGACTTGCAGCTAAAAGGGTAAGAGAGCCTCTTTTGAATCCTTGTCCTGTCTTTCTTGATATAATCCTGTTAGGCCTGAGAAGGGCTGAGCTAGCTGAGACCCTTGGAGGGATACAGGATTGTGTCAGAAGCACACTACAGAAAGCTGACTGCACTGTTTACTCTGCCAAACCAAGCTGTGTGTTCTACAGAGCACACCCATGGAAATCAAGCCAAGAAGGCAGTAACACCTTTGTACTTGCTACTCCACACATGGCAAACAACCATCTGCAGCAGAATCTCAGCCAGTGCTGGAGAAAGCAGGAAAGTTGCTGCAGCAGCTTCTTGGCTGGCTGGGAACACAGAAAAGCAATGGCCCTGTTCATTCCGGCACAAGCAGAAGCACACAGCAAGAAAGCTGACTGCACTCTTTGCAAAAGGAAGCTCTGTGCCCTCTACTGCTCTGCAAGAGAAATGGAGCGAAATAGTCAGCCACACCTTTCTACTTGCTACTGCACACATGGCAAACAGCATCTGCAGCAGAATCTCAGCCAGTGCTGGAGAAAGCAGGAAAGTTGATGCAGCTGCTTCTTTGCTTGCTAGGACCCACTAAAACCAACAGGACTCATGCTTGGCACAAAGCAAGAAAGCACGAGTACACCAACAGAAAGCTGACTGCGGTGTCCACTCTGCACAACAAAGCTGCGTGTTCTAGAGAGCACTTTCATGGAAATGAAGCAAATAAAACAGTAGCAAGTTTGCTCGTGCTTCCGCAGACTTGAAAAACACAAGCTATATGAGAATCTCAGCCAGTGCTGGAAAAAGGCGGCAAAGCGTCTGCAGCAGCTTCTTGACTTGCTGTGGAAAAAAACCACCAGGCCTTGTTCATTCTGGCAAAAGCAGAAAAATGCACAAGCCCACCAACAGAAGGCTTGCTGCAGCGTTCACTCTGCCAAACCAAGCTGTGTGTTCTACAGAGCACACCCATGGAAATCAAGCAAAAAACCAGTAACATATTTGCTCTTGCTTCTATGGACACGAAAAACACCAACTGTAGCAGAGTCTCACCCAGTACTGGAGAAGGCAGGAAAGTTGCTGTAGCAGCTTCTCTACTTGCTGGCAACACTGAAAGCGCCAAGAGGGCTTGTGCTTGGACGAAATCCGGAAAGCACAAGCACAGCAAAAGGTAGCTGATTGCACTCTTTTCTCCCCAAAGAAAAAGAAGAAATAAAAACAAGTTCTGCGTTCCACATAGCACTTACCTAGAAATCAATCCAAAAAGTCTGGAGAAAGGACTAACAGCAACAGTGGCAGAATGTGAAGCGGTGCTGGAAAAGGCAGAAAAGTGTCTACAGTAGCTTCCTTGCTTACTGCGAACACAGAAAACCAACAAGGAGGTTCATTCTATCAAGCCGAGAAAGCTGACTGCACTGTTCACTGTGACAAACAAAGCGCTGTGGTCTCTACTGCTCTGAGAGACAAAGGCAGCAAACTAGCCCGCTACACCTTTGCTCTTCCTACTGCAGATGTGAAAAACACCATCTTTATCAGCCTCGCACAAAGTGGTGGAAAAGGCAGGAGACTCGCTTCAGCAGCTCGCTTGCTGAGAAAAACACAAAGCCTACAGGGCTAGTTGATTCCCGCAAACCGAGAAAGCAGAAGCACACTACAGAAAGCTGACTGCACTGTTTACTCTGCCAAACCAAGCTGTGTGTTCTACAGAGCACACCCATGGAAATCAAGCCAAGAAGGCAGTAACACCTTTGTACTTGCTACTCCACACATGGCAAACAACCATCTGCAGCAGAATCTCAGCCAGTGCTGGAGAAAGCAGGAAAGTTGCTGCAGCAGCTTCTTGGCTGGCTGGGAACACAGAAAAGCAATGGCCCTGTTCATTCCGGCACAAGCAGAAGCACACAGCAAGAAAGCTGACTGCACTCTTTGCAAAAGGAAGCTCTGTGCCCTCTACTGCTCTGCAAGAGAAATGGAGCGAAATAGTCAGCCACACCTTTCTACTTGCTACTGCACACATGGCAAACAGCATCTGCAGCAGAATCTCGGCCAGTGCTGGAGAAAGCAGGAAAGTTGATGCAGCTGCTTCTTTGCTTGCTAGGACCCACTAAAACCAACAGGACTCATGCTTGGCACAAAGCAAGAAAGCACGAGTACACCAACAGAAAGCTGACTGCGGTGTCCACTCTGCACAACAAAGCTGCGTGTTCTAGAGAGCACTTTCATGGAAATGAAGCAAATAAAACAGTAGCAAGTTTGCTCGTGCTTCCGCAGACATGAAAAACACAAGCTATATGAGAATCTCAGCCAGTGCTGGAAAAAGGCGGCAAAGCGTCTGCAGCAGCTTCTTGACTTGCTGAGGAAAAAAACCACCAGGCCTTGTTCATTCTGGCAAAAGCAGAAAAATGCACAAGCCCACCAACAGAAGGCTTGCTGCAGCGTTCACTCTGCCAAACCAAGCTGTGTGTTCTACAGAGCACACCCATGGAAATCAAGCAAAAAACCAGTAACATATTTGCTCTTGCTTCTATGGACACGAAAAACACCAACTGTAGCAGAGTCTCACCCAGTACTGGAGAAGGCAGGAAAGTTGCTGTAGCAGCTTCTCTACTTGCTGGCAACACTGAAAGCGCCAAGAGGGCTTGTGCTTGGACGAAATCAGGAAAGCACAAGCACAGCAAAAGGTAGCTGATTGCACTCTTTTCTCCGCAAAAAAAAAGAAGGAGAAATAAAAAAAAGTTCTGCGTTCCACATAGCACTTACCTAGAAATCAATCCAAAAAGTCTGGAGAAAGGACTAACAGCAACAGTGGCAGAATGTGAAGCGGTGCTGGAAAAGGCAGAAAAGTGTCTACAGTAGCTTCCTTGCTTACTGCGAACACAGAAAACCAACAAGGAGGTTCATTCTATCAAGCCGAGAAAGCTGACTGCACTGTTCACTGTGACAAACAAAGCGCTGTGGTCTCTACTGCTCTGAGAGACAAAGGCAGCAAACTAGCCCGCTACACCTTTGCTCTTCCTACTGCAGATGTGAAAAACACCATCTTTATCAGCCTCGCACAAAGTGGTGGAAAAGGCAGGAGACTCGCTTCAGCAGCTCGCTTGCTGAGAAAAACACAAAGCCTACAGGGCTAGTTGATTCCCGCAAACCGAGAAAGCAGAAGCACACTACAGAAAGCTGACTGCACTGTTTACTCTGCCAAACCAAGCTGTGTGTTCTACAGAGCACACCCATGGAAATCAAGCCAAGAAGGCAGTAACACCTTTGTACTTGCTACTCCACACATGGCAAACAACCATCTGCAGCAGAATCTCAGCCAGTGCTGGAGAAAGCAGGAAAGTTGCTGCAGCAGCTTCTTGGCTGGCTGGGAACACAGAAAAGCAATGGCCCTGTTCATTCCGGCACAAGCAGAAGCACACAGCAAGAAAGCTGACTGCACTCTTTGCAAAAGGAAGCTCTGTGCCCTCTACTGCTCTGCAAGAGAAATGGAGCGAAATAGTCAGCCACACCTTTCTACTTGCTACTGCACACATGGCAAACAGCATCTGCAGCAGAATCTCGGCCAGTGCTGGAGAAAGCAGGAAAGTTGATGCAGCTGCTTCTTTGCTTGCTAGGACCCACTAAAACCAACAGGACTCATGCTTGGCACAAAGCAAGAAAGCACGAGTACACCAACAGAAAGCTGACTGCGGTGTCCACTCTGCACAACAAAGCTGCGTGTTCTAGAGAGCACTTTCATGGAAATGAAGCAAATAAAACAGTAGCAAGTTTGCTCGTGCTTCCGCAGACTTGAAAAACACAAGCTATATGAGAATCTCAGCCAGTGCTGGAAAAAGGCGGCAAAGCGTCTGCAGCAGCTTCTTGACTTGCTGTGGAAAAAAACCACCAGGCCTTGTTCATTCTGGCAAAAGCAGAAAAATGCACAAGCCCACCAACAGAAGGCTTGCTGCAGCGTTCACTCTGCCAAACCAAGCTGTGTGTTCTACAGAGCACACCCATGGAAATCAAGCAAAAAACCAGTAACATATTTGCTCTTGCTTCTATGGACACGAAAAACACCAACTGTAGCAGAGTCTCACCCAGTACTGGAGAAGGCAGGAAAGTTGCTGTAGCAGCTTCTCTACTTGCTGGCAACACTGAAAGCGCCAAGAGGGCTTGTGCTTGGACGAAATCAGGAAAGCACAAGCACAGCAAAAGGTAGCTGATTGCACTCTTTTCTCCCCAAAGAAAAAGAAGAAATAAAAACAAGTTCTGCGTTCCACATAGCACTTACCTAGAAATCAATCCAAAAAGTCTGGAGAAAGGACTAACAGCAACAGTGGCAGAATGTGAAGCGGTGCTGGAAAAGGCAGAAAAGTGTCTACAGTAGCTTCCTTGCTTACTGCGAACACAGAAAACCAACAAGGAGGTTCATTCTATCAAGCCGAGAAAGCTGACTGCACTGTTCACTGTGACAAACAAAGCGCTGTGGTCTCTACTGCTCTGAGAGACAAAGGCAGCAAACTAGCCCGCTACACCTTTGCTCTTCCTACTGCAGATGTGAAAAACACCATCTTTATCAGCCTCGCACAAAGTGGTGGAAAAGGCAGGAGACTCGCTTCAGCAGCTCGCTTGCTGAGAAAAACACAAAGCCTACAGGGCTAGTTGATTCCCGCAAACCGAGAAAGCAGAAGCACACTACAGAAAGCTGACTGCACTGTTTACTCTGCCAAACCAAGCTGTGTGTTCTACAGAGCACACCCATGGAAATCAAGCCAAGAAGGCAGTAACACCTTTGTACTTGCTACTCCACACATGGCAAACAACCATCTGCAGCAGAATCTCAGCCAGTGCTGGAGAAAGCAGGAAAGTTGCTGCAGCAGCTTCTTGGCTGGCTGGGAACACAGAAAAGCAATGGCCCTGTTCATTCCGGCACAAGCAGAAGCACACAGCAAGAAAGCTGACTGCACTCTTTGCAAAAGGAAGCTCTGTGCCCTCTACTGCTCTGCAAGAGAAATGGAGCGAAATAGTCAGCCACACCTTTCTACTTGCTACTGCACACATGGCAAACAGCATCTGCAGCAGAATCTCGGCCAGTGCTGGAGAAAGCAGGAAAGTTGATGCAGCTGCTTCTTTGCTTGCTAGGACCCACTAAAACCAACAGGACTCATGCTTGGCACAAAGCAAGAAAGCACGAGTACACCAACAGAAAGCTGACTGCGGTGTCCACTCTGCACAACAAAGCTGCGTGTTCTAGAGAGCACTTTCATGGAAATGAAGCAAATAAAACAGTAGCAAGTTTGCTCGTGCTTCCGCAGACTTGAAAAACACAAGCTATATGAGAATCTCAGCCAGTGCTGGAAAAAGGCGGCAAAGCGTCTGCAGCAGCTTCTTGACTTGCTGAGGAAAAAAACCACCAGGCCTTGTTCATTCTGGCAAAAGCAGAAAAATGCACAAGCCCACCAACAGAAGGCTTGCTGCAGCGTTCACTCTGCCAAACCAAGCTGTGTGTTCTACAGAGCACACCCATGGAAATCAAGCAAAAAGCCAGTAACATATTTGCTCTTGCTTCTATGGACACGAAAAACACCAACTGTAGCAGAGTCTCACCCAGTACTGGAGAAGGCAGGAAAGTTGCTGTAGCAGCTTCTCTAATTGCTGGCAACACTGAAAGCGCCAAGAGGGCTTGTGCTTGGACGAAATCAGGAAAGCACAAGCACAGCAAAAAATAGCTGATTGCACTCTTTTCTCCCCAAAGAAAAAGAAGAAGAAATAAAAACAAGTTCTGCGTTCCACATAGCACTTACCTAGAAATCAATCCAAAAAGTCTGGAGAAAGGACTAACAGCAACAGTGGCAGAATGTGAAGCGGTGCTGGAAAAGGCAGAAAAGTGTCTACAGTAGCTTCCTTGCTTACTGCGAACACAGAAAACCAACAAGGAGGTTCATTCTATCAAGCCGAGAAAGCTGACTGCACTGTTCACTGTGACAAACAAAGCGCTGTGGTCTCTACTGCTCTGAGAGACAAAGGCAGCAAACTAGCCCGCTACACCTTTGCTCTTTCTACTGCAGATGTGAAAAACACCATCTTTATCAGCCTCGCACAAAGTGGTGGAAAAGGCAGGAGACTCGCTTCAGCAGCTCGCTTGCTGAGAAAAACACAAAGCCTACAGGGCTAGTTGATTCCCGCAAACCGAGAAAGCAGAAGCACACTACAGAAAGCTGACTGCACTGTTTACTCTGCCAAACCAAGCTGTGTGTTCTACAGAGCACACCCATGGAAATCAAGCCAAGAAGGCAGTAACACCTTTGTACTTGCTACTCCACACATGGCAAACAACCATCTGCAGCAGAATCTCAGCCAGTGCTGGAGAAAGCAGGAAAGTTGCTGCAGCAGCTTCTTGGCTGGCTGGGAACACAGAAAAGCAATGGCCCTGTTCATTCCGGCACAAGCAGAAGCACACAGCAAGAAAGCTGACTGCACTCTTTGCAAAAGGAAGCTCTGTGCCCTCTACTGCTCTGCAAGAGAAATGGAGCGAAATAGTCAGCCACACCTTTCTACTTGCTACTGCACACATGGCAAACAGCATCTGCAGCAGAATCTCGGCCAGTGCTGGAGAAAGCAGGAAAGTTGATGCAGCTGCTTCTTTGCTTGCTAGGACCCACTAAAACCAACAGGACTCATGCTTGGCACAAAGCAAGAAAGCACGAGTACACCAACAGAAAGCTGACTGCGGTGTCCACTCTGCACAACAAAGCTGCGTGTTCTAGAGAGCACTTTCATGGAAATGAAGCAAATAAAACAGTAGCAAGTTTGCTCGTGCTTCCGCAGACTTGAAAAACACAAGCTATATGAGAATCTCAGCCAGTGCTGGAAAAAGGCGGCAAAGCGTCTGCAGCAGCTTCTTGACTTGCTGTGGAAAAAAACCACCAGGCCTTGTTCATTCTGGCAAAAGCAGAAAAATGCACAAGCCCACCAACAGAAGGCTTGCTGCAGCGTTCACTCTGCCAAACCAAGCTGTGTGTTCTACAGAGCACACCCATGGAAATCAAGCAAAAAACCAGTAACATATTTGCTCTTGCTTCTATGGACACGAAAAACACCAACTGTAGCAGAGTCTCACCCAGTACTGGAGAAGGCAGGAAAGTTGCTGTAGCAGCTTCTCTACTTGCTGGCAACACTGAAAGCGCCAAGAGGGCTTGTGCTTGGACGAAATCCGGAAAGCACAAGCACAGCAAAAGGTAGCTGATTGCACTCTTTTCTCCCCAAAGAAAAAGAAGAAATAAAAACAAGTTCTGCGTTCCACATAGCACTTACCTAGAAATCAATCCAAAAAGTCTGGAGAAAGGACTAACAGCAACAGTGGCAGAATGTGAAGCGGTGCTGGAAAAGGCAGAAAAGTGTCTACAGTAGCTTCCTTGCTTACTGCGAACACAGAAAACCAACAAGGAGGTTCATTCTATCAAGCCGAGAAAGCTGACTGCACTGTTCACTGTGACAAACAAAGCGCTGTGGTCTCTACTGCTCTGAGAGACAAAGGCAGCAAACTAGCCCGCTACACCTTTGCTCTTCCTACTGCAGATGTGAAAAACACCATCTTTATCAGCCTCGCACAAAGTGGTGGAAAAGGCAGGAGACTCGCTTCAGCAGCTCGCTTGCTGAGAAAAACACAAAGCCTACAGGGCTAGTTGATTCCCGCAAACCGAGAAAGCAGAAGCACACTACAGAAAGCTGACTGCACTGTTTACTCTGCCAAACCAAGCTGTGTGTTCTACAGAGCACACCCATGGAAATCAAGCCAAGAAGGCAGTAACACCTTTGTACTTGCTACTCCACACATGGCAAACAACCATCTGCAGCAGAATCTCAGCCAGTGCTGGAGAAAGCAGGAAAGTTGCTGCAGCAGCTTCTTGGCTGGCTGGGAACACAGAAAAGCAATGGCCCTGTTCATTCCGGCACAAGCAGAAGCACACAGCAAGAAAGCTGACTGCACTCTTTGCAAAAGGAAGCTCTGTGCCCTCTACTGCTCTGCAAGAGAAATGGAGCGAAATAGTCAGCCACACCTTTCTACTTGCTACTGCACACATGGCAAACAGCAACTGCAGCAGAATCTCGGCCAGTGCTGGAGAAAGCAGGAAAGTTGATGCAGCTGCTCCTTTGCTTGCTAGGACCCACTAAAACCAACAGGACTCATGCTTGGCACAAAGCAAGAAAGCACGAGTACACCAACAGAAAGCTGACTGCGGTGTCCACTCTGCACAACAAAGCTGCGTGTTCTAGAGAGCACTTTCATGGAAATGAAGCAAATAAAACAGTAGCAAGTTTGCTCGTGCTTCCGCAGACTTGAAAAACACAAGCTATATGAGAATCTCAGCCAGTGCTGGAAAAAGGCGGCAAAGCGTCTGCAGCAGCTTCTTGACTTGCTGAGGAAAAAAACCACCAGGCCTTGTTCATTCTGGCAAAAGCAGAAAAATGCACAAGCCCACCAACAGAAGGCTTGCTGCAGCGTTCACTCTGCCAAACCAAGCTGTGTGTTCTACAGAGCACACCCATGGAAATCAAGCAAAAAGCCAGTAACATATTTGCTCTTGCTTCTATGGACACGAAAAACACCAACTGTAGCAGAGTCTCACCCAGTACTGGAGAAGGCAGGAAAGTTGCTGTAGCAGCTTCTCTAATTGCTGGCAACACTGAAAGCGCCAAGAGGGCTTGTGCTTGGACGAAATCAGGAAAGCACAAGCACAGCAAAAAATAGCTGATTGCACTCTTTTCTCCCCAAAGAAAAAGAAGAAGAAATAAAAACAAGTTCTGCGTTCCACATAGCACTTACCTAGAAATCAATCCAAAAAGTCTGGAGAAAGGACTAACAGCAACAGTGGCAGAATGTGAAGCGGTGCTGGAAAAGGCAGAAAAGTGTCTACAGTAGCTTCCTTGCTTACTGCGAACACAGAAAACCAACAAGGAGGTTCATTCTATCAAGCCGAGAAAGCTGACTGCACTGTTCACTGTGACAAACAAAGCGCTGTGGTCTCTACTGCTCTGAGAGACAAAGGCAGCAAACTAGCCCGCTACACCTTTGCTCTTTCTACTGCAGATGTGAAAAACACCATCTTTATCAGCCTCGCACAAAGTGGTGGAAAAGGCAGGAGACTCGCTTCAGCAGCTCGCTTGCTGAGAAAAACACAAAGCCTACAGGGCTAGTTGATTCCCGCAAACCGAGAAAGCAGAAGCACACTACAGAAAGCTGACTGCACTGTTTACTCTGCCAAACCAAGCTGTGTGTTCTACAGAGCACACCCATGGAAATCAAGCCAAGAAGGCAGTAACACCTTTGTACTTGCTACTCCACACATGGCAAACAACCATCTGCAGCAGAATCTCAGCCAGTGCTGGAGAAAGCAGGAAAGTTGCTGCAGCAGCTTCTTGGCTGGCTGGGAACACAGAAAAGCAATGGCCCTGTTCATTCCGGCACAAGCAGAAGCACACAGCAAGAAAGCTGACTGCACTCTTTGCAAAAGGAAGCTCTGTGCCCTCTACTGCTCTGCAAGAGAAATGGAGCGAAATAGTCAGCCACACCTTTCTACTTGCTACTGCACACATGGCAAACAGCATCTGCAGCAGAATCTCAGCCAGTGCTGGAGAAAGCAGGAAAGTTGATGCAGCTGCTTCTTTGCTTGCTAGGACCCACTAAAACCAACAGGACTCATGCTTGGCACAAAGCAAGAAAGCACGAGTACACCAACAGAAAGCTGACTGCGGTGTCCACTCTGCACAACAAAGCTGCGTGTTCTAGAGAGCACTTTCATGGAAATGAAGCAAATAAAACAGTAGCAAGTTTGCTCGTGCTTCCGCAGACTTGAAAAACACAAGCTATATGAGAATCTCAGCCAGTGCTGGAAAAAGGCGGCAAAGCGTCTGCAGCAGCTTCTTGACTTGCTGTGGAAAAAAACCACCAGGCCTTGTTCATTCTGGCAAAAGCAGAAAAATGCACAAGCCCACCAACAGAAGGCTTGCTGCAGCGTTCACTCTGCCAAACCAAGCTGTGTGTTCTACAGAGCACACCCATGGAAATCAAGCAAAAAACCAGTAACATATTTGCTCTTGCTTCTATGGACACGAAAAACACCAACTGTAGCAGAGTCTCACCCAGTACTGGAGAAGGCAGGAAAGTTGCTGTAGCAGCTTCTCTACTTGCTGGCAACACTGAAAGCGCCAAGAGGGCTTGTGCTTGGACGAAATCCGGAAAGCACAAGCACAGCAAAAGGTAGCTGATTGCACTCTTTTCTCCCCAAAGAAAAAGAAGAAATAAAAACAAGTTCTGCGTTCCACATAGCACTTACCTAGAAATCAATCCAAAAAGTCTGGAGAAAGGACTAACAGCAACAGTGGCAGAATGTGAAGCGGTGCTGGAAAAGGCAGAAAAGTGTCTACAGTAGCTTCCTTGCTTACTGCGAACACAGAAAACCAACAAGGAGGTTCATTCTATCAAGCCGAGAAAGCTGACTGCACTGTTCACTGTGACAAACAAAGCGCTGTGGTCTCTACTGCTCTGAGAGACAAAGGCAGCAAACTAGCCCGCTACACCTTTGCTCTTCCTACTGCAGATGTGAAAAACACCATCTTTATCAGCCTCGCACAAAGTGGTGGAAAAGGCAGGAGACTCGCTTCAGCAGCTCGCTTGCTGAGAAAAACACAAAGCCTACAGGGCTAGTTGATTCCCGCAAACCGAGAAAGCAGAAGCACACTACAGAAAGCTGACTGCACTGTTTACTCTGCCAAACCAAGCTGTGTGTTCTACAGAGCACACCCATGGAAATCAAGCCAAGAAGGCAGTAACACCTTTGTACTTGCTACTCCACACATGGCAAACAACCATCTGCAGCAGAATCTCAGCCAGTGCTGGAGAAAGCAGGAAAGTTGCTGCAGCAGCTTCTTGGCTGGCTGGGAACACAGAAAAGCAATGGCCCTGTTCATTCCGGCACAAGCAGAAGCACACAGCAAGAAAGCTGACTGCACTCTTTGCAAAAGGAAGCTCTGTGCCCTCTACTGCTCTGCAAGAGAAATGGAGCGAAATAGTCAGCCACACCTTTCTACTTGCTACTGCACACATGGCAAACAGCAACTGCAGCAGAATCTCGGCCAGTGCTGGAGAAAGCAGGAAAGTTGATGCAGCTGCTTCTTTGCTTGCTAGGACCCACTAAAACCAACAGGACTCATGCTTGGCACAAAGCAAGAAAGCACGAGTACACCAACAGAAAGCTGACTGCGGTGTCCACTCTGCACAACAAAGCTGCGTGTTCTAGAGAGCACTTTCATGGAAATGAAGCAAATAAAACAGTAGCAAGTTTGCTCGTGCTTCCGCAGACATGAAAAACACAAGCTATATGAGAATCTCAGCCAGTGCTGGAAAAAGGCGGCAAAGCGTCTGCAGCAGCTTCTTGACTTGCTGAGGAAAAAAACCACCAGGCCTTGTTCATTCTGGCAAAAGCAGAAAAATGCACAAGCCCACCAACAGAAGGCTTGCTGCAGCGTTCACTCTGCCAAACCAAGCTGTGTGTTCTACAGAGCACACCCATGGAAATCAAGCAAAAAACCAGTAACATATTTGCTCTTGCTTCTATGGACACGAAAAACACCAACTGTAGCAGAGTCTCACCCAGTACTGGAGAAGGCAGGAAAGTTGCTGTAGCAGCTTCTCTACTTGCTGGCAACACTGAAAGCGCCAAGAGGGCTTGTGCTTGGACGAAATCAGGAAAGCACAAGCACAGCAAAAGGTAGCTGATTGCACTCTTTTCTCCCCAAAGAAAAAGAAGGAGAAATAAAAAAAAGTTCTGCGTTCCACATAGCACTTACCTAGAAATCAATCCAAAAAGTCTGGAGAAAGGACTAACAGCAACAGTGGCAGAATGTGAAGCGGTGCTGGAAAAGGCAGAAAAGTGTCTACAGTAGCTTCCTTGCTTACTGCGAACACAGAAAACCAACAAGGAGGTTCATTCTATCAAGCCGAGAAAGCTGACTGCACTGTTCACTGTGACAAACAAAGCGCTGTGGTCTCTACTGCTCTGAGAGACAAAGGCAGCAAACTAGCCCGCTACACCTTTGCTCTTCCTACTGCAGATGTGAAAAACACCATCTTTATCAGCCTCGCACAAAGTGGTGGAAAAGGCAGGAGACTCGCTTCAGCAGCTCGCTTGCTGAGAAAAACACAAAGCCTACAGGGCTAGTTGATTCCCGCAAACCGAGAAAGCAGAAGCACACTACAGAAAGCTGACTGCACTGTTTACTCTGCCAAACCAAGCTGTGTGTTCTACAGAGCACACCCATGGAAATCAAGCCAAGAAGGCAGTAACACCTTTGTACTTGCTACTCCACACATGGCAAACAACCATCTGCAGCAGAATCTCAGCCAGTGCTGGAGAAAGCAGGAAAGTTGCTGCAGCAGCTTCTTGGCTGGCTGGGAACACAGAAAAGCAATGGCCCTGTTCATTCCGGCACAAGCAGAAGCACACAGCAAGAAAGCTGACTGCACTCTTTGCAAAAGGAAGCTCTGTGCCCTCTACTGCTCTGCAAGAGAAATGGAGCGAAATAGTCAGCCACACCTTTCTACTTGCTACTGCACACATGGCAAACAGCATCTGCAGCAGAATCTCGGCCAGTGCTGGAGAAAGCAGGAAAGTTGATGCAGCTGCTTCTTTGCTTGCTAGGACCCACTAAAACCAACAGGACTCATGCTTGGCACAAAGCAAGAAAGCACGAGTACACCAACAGAAAGCTGACTGCGGTGTCCACTCTGCACAACAAAGCTGCGTGTTCTAGAGAGCACTTTCATGGAAATGAAGCAAATAAAACAGTAGCAAGTTTGCTCGTGCTTCCGCAGACTTGAAAAACACAAGCTATATGAGAATCTCAGCCAGTGCTGGAAAAAGGCGGCAAAGCGTCTGCAGCAGCTTCTTGACTTGCTGAGGAAAAAAACCACCAGGCCTTGTTCATTCTGGCAAAAGCAGAAAAATGCACAAGCCCACCAACAGAAGGCTTGCTGCAGCGTTCACTCTGCCAAACCAAGCTGTGTGTTCTACAGAGCACACCCATGGAAATCAAGCAAAAAGCCAGTAACATATTTGCTCTTGCTTCTATGGACACGAAAAACACCAACTGTAGCAGAGTCTCACCCAGTACTGGAGAAGGCAGGAAAGTTGCTGTAGCAGCTTCTCTAATTGCTGGCAACACTGAAAGCGCCAAGAGGGCTTGTGCTTGGACGAAATCAGGAAAGCACAAGCACAGCAAAAAATAGCTGATTGCACTCTTTTCTCCCCAAAGAAAAAGAAGAAGAAATAAAAACAAGTTCTGCGTTCCACATAGCACTTACCTAGAAATCAATCCAAAAAGTCTGGAGAAAGGACTAACAGCAACAGTGGCAGAATGTGAAGCGGTGCTGGAAAAGGCAGAAAAGTGTCTACAGTAGCTTCCTTGCTTACTGCGAACACAGAAAACCAACAAGGAGGTTCATTCTATCAAGCCGAGAAAGCTGACTGCACTGTTCACTGTGACAAACAAAGCGCTGTGGTCTCTACTGCTCTGAGAGACAAAGGCAGCAAACTAGCCCGCTACACCTTTGCTCTTTCTACTGCAGATGTGAAAAACACCATCTTTATCAGCCTCGCACAAAGTGGTGGAAAAGGCAGGAGACTCGCTTCAGCAGCTCGCTTGCTGAGAAAAACACAAAGCCTACAGGGCTAGTTGATTCCCGCAAACCGAGAAAGCAGAAGCACACTACAGAAAGCTGACTGCACTGTTTACTCTGCCAAACCAAGCTGTGTGTTCTACAGAGCACACCCATGGAAATCAAGCCAAGAAGGCAGTAACACCTTTGTACTTGCTACTCCACACATGGCAAACAACCATCTGCAGCAGAATCTCAGCCAGTGCTGGAGAAAGCAGGAAAGTTGCTGCAGCAGCTTCTTGGCTGGCTGGGAACACAGAAAAGCAATGGCCCTGTTCATTCCGGCACAAGCAGAAGCACACAGCAAGAAAGCTGACTGCACTCTTTGCAAAAGGAAGCTCTGTGCCCTCTACTGCTCTGCAAGAGAAATGGAGCGAAATAGTCAGCCACACCTTTCTACTTGCTACTGCACACATGGCAAACAGCATCTGCAGCAGAATCTCGGCCAGTGCTGGAGAAAGCAGGAAAGTTGATGCAGCTGCTTCTTTGCTTGCTAGGACCCACTAAAACCAACAGGACTCATGCTTGGCACAAAGCAAGAAAGCACGAGTACACCAACAGAAAGCTGACTGCGGTGTCCACTCTGCACAACAAAGCTGCGTGTTCTAGAGAGCACTTTCATGGAAATGAAGCAAATAAAACAGTAGCAAGTTTGCTCGTGCTTCCGCAGACTTGAAAAACACAAGCTATATGAGAATCTCAGCCAGTGCTGGAAAAAGGCGGCAAAGCGTCTGCAGCAGCTTCTTGACTTGCTGTGGAAAAAAACCACCAGGCCTTGTTCATTCTGGCAAAAGCAGAAAAATGCACAAGCCCACCAACAGAAGGCTTGCTGCAGCGTTCACTCTGCCAAACCAAGCTGTGTGTTCTACAGAGCACACCCATGGAAATCAAGCAAAAAACCAGTAACATATTTGCTCTTGCTTCTATGGACACGAAAAACACCAACTGTAGCAGAGTCTCACCCAGTACTGGAGAAGGCAGGAAAGTTGCTGTAGCAGCTTCTCTACTTGCTGGCAACACTGAAAGCGCCAAGAGGGCTTGTGCTTGGACGAAATCAGGAAAGCACAAGCACAGCAAAAGGTAGCTGATTGCACTCTTTTCTCCCCAAAGAAAAAGAAGAAATAAAAACAAGTTCTGCGTTCCACATAGCACTTACCTAGAAATCAATCCAAAAAGTCTGGAGAAAGGACTAACAGCAACAGTGGCAGAATGTGAAGCGGTGCTGGAAAAGGCAGAAAAGTGTCTACAGTAGCTTCCTTGCTTACTGCGAACACAGAAAACCAACAAGGAGGTTCATTCTATCAAGCCGAGAAAGCTGACTGCACTGTTCACTGTGACAAACAAAGCGCTGTGGTCTCTACTGCTCTGAGAGACAAAGGCAGCAAACTAGCCCGCTACACCTTTGCTCTTCCTACTGCAGATGTGAAAAACACCATCTTTATCAGCCTCGCACAAAGTGGTGGAAAAGGCAGGAGACTCGCTTCAGCAGCTCGCTTGCTGAGAAAAACACAAAGCCTACAGGGCTAGTTGATTCCCGCAAACCGAGAAAGCAGAAGCACACTACAGAAAGCTGACTGCACTGTTTACTCTGCCAAACCAAGCTGTGTGTTCTACAGAGCACACCCATGGAAATCAAGCCAAGAAGGCAGTAACACCTTTGTACTTGCTACTCCACACATGGCAAACAACCATCTGCAGCAGAATCTCAGCCAGTGCTGGAGAAAGCAGGAAAGTTGCTGCAGCAGCTTCTTGGCTGGCTGGGAACACAGAAAAGCAATGGCCCTGTTCATTCCGGCACAAGCAGAAGCACACAGCAAGAAAGCTGACTGCACTCTTTGCAAAAGGAAGCTCTGTGCCCTCTACTGCTCTGCAAGAGAAATGGAGCGAAATAGTCAGCCACACCTTTCTACTTGCTACTGCACACATGGCAAACAGCATCTGCAGCAGAATCTCGGCCAGTGCTGGAGAAAGCAGGAAAGTTGATGCAGCTGCTTCTTTGCTTGCTAGGACCCACTAAAACCAACAGGACTCATGCTTGGCACAAAGCAAGAAAGCACGAGTACACCAACAGAAAGCTGACTGCGGTGTCCACTCTGCACAACAAAGCTGCGTGTTCTAGAGAGCACTTTCATGGAAATGAAGCAAATAAAACAGTAGCAAGTTTGCTCGTGCTTCCGCAGACTTGAAAAACACAAGCTATATGAGAATCTCAGCCAGTGCTGGAAAAAGGCGGCAAAGCGTCTGCAGCAGCTTCTTGACTTGCTGTGGAAAAAAACCACCAGGCCTTGTTCATTCTGGCAAAAGCAGAAAAATGCACAAGCCCACCAACAGAAGGCTTGCTGCAGCGTTCACTCTGCCAAACCAAGCTGTGTGTTCTACAGAGCACACCCATGGAAATCAAGCAAAAAACCAGTAACATATTTGCTCTTGCTTCTATGGACACGAAAAACACCAACTGTAGCAGAGTCTCACCCAGTACTGGAGAAGGCAGGAAAGTTGCTGTAGCAGCTTCTCTACTTGCTGGCAACACTGAAAGCGCCAAGAGGGCTTGTGCTTGGACGAAATCCGGAAAGCACAAGCACAGCAAAAGGTAGCTGATTGCACTCTTTTCTCCCCAAAGAAAAAGAAGAAATAAAAACAAGTTCTGCGTTCCACATAGCACTTACCTAGAAATCAATCCAAAAAGTCTGGAGAAAGGACTAACAGCAACAGTGGCAGAATGTGAAGCGGTGCTGGAAAAGGCAGAAAAGTGTCTACAGTAGCTTCCTTGCTTACTGCGAACACAGAAAACCAACAAGGAGGTTCATTCTATCAAGCCGAGAAAGCTGACTGCACTGTTCACTGTGACAAACAAAGCGCTGTGGTCTCTACTGCTCTGAGAGACAAAGGCAGCAAACTAGCCCGCTACACCTTTGCTCTTCCTACTGCAGATGTGAAAAACACCATCTTTATCAGCCTCGCACAAAGTGGTGGAAAAGGCAGGAGACTCGCTTCAGCAGCTCGCTTGCTGAGAAAAACACAAAGCCTACAGGGCTAGTTGATTCCCGCAAACCGAGAAAGCAGAAGCACACTACAGAAAGCTGACTGCACTGTTTACTCTGCCAAACCAAGCTGTGTGTTCTACAGAGCACACCCATGGAAATCAAGCCAAGAAGGCAGTAACACCTTTGTACTTGCTACTCCACACATGGCAAACAACCATCTGCAGCAGAATCTCAGCCAGTGCTGGAGAAAGCAGGAAAGTTGCTGCAGCAGCTTCTTGGCTGGCTGGGAACACAGAAAAGCAATGGCCCTGTTCATTCCGGCACAAGCAGAAGCACACAGCAAGAAAGCTGACTGCACTCTTTGCAAAAGGAAGCTCTGTGCCCTCTACTGCTCTGCAAGAGAAATGGAGCGAAATAGTCAGCCACACCTTTCTACTTGCTACTGCACACATGGCAAACAGCAACTGCAGCAGAATCTCGGCCAGTGCTGGAGAAAGCAGGAAAGTTGATGCAGCTGCTCCTTTGCTTGCTAGGACCCACTAAAACCAACAGGACTCATGCTTGGCACAAAGCAAGAAAGCACGAGTACACCAACAGAAAGCTGACTGCGGTGTCCACTCTGCACAACAAAGCTGCGTGTTCTAGAGAGCACTTTCATGGAAATGAAGCAAATAAAACAGTAGCAAGTTTGCTCGTGCTTCCGCAGACTTGAAAAACACAAGCTATATGAGAATCTCAGCCAGTGCTGGAAAAAGGCGGCAAAGCGTCTGCAGCAGCTTCTTGACTTGCTGAGGAAAAAAACCACCAGGCCTTGTTCATTCTGGCAAAAGCAGAAAAATGCACAAGCCCACCAACAGAAGGCTTGCTGCAGCGTTCACTCTGCCAAACCAAGCTGTGTGTTCTACAGAGCACACCCATGGAAATCAAGCAAAAAGCCAGTAACATATTTGCTCTTGCTTCTATGGACACGAAAAACACCAACTGTAGCAGAGTCTCACCCAGTACTGGAGAAGGCAGGAAAGTTGCTGTAGCAGCTTCTCTAATTGCTGGCAACACTGAAAGCGCCAAGAGGGCTTGTGCTTGGACGAAATCAGGAAAGCACAAGCACAGCAAAAAATAGCTGATTGCACTCTTTTCTCCCCAAAGAAAAAGAAGAAGAAATAAAAACAAGTTCTGCGTTCCACATAGCACTTACCTAGAAATCAATCCAAAAAGTCTGGAGAAAGGACTAACAGCAACAGTGGCAGAATGTGAAGCGGTGCTGGAAAAGGCAGAAAAGTGTCTACAGTAGCTTCCTTGCTTACTGCGAACACAGAAAACCAACAAGGAGGTTCATTCTATCAAGCCGAGAAAGCTGACTGCACTGTTCACTGTGACAAACAAAGCGCTGTGGTCTCTACTGCTCTGAGAGACAAAGGCAGCAAACTAGCCCGCTACACCTTTGCTCTTTCTACTGCAGATGTGAAAAACACCATCTTTATCAGCCTCGCACAAAGTGGTGGAAAAGGCAGGAGACTCGCTTCAGCAGCTCGCTTGCTGAGAAAAACACAAAGCCTACAGGGCTAGTTGATTCCCGCAAACCGAGAAAGCAGAAGCACACTACAGAAAGCTGACTGCACTGTTTACTCTGCCAAACCAAGCTGTGTGTTCTACAGAGCACACCCATGGAAATCAAGCCAAGAAGGCAGTAACACCTTTGTACTTGCTACTCCACACATGGCAAACAACCATCTGCAGCAGAATCTCAGCCAGTGCTGGAGAAAGCAGGAAAGTTGCTGCAGCAGCTTCTTGGCTGGCTGGGAACACAGAAAAGCAATGGCCCTGTTCATTCCGGCACAAGCAGAAGCACACAGCAAGAAAGCTGACTGCACTCTTTGCAAAAGGAAGCTCTGTGCCCTCTACTGCTCTGCAAGAGAAATGGAGCGAAATAGTCAGCCACACCTTTCTACTTGCTACTGCACACATGGCAAACAGCATCTGCAGCAGAATCTCGGCCAGTGCTGGAGAAAGCAGGAAAGTTGATGCAGCTGCTTCTTTGCTTGCTAGGACCCACTAAAACCAACAGGACTCATGCTTGGCACAAAGCAAGAAAGCACGAGTACACCAACAGAAAGCTGACTGCGGTGTCCACTCTGCACAACAAAGCTGCGTGTTCTAGAGAGCACTTTCATGGAAATGAAGCAAATAAAACAGTAGCAAGTTTGCTCGTGCTTCCGCAGACTTGAAAAACACAAGCTATATGAGAATCTCAGCCAGTGCTGGAAAAAGGCGGCAAAGCGTCTGCAGCAGCTTCTTGACTTGCTGTGGAAAAAAACCACCAGGCCTTGTTCATTCTGGCAAAAGCAGAAAAATGCACAAGCCCACCAACAGAAGGCTTGCTGCAGCGTTCACTCTGCCAAACCAAGCTGTGTGTTCTACAGAGCACACCCATGGAAATCAAGCAAAAAACCAGTAACATATTTGCTCTTGCTTCTATGGACACGAAAAACACCAACTGTAGCAGAGTCTCACCCAGTACTGGAGAAGGCAGGAAAGTTGCTGTAGCAGCTTCTCTACTTGCTGGCAACACTGAAAGCGCCAAGAGGGCTTGTGCTTGGACGAAATCCGGAAAGCACAAGCACAGCAAAAGGTAGCTGATTGCACTCTTTTCTCCCCAAAGAAAAAGAAGAAATAAAAACAAGTTCTGCGTTCCACATAGCACTTACCTAGAAATCAATCCAAAAAGTCTGGAGAAAGGACTAACAGCAACAGTGGCAGAATGTGAAGCGGTGCTGGAAAAGGCAGAAAAGTGTCTACAGTAGCTTCCTTGCTTACTGCGAACACAGAAAACCAACAAGGAGGTTCATTCTATCAAGCCGAGAAAGCTGACTGCACTGTTCACTGTGACAAACAAAGCGCTGTGGTCTCTACTGCTCTGAGAGACAAAGGCAGCAAACTAGCCCGCTACACCTTTGCTCTTCCTACTGCAGATGTGAAAAACACCATCTTTATCAGCCTCGCACAAAGTGGTGGAAAAGGCAGGAGACTCGCTTCAGCAGCTCGCTTGCTGAGAAAAACACAAAGCCTACAGGGCTAGTTGATTCCCGCAAACCGAGAAAGCAGAAGCACACTACAGAAAGCTGACTGCACTGTTTACTCTGCCAAACCAAGCTGTGTGTTCTACAGAGCACACCCATGGAAATCAAGCCAAGAAGGCAGTAACACCTTTGTACTTGCTACTCCACACATGGCAAACAACCATCTGCAGCAGAATCTCAGCCAGTGCTGGAGAAAGCAGGAAAGTTGCTGCAGCAGCTTCTTGGCTGGCTGGGAACACAGAAAAGCAATGGCCCTGTTCATTCCGGCACAAGCAGAAGCACACAGCAAGAAAGCTGACTGCACTCTTTGCAAAAGGAAGCTCTGTGCCCTCTACTGCTCTGCAAGAGAAATGGAGCGAAATAGTCAGCCACACCTTTCTACTTGCTACTGCACACATGGCAAACAGCATCTGCAGCAGAATCTCGGCCAGTGCTGGAGAAAGCAGGAAAGTTGATGCAGCTGCTTCTTTGCTTGCTAGGACCCACTAAAACCAACAGGACTCATGCTTGGCACAAAGCAAGAAAGCACGAGTACACCAACAGAAAGCTGACTGCGGTGTCCACTCTGCACAACAAAGCTGCGTGTTCTAGAGAGCACTTTCATGGAAATGAAGCAAATAAAACAGTAGCAAGTTTGCTCGTGCTTCCGCAGACTTGAAAAACACAAGCTATATGAGAATCTCAGCCAGTGCTGGAAAAAGGCGGCAAAGCGTCTGCAGCAGCTTCTTGACTTGCTGAGGAAAAAAACCACCAGGCCTTGTTCATTCTGGCAAAAGCAGAAAAATGCACAAGCCCACCAACAGAAGGCTTGCTGCAGCGTTCACTCTGCCAAACCAAGCTGTGTGTTCTACAGAGCACACCCATGGAAATCAAGCAAAAAGCCAGTAACATATTTGCTCTTGCTTCTATGGACACGAAAAACACCAACTGTAGCAGAGTCTCACCCAGTACTGGAGAAGGCAGGAAAGTTGCTGTAGCAGCTTCTCTAATTGCTGGCAACACTGAAAGCGCCAAGAGGGCTTGTGCTTGGACGAAATCAGGAAAGCACAAGCACAGCAAAAAATAGCTGATTGCACTCTTTTCTCCCCAAAGAAAAAGAAGAAGAAATAAAAACAAGTTCTGCGTTCCACATAGCACTTACCTAGAAATCAATCCAAAAAGTCTGGAGAAAGGACTAACAGCAACAGTGGCAGAATGTGAAGCGGTGCTGGAAAAGGCAGAAAAGTGTCTACAGTAGCTTCCTTGCTTACTGCGAACACAGAAAACCAACAAGGAGGTTCATTCTATCAAGCCGAGAAAGCTGACTGCACTGTTCACTGTGACAAACAAAGCGCTGTGGTCTCTACTGCTCTGAGAGACAAAGGCAGCAAACTAGCCCGCTACACCTTTGCTCTTTCTACTGCAGATGTGAAAAACACCATCTTTATCAGCCTCGCACAAAGTGGTGGAAAAGGCAGGAGACTCGCTTCAGCAGCTCGCTTGCTGAGAAAAACACAAAGCCTACAGGGCTAGTTGATTCCCGCAAACCGAGAAAGCAGAAGCACACTACAGAAAGCTGACTGCACTGTTTACTCTGCCAAACCAAGCTGTGTGTTCTACAGAGCACACCCATGGAAATCAAGCCAAGAAGGCAGTAACACCTTTGTACTTGCTACTCCACACATGGCAAACAACCATCTGCAGCAGAATCTCAGCCAGTGCTGGAGAAAGCAGGAAAGTTGCTGCAGCAGCTTCTTGGCTGGCTGGGAACACAGAAAAGCAATGGCCCTGTTCATTCCGGCACAAGCAGAAGCACACAGCAAGAAAGCTGACTGCACTCTTTGCAAAAGGAAGCTCTGTGCCCTCTACTGCTCTGCAAGAGAAATGGAGCGAAATAGTCAGCCACACCTTTCTACTTGCTACTGCACACATGGCAAACAGCATCTGCAGCAGAATCTCGGCCAGTGCTGGAGAAAGCAGGAAAGTTGATGCAGCTGCTTCTTTGCTTGCTAGGACCCACTAAAACCAACAGGACTCATGCTTGGCACAAAGCAAGAAAGCACGAGTACACCAACAGAAAGCTGACTGCGGTGTCCACTCTGCACAACAAAGCTGCGTGTTCTAGAGAGCACTTTCATGGAAATGAAGCAAATAAAACAGTAGCAAGTTTGCTCGTGCTTCCGCAGACTTGAAAAACACAAGCTATATGAGAATCTCAGCCAGTGCTGGAAAAAGGCGGCAAAGCGTCTGCAGCAGCTTCTTGACTTGCTGTGGAAAAAAACCACCAGGCCTTGTTCATTCTGGCAAAAGCAGAAAAATGCACAAGCCCACCAACAGAAGGCTTGCTGCAGCGTTCACTCTGCCAAACCAAGCTGTGTGTTCTACAGAGCACACCCATGGAAATCAAGCAAAAAACCAGTAACATATTTGCTCTTGCTTCTATGGACACGAAAAACACCAACTGTAGCAGAGTCTCACCCAGTACTGGAGAAGGCAGGAAAGTTGCTGTAGCAGCTTCTCTACTTGCTGGCAACACTGAAAGCGCCAAGAGGGCTTGTGCTTGGACGAAATCCGGAAAGCACAAGCACAGCAAAAGGTAGCTGATTGCACTCTTTTCTCCCCAAAGAAAAAGAAGAAATAAAAACAAGTTCTGCGTTCCACATAGCACTTACCTAGAAATCAATCCAAAAAGTCTGGAGAAAGGACTAACAGCAACAGTGGCAGAATGTGAAGCGGTGCTGGAAAAGGCAGAAAAGTGTCTACAGTAGCTTCCTTGCTTACTGCGA
Source organism: Prinia subflava (assembly GCF_021018805.1). NCBI lineage: Eukaryota > Metazoa > Chordata > Aves > Passeriformes > Cisticolidae > Prinia > Prinia subflava. The sequence continues at coordinate 23,813,975 of NC_086250.1, read as the reverse complement.
ACACAGAAAACCAACAAGGAGGTTCATTCTATCAAGCCGAGAAAGCTGACTGCACTGTTCACTGTGACAAACAAAGCGCTGTGGTCTCTACTGCTCTGAGAGACAAAGGCAGCAAACTAGCCCGCTACACCTTTGCTCTTCCTACTGCAGATGTGAAAAACACCATCTTTATCAGCCTCGCACAAAGTGGTGGAAAAGGCAGGAGACTCGCTTCAGCAGCTCGCTTGCTGAGAAAAACACAAAGCCTACAGGGCTAGTTGATTCCCGCAAACCGAGAAAGCAGAAGCACACTACAGAAAGCTGACTGCACTGTTTACTCTGCCAAACCAAGCTGTGTGTTCTACAGAGCACACCCATGGAAATCAAGCCAAGAAGGCAGTAACACCTTTGTACTTGCTACTCCACACATGGCAAACAACCATCTGCAGCAGAATCTCAGCCAGTGCTGGAGAAAGCAGGAAAGTTGCTGCAGCAGCTTCTTGGCTGGCTGGGAACACAGAAAAGCAATGGCCCTGTTCATTCCGGCACAAGCAGAAGCACACAGCAAGAAAGCTGACTGCACTCTTTGCAAAAGGAAGCTCTGTGCCCTCTACTGCTCTGCAAGAGAAATGGAGCGAAATAGTCAGCCACACCTTTCTACTTGCTACTGCACACATGGCAAACAGCAACTGCAGCAGAATCTCGGCCAGTGCTGGAGAAAGCAGGAAAGTTGATGCAGCTGCTTCTTTGCTTGCTAGGACCCACTAAAACCAACAGGACTCATGCTTGGCACAAAGCAAGAAAGCACGAGTACACCAACAGAAAGCTGACTGCGGTGTCCACTCTGCACAACAAAGCTGCGTGTTCTAGAGAGCACTTTCATGGAAATGAAGCAAATAAAACAGTAGCAAGTTTGCTCGTGCTTCCGCAGACATGAAAAACACAAGCTATATGAGAATCTCAGCCAGTGCTGGAAAAAGGCGGCAAAGCGTCTGCAGCAGCTTCTTGACTTGCTGAGGAAAAAAACCACCAGGCCTTGTTCATTCTGGCAAAAGCAGAAAAATGCACAAGCCCACCAACAGAAGGCTTGCTGCAGCGTTCACTCTGCCAAACCAAGCTGTGTGTTCTACAGAGCACACCCATGGAAATCAAGCAAAAAACCAGTAACATATTTGCTCTTGCTTCTATGGACACGAAAAACACCAACTGTAGCAGAGTCTCACCCAGTACTGGAGAAGGCAGGAAAGTTGCTGTAGCAGCTTCTCTACTTGCTGGCAACACTGAAAGCGCCAAGAGGGCTTGTGCTTGGACGAAATCAGGAAAGCACAAGCACAGCAAAAGGTAGCTGATTGCACTCTTTTCTCCCCAAAGAAAAAGAAGGAGAAATAAAAAAAAGTTCTGCGTTCCACATAGCACTTACCTAGAAATCAATCCAAAAAGTCTGGAGAAAGGACTAACAGCAACAGTGGCAGAATGTGAAGCGGTGCTGGAAAAGGCAGAAAAGTGTCTACAGTAGCTTCCTTGCTTACTGCGAACACAGAAAACCAACAAGGAGGTTCATTCTATCAAGCCGAGAAAGCTGACTGCACTGTTCACTGTGACAAACAAAGCGCTGTGGTCTCTACTGCTCTGAGAGACAAAGGCAGCAAACTAGCCCGCTACACCTTTGCTCTTCCTACTGCAGATGTGAAAAACACCATCTTTATCAGCCTCGCACAAAGTGGTGGAAAAGGCAGGAGACTCGCTTCAGCAGCTCGCTTGCTGAGAAAAACACAAAGCCTACAGGGCTAGTTGATTCCCGCAAACCGAGAAAGCAGAAGCACACTACAGAAAGCTGACTGCACTGTTTACTCTGCCAAACCAAGCTGTGTGTTCTACAGAGCACACCCATGGAAATCAAGCCAAGAAGGCAGTAACACCTTTGTACTTGCTACTCCACACATGGCAAACAACCATCTGCAGCAGAATCTCAGCCAGTGCTGGAGAAAGCAGGAAAGTTGCTGCAGCAGCTTCTTGGCTGGCTGGGAACACAGAAAAGCAATGGCCCTGTTCATTCCGGCACAAGCAGAAGCACACAGCAAGAAAGCTGACTGCACTCTTTGCAAAAGGAAGCTCTGTGCCCTCTACTGCTCTGCAAGAGAAATGGAGCGAAATAGTCAGCCACACCTTTCTACTTGCTACTGCACACATGGCAAACAGCATCTGCAGCAGAATCTCGGCCAGTGCTGGAGAAAGCAGGAAAGTTGATGCAGCTGCTTCTTTGCTTGCTAGGACCCACTAAAACCAACAGGACTCATGCTTGGCACAAAGCAAGAAAGCACGAGTACACCAACAGAAAGCTGACTGCGGTGTCCACTCTGCACAACAAAGCTGCGTGTTCTAGAGAGCACTTTCATGGAAATGAAGCAAATAAAACAGTAGCAAGTTTGCTCGTGCTTCCGCAGACTTGAAAAACACAAGCTATATGAGAATCTCAGCCAGTGCTGGAAAAAGGCGGCAAAGCGTCTGCAGCAGCTTCTTGACTTGCTGAGGAAAAAAACCACCAGGCCTTGTTCATTCTGGCAAAAGCAGAAAAATGCACAAGCCCACCAACAGAAGGCTTGCTGCAGCGTTCACTCTGCCAAACCAAGCTGTGTGTTCTACAGAGCACACCCATGGAAATCAAGCAAAAAGCCAGTAACATATTTGCTCTTGCTTCTATGGACACGAAAAACACCAACTGTAGCAGAGTCTCACCCAGTACTGGAGAAGGCAGGAAAGTTGCTGTAGCAGCTTCTCTAATTGCTGGCAACACTGAAAGCGCCAAGAGGGCTTGTGCTTGGACGAAATCAGGAAAGCACAAGCACAGCAAAAAATAGCTGATTGCACTCTTTTCTCCCCAAAGAAAAAGAAGAAGAAATAAAAACAAGTTCTGCGTTCCACATAGCACTTACCTAGAAATCAATCCAAAAAGTCTGGAGAAAGGACTAACAGCAACAGTGGCAGAATGTGAAGCGGTGCTGGAAAAGGCAGAAAAGTGTCTACAGTAGCTTCCTTGCTTACTGCGAACACAGAAAACCAACAAGGAGGTTCATTCTATCAAGCCGAGAAAGCTGACTGCACTGTTCACTGTGACAAACAAAGCGCTGTGGTCTCTACTGCTCTGAGAGACAAAGGCAGCAAACTAGCCCGCTACACCTTTGCTCTTTCTACTGCAGATGTGAAAAACACCATCTTTATCAGCCTCGCACAAAGTGGTGGAAAAGGCAGGAGACTCGCTTCAGCAGCTCGCTTGCTGAGAAAAACACAAAGCCTACAGGGCTAGTTGATTCCCGCAAACCGAGAAAGCAGAAGCACACTACAGAAAGCTGACTGCACTGTTTACTCTGCCAAACCAAGCTGTGTGTTCTACAGAGCACACCCATGGAAATCAAGCCAAGAAGGCAGTAACACCTTTGTACTTGCTACTCCACACATGGCAAACAACCATCTGCAGCAGAATCTCAGCCAGTGCTGGAGAAAGCAGGAAAGTTGCTGCAGCAGCTTCTTGGCTGGCTGGGAACACAGAAAAGCAATGGCCCTGTTCATTCCGGCACAAGCAGAAGCACACAGCAAGAAAGCTGACTGCACTCTTTGCAAAAGGAAGCTCTGTGCCCTCTACTGCTCTGCAAGAGAAATGGAGCGAAATAGTCAGCCACACCTTTCTACTTGCTACTGCACACATGGCAAACAGCATCTGCAGCAGAATCTCGGCCAGTGCTGGAGAAAGCAGGAAAGTTGATGCAGCTGCTTCTTTGCTTGCTAGGACCCACTAAAACCAACAGGACTCATGCTTGGCACAAAGCAAGAAAGCACGAGTACACCAACAGAAAGCTGACTGCGGTGTCCACTCTGCACAACAAAGCTGCGTGTTCTAGAGAGCACTTTCATGGAAATGAAGCAAATAAAACAGTAGCAAGTTTGCTCGTGCTTCCGCAGACTTGAAAAACACAAGCTATATGAGAATCTCAGCCAGTGCTGGAAAAAGGCGGCAAAGCGTCTGCAGCAGCTTCTTGACTTGCTGAGGAAAAAAACCACCAGGCCTTGTTCATTCTGGCAAAAGCAGAAAAATGCACAAGCCCACCAACAGAAGGCTTGCTGCAGCGTTCACTCTGCCAAACCAAGCTGTGTGTTCTACAGAGCACACCCATGGAAATCAAGCAAAAAACCAGTAACATATTTGCTCTTGCTTCTATGGACACGAAAAACACCAACTGTAGCAGAGTCTCACCCAGTACTGGAGAAGGCAGGAAAGTTGCTGTAGCAGCTTCTCTACTTGCTGGCAACACTGAAAGCGCCAAGAGGGCTTGTGCTTGGACGAAATCAGGAAAGCACAAGCACAGCAAAAGGTAGCTGATTGCACTCTTTTCTCCCCAAAGAAAAAGAAGGAGAAATAAAAACAAGTTCTGCGTTCCACATAGCACTTACCTAGAAATCAATCCAAAAAGTCTGGAGAAAGGACTAACAGCAACAGTGGCAGAATGTGAAGCGGTGCTGGAAAAGGCAGAAAAGTGTCTACAGTAGCTTCCTTGCTTACTGCGAACACAGAAAACCAACAAGGAGGTTCATTCTATCAAGCCGAGAAAGCTGACTGCACTGTTCACTGTGACAAACAAAGCGCTGTGGTCTCTACTGCTCTGAGAGACAAAGGCAGCAAACTAGCCCGCTACACCTTTGCTCTTCCTACTGCAGATGTGAAAAACACCATCTTTATCAGCCTCGCACAAAGTGGTGGAAAAGGCAGGAGACTCGCTTCAGCAGCTCGCTTGCTGAGAAAAACACAAAGCCTACAGGGCTAGTTGATTCCCGCAAACCGAGAAAGCAGAAGCACACTACAGAAAGCTGACTGCACTGTTTACTCTGCCAAACCAAGCTGTGTGTTCTACAGAGCACACCCATGGAAATCAAGCCAAGAAGGCAGTAACACCTTTGTACTTGCTACTCCACACATGGCAAACAACCATCTGCAGCAGAATCTCAGCCAGTGCTGGAGAAAGCAGGAAAGTTGCTGCAGCAGCTTCTTGGCTGGCTGGGAACACAGAAAAGCAATGGCCCTGTTCATTCCGGCACAAGCAGAAGCACACAGCAAGAAAGCTGACTGCACTCTTTGCAAAAGGAAGCTCTGTGCCCTCTACTGCTCTGCAAGAGAAATGGAGCGAAATAGTCAGCCACACCTTTCTACTTGCTACTGCACACATGGCAAACAGCATCTGCAGCAGAATCTCGGCCAGTGCTGGAGAAAGCAGGAAAGTTGCTGCAGCAGCTTCTTGGCTGGCTGGGAACACAGAAAAGCAATGGCCCTGTTCATTCCGGCACAAGCAGAAGCACACAGCAAGAAAGCTGACTGCACTCTTTGCAAAAGGAAGCTCTGTGCCCTCTACTGCTCTGCAAGAGAAATGGAGCGAAATAGTCAGCCACACCTTTCTACTTGCTACTGCACACATGGCAAACAGCATCTGCAGCAGAATCTCGGCCAGTGCTGGAGAAAGCAGGAAAGTTGATGCAGCTGCTTCTTTGCTTGCTAGGACCCACTAAAACCAACAGGACTCATGCTTGGCACAAAGCAAGAAAGCACGAGTACACCAACAGAAAGCTGACTGCGGTGTCCACTCTGCACAACAAAGCTGCGTGTTCTAGAGAGCACTTTCATGGAAATGAAGCAAATAAAACAGTAGCAAGTTTGCTCGTGCTTCCGCAGACTTGAAAAACACAAGCTATATGAGAATCTCAGCCAGTGCTGGAAAAAGGCGGCAAAGCGTCTGCAGCAGCTTCTTGACTTGCTGTGGAAAAAAACCACCAGGCCTTGTTCATTCTGGCAAAAGCAGAAAAATGCACAAGCCCACCAACAGAAGGCTTGCTGCAGCGTTCACTCTGCCAAACCAAGCTGTGTGTTCTACAGAGCACACCCATGGAAATCAAGCAAAAAACCAGTAACATATTTGCTCTTGCTTCTATGGACACGAAAAACACCAACTGTAGCAGAGTCTCACCCAGTACTGGAGAAGGCAGGAAAGTTGCTGTAGCAGCTTCTCTACTTGCTGGCAACACTGAAAGCGCCAAGAGGGCTTGTGCTTGGACGAAATCAGGAAAGCACAAGCACAGCAAAAGGTAGCTGATTGCACTCTTTTCTCCCCAAAGAAAAAGAAGGAGAAATAAAAAAAAGTTCTGCGTTCCACATAGCACTTACCTAGAAATCAATCCAAAAAGTCTGGAGAAAGGACTAACAGCAACAGTGGCAGAATGTGAAGCGGTGCTGGAAAAGGCAGAAAAGTGTCTACAGTAGCTTCCTTGCTTACTGCGAACACAGAAAACCAACAAGGAGGTTCATTCTATCAAGCCGAGAAAGCTGACTGCACTGTTCACTGTGACAAACAAAGCGCTGTGGTCTCTACTGCTCTGAGAGACAAAGGCAGCAAACTAGCCCGCTACACCTTTGCTCTTCCTACTGCAGATGTGAAAAACACCATCTTTATCAGCCTCGCACAAAGTGGTGGAAAAGGCAGGAGACTCGCTTCAGCAGCTCGCTTGCTGAGAAAAACACAAAGCCTACAGGGCTAGTTGATTCCCGCAAACCGAGAAAGCAGAAGCACACTACAGAAAGCTGACTGCACTGTTTACTCTGCCAAACCAAGCTGTGTGTTCTACAGAGCACACCCATGGAAATCAAGCCAAGAAGGCAGTAACACCTTTGTACTTGCTACTCCACACATGGCAAACAACCATCTGCAGCAGAATCTCAGCCAGTGCTGGAGAAAGCAGGAAAGTTGCTGCAGCAGCTTCTTGGCTGGCTGGGAACACAGAAAAGCAATGGCCCTGTTCATTCCGGCACAAGCAGAAGCACACAGCAAGAAAGCTGACTGCACTCTTTGCAAAAGGAAGCTCTGTGCCCTCTACTGCTCTGCAAGAGAAATGGAGCGAAATAGTCAGCCACACCTTTCTACTTGCTACTGCACACATGGCAAACAGCATCTGCAGCAGAATCTCGGCCAGTGCTGGAGAAAGCAGGAAAGTTGATGCAGCTGCTTCTTTGCTTGCTAGGACCCACTAAAACCAACAGGACTCATGCTTGGCACAAAGCAAGAAAGCACGAGTACACCAACAGAAAGCTGACTGCGGTGTCCACTCTGCACAACAAAGCTGCGTGTTCTAGAGAGCACTTTCATGGAAATGAAGCAAATAAAACAGTAGCAAGTTTGCTCGTGCTTCCGCAGACTTGAAAAACACAAGCTATATGAGAATCTCAGCCAGTGCTGGAAAAAGGCGGCAAAGCGTCTGCAGCAGCTTCTTGACTTGCTGAGGAAAAAAACCACCAGGCCTTGTTCATTCTGGCAAAAGCAGAAAAATGCACAAGCCCACCAACAGAAGGCTTGCTGCAGCGTTCACTCTGCCAAACCAAGCTGTGTGTTCTACAGAGCACACCCATGGAAATCAAGCAAAAAGCCAGTAACATATTTGCTCTTGCTTCTATGGACACGAAAAACACCAACTGTAGCAGAGTCTCACCCAGTACTGGAGAAGGCAGGAAAGTTGCTGTAGCAGCTTCTCTAATTGCTGGCAACACTGAAAGCGCCAAGAGGGCTTGTGCTTGGACGAAATCAGGAAAGCACAAGCACAGCAAAAGGTAGCTGATTGCACTCTTTTCTCCCCAAAGAAAAAGAAGGAGAAATAAAAACAAGTTCTGCGTTCCACATAGCACTTACCTAGAAATCAATCCAAAAAGTCTGGAGAAAGGACTAACAGCAACAGTGGCAGAATGTGAAGCGGTGCTGGAAAAGGCAGAAAAGTGTCTACAGTAGCTTCCTTGCTTACTGCGAACACAGAAAACCAACAAGGAGGTTCATTCTATCAAGCCGAGAAAGCTGACTGCACTGTTCACTGTGACAAACAAAGCGCTGTGGTCTCTACTGCTCTGAGAGACAAAGGCAGCAAACTAGCCCGCTACACCTTTGCTCTTCCTACTGCAGATGTGAAAAACACCATCTTTATCAGCCTCGCACAAAGTGGTGGAAAAGGCAGGAGACTCGCTTCAGCAGCTCGCTTGCTGAGAAAAACACAAAGCCTACAGGGCTAGTTGATTCCCGCAAACCGAGAAAGCAGAAGCACACTACAGAAAGCTGACTGCACTGTTTACTCTGCCAAACCAAGCTGTGTGTTCTACAGAGCACACCCATGGAAATCAAGCCAAGAAGGCAGTAACACCTTTGTACTTGCTACTCCACACATGGCAAACAACCATCTGCAGCAGAATCTCAGCCAGTGCTGGAGAAAGCAGGAAAGTTGCTGCAGCAGCTTCTTGGCTGGCTGGGAACACAGAAAAGCAATGGCCCTGTTCATTCCGGCACAAGCAGAAGCACACAGCAAGAAAGCTGACTGCACTCTTTGCAAAAGGAAGCTCTGTGCCCTCTACTGCTCTGCAAGAGAAATGGAGCGAAATAGTCAGCCACACCTTTCTACTTGCTACTGCACACATGGCAAACAGCATCTGCAGCAGAATCTCGGCCAGTGCTGGAGAAAGCAGGAAAGTTGCTGCAGCAGCTTCTTGGCTGGCTGGGAACACAGAAAAGCAATGGCCCTGTTCATTCCGGCACAAGCAGAAGCACACAGCAAGAAAGCTGACTGCACTCTTTGCAAAAGGAAGCTCTGTGCCCTCTACTGCTCTGCAAGAGAAATGGAGCGAAATAGTCAGCCACACCTTTCTACTTGCTACTGCACACATGGCAAACAGCATCTGCAGCAGAATCTCGGCCAGTGCTGGAGAAAGCAGGAAAGTTGATGCAGCTGCTTCTTTGCTTGCTAGGACCCACTAAAACCAACAGGACTCATGCTTGGCACAAAGCAAGAAAGCACGAGTACACCAACAGAAAGCTGACTGCGGTGTCCACTCTGCACAACAAAGCTGCGTGTTCTAGAGAGCACTTTCATGGAAATGAAGCAAATAAAACAGTAGCAAGTTTGCTCGTGCTTCCGCAGACTTGAAAAACACAAGCTATATGAGAATCTCAGCCAGTGCTGGAAAAAGGCGGCAAAGCGTCTGCAGCAGCTTCTTGACTTGCTGTGGAAAAAAACCACCAGGCCTTGTTCATTCTGGCAAAAGCAGAAAAATGCACAAGCCCACCAACAGAAGGCTTGCTGCAGCGTTCACTCTGCCAAACCAAGCTGTGTGTTCTACAGAGCACACCCATGGAAATCAAGCAAAAAACCAGTAACATATTTGCTCTTGCTTCTATGGACACGAAAAACACCAACTGTAGCAGAGTCTCACCCAGTACTGGAGAAGGCAGGAAAGTTGCTGTAGCAGCTTCTCTACTTGCTGGCAACACTGAAAGCGCCAAGAGGGCTTGTGCTTGGACGAAATCAGGAAAGCACAAGCACAGCAAAAGGTAGCTGATTGCACTCTTTTCTCCCCAAAGAAAAAGAAGGAGAAATAAAAAAAAGTTCTGCGTTCCACATAGCACTTACCTAGAAATCAATCCAAAAAGTCTGGAGAAAGGACTAACAGCAACAGTGGCAGAATGTGAAGCGGTGCTGGAAAAGGCAGAAAAGTGTCTACAGTAGCTTCCTTGCTTACTGCGAACACAGAAAACCAACAAGGAGGTTCATTCTATCAAGCCGAGAAAGCTGACTGCACTGTTCACTGTGACAAACAAAGCGCTGTGGTCTCTACTGCTCTGAGAGACAAAGGCAGCAAACTAGCCCGCTACACCTTTGCTCTTCCTACTGCAGATGTGAAAAACACCATCTTTATCAGCCTCGCACAAAGTGGTGGAAAAGGCAGGAGACTCGCTTCAGCAGCTCGCTTGCTGAGAAAAACACAAAGCCTACAGGGCTAGTTGATTCCCGCAAACCGAGAAAGCAGAAGCACACTACAGAAAGCTGACTGCACTGTTTACTCTGCCAAACCAAGCTGTGTGTTCTACAGAGCACACCCATGGAAATCAAGCCAAGAAGGCAGTAACACCTTTGTACTTGCTACTCCACACATGGCAAACAACCATCTGCAGCAGAATCTCAGCCAGTGCTGGAGAAAGCAGGAAAGTTGCTGCAGCAGCTTCTTGGCTGGCTGGGAACACAGAAAAGCAATGGCCCTGTTCATTCCGGCACAAGCAGAAGCACACAGCAAGAAAGCTGACTGCACTCTTTGCAAAAGGAAGCTCTGTGCCCTCTACTGCTCTGCAAGAGAAATGGAGCGAAATAGTCAGCCACACCTTTCTACTTGCTACTGCACACATGGCAAACAGCATCTGCAGCAGAATCTCGGCCAGTGCTGGAGAAAGCAGGAAAGTTGATGCAGCTGCTTCTTTGCTTGCTAGGACCCACTAAAACCAACAGGACTCATGCTTGGCACAAAGCAAGAAAGCACGAGTACACCAACAGAAAGCTGACTGCGGTGTCCACTCTGCACAACAAAGCTGCGTGTTCTAGAGAGCACTTTCATGGAAATGAAGCAAATAAAACAGTAGCAAGTTTGCTCGTGCTTCCGCAGACTTGAAAAACACAAGCTATATGAGAATCTCAGCCAGTGCTGGAAAAAGGCGGCAAAGCGTCTGCAGCAGCTTCTTGACTTGCTGAGGAAAAAAACCACCAGGCCTTGTTCATTCTGGCAAAAGCAGAAAAATGCACAAGCCCACCAACAGAAGGCTTGCTGCAGCGTTCACTCTGCCAAACCAAGCTGTGTGTTCTACAGAGCACACCCATGGAAATCAAGCAAAAAGCCAGTAACATATTTGCTCTTGCTTCTATGGACACGAAAAACACCAACTGTAGCAGAGTCTCACCCAGTACTGGAGAAGGCAGGAAAGTTGCTGTAGCAGCTTCTCTAATTGCTGGCAACACTGAAAGCGCCAAGAGGGCTTGTGCTTGGACGAAATCAGGAAAGCACAAGCACAGCAAAAAATAGCTGATTGCACTCTTTTCTCCCCAAAGAAAAAGAAGAAGAAATAAAAACAAGTTCTGCGTTCCACATAGCACTTACCTAGAAATCAATCCAAAAAGTCTGGAGAAAGGACTAACAGCAACAGTGGCAGAATGTGAAGCGGTGCTGGAAAAGGCAGAAAAGTGTCTACAGTAGCTTCCTTGCTTACTGCGAACACAGAAAACCAACAAGGAGGTTCATTCTATCAAGCCGAGAAAGCTGACTGCACTGTTCACTGTGACAAACAAAGCGCTGTGGTCTCTACTGCTCTGAGAGACAAAGGCAGCAAACTAGCCCGCTACACCTTTGCTCTTTCTACTGCAGATGTGAAAAACACCATCTTTATCAGCCTCGCACAAAGTGGTGGAAAAGGCAGGAGACTCGCTTCAGCAGCTCGCTTGCTGAGAAAAACACAAAGCCTACAGGGCTAGTTGATTCCCGCAAACCGAGAAAGCAGAAGCACACTACAGAAAGCTGACTGCACTGTTTACTCTGCCAAACCAAGCTGTGTGTTCTACAGAGCACACCCATGGAAATCAAGCCAAGAAGGCAGTAACACCTTTGTACTTGCTACTCCACACATGGCAAACAACCATCTGCAGCAGAATCTCAGCCAGTGCTGGAGAAAGCAGGAAAGTTGCTGCAGCAGCTTCTTGGCTGGCTGGGAACACAGAAAAGCAATGGCCCTGTTCATTCCGGCACAAGCAGAAGCACACAGCAAGAAAGCTGACTGCACTCTTTGCAAAAGGAAGCTCTGTGCCCTCTACTGCTCTGCAAGAGAAATGGAGCGAAATAGTCAGCCACACCTTTCTACTTGCTACTGCACACATGGCAAACAGCATCTGCAGCAGAATCTCGGCCAGTGCTGGAGAAAGCAGGAAAGTTGATGCAGCTGCTTCTTTGCTTGCTAGGACCCACTAAAACCAACAGGACTCATGCTTGGCACAAAGCAAGAAAGCACGAGTACACCAACAGAAAGCTGACTGCGGTGTCCACTCTGCACAACAAAGCTGCGTGTTCTAGAGAGCACTTTCATGGAAATGAAGCAAATAAAACAGTAGCAAGTTTGCTCGTGCTTCCGCAGACTTGAAAAACACAAGCTATATGAGAATCTCAGCCAGTGCTGGAAAAAGGCGGCAAAGCGTCTGCAGCAGCTTCTTGACTTGCTGAGGAAAAAAACCACCAGGCCTTGTTCATTCTGGCAAAAGCAGAAAAATGCACAAGCCCACCAACAGAAGGCTTGCTGCAGCGTTCACTCTGCCAAACCAAGCTGTGTGTTCTACAGAGCACACCCATGGAAATCAAGCAAAAAACCAGTAACATATTTGCTCTTGCTTCTATGGACACGAAAAACACCAACTGTAGCAGAGTCTCACCCAGTACTGGAGAAGGCAGGAAAGTTGCTGTAGCAGCTTCTCTACTTGCTGGCAACACTGAAAGCGCCAAGAGGGCTTGTGCTTGGACGAAATCAGGAAAGCACAAGCACAGCAAAAGGTAGCTGATTGCACTCTTTTCTCCCCAAAGAAAAAGAAGGAGAAATAAAAACAAGTTCTGCGTTCCACATAGCACTTACCTAGAAATCAATCCAAAAAGTCTGGAGAAAGGACTAACAGCAACAGTGGCAGAATGTGAAGCGGTGCTGGAAAAGGCAGAAAAGTGTCTACAGTAGCTTCCTTGCTTACTGCGAACACAGAAAACCAACAAGGAGGTTCATTCTATCAAGCCGAGAAAGCTGACTGCACTGTTCACTGTGACAAACAAAGCGCTGTGGTCTCTACTGCTCTGAGAGACAAAGGCAGCAAACTAGCCCGCTACACCTTTGCTCTTCCTACTGCAGATGTGAAAAACACCATCTTTATCAGCCTCGCACAAAGTGGTGGAAAAGGCAGGAGACTCGCTTCAGCAGCTCGCTTGCTGAGAAAAACACAAAGCCTACAGGGCTAGTTGATTCCCGCAAACCGAGAAAGCAGAAGCACACTACAGAAAGCTGACTGCACTGTTTACTCTGCCAAACCAAGCTGTGTGTTCTACAGAGCACACCCATGGAAATCAAGCCAAGAAGGCAGTAACACCTTTGTACTTGCTACTCCACACATGGCAAACAACCATCTGCAGCAGAATCTCAGCCAGTGCTGGAGAAAGCAGGAAAGTTGCTGCAGCAGCTTCTTGGCTGGCTGGGAACACAGAAAAGCAATGGCCCTGTTCATTCCGGCACAAGCAGAAGCACACAGCAAGAAAGCTGACTGCACTCTTTGCAAAAGGAAGCTCTGTGCCCTCTACTGCTCTGCAAGAGAAATGGAGCGAAATAGTCAGCCACACCTTTCTACTTGCTACTGCACACATGGCAAACAGCATCTGCAGCAGAATCTCGGCCAGTGCTGGAGAAAGCAGGAAAGTTGCTGCAGCAGCTTCTTGGCTGGCTGGGAACACAGAAAAGCAATGGCCCTGTTCATTCCGGCACAAGCAGAAGCACACAGCAAGAAAGCTGACTGCACTCTTTGCAAAAGGAAGCTCTGTGCCCTCTACTGCTCTGCAAGAGAAATGGAGCGAAATAGTCAGCCACACCTTTCTACTTGCTACTGCACACATGGCAAACAGCATCTGCAGCAGAATCTCGGCCAGTGCTGGAGAAAGCAGGAAAGTTGATGCAGCTGCTTCTTTGCTTGCTAGGACCCACTAAAACCAACAGGACTCATGCTTGGCACAAAGCAAGAAAGCACGAGTACACCAACAGAAAGCTGACTGCGGTGTCCACTCTGCACAACAAAGCTGCGTGTTCTAGAGAGCACTTTCATGGAAATGAAGCAAATAAAACAGTAGCAAGTTTGCTCGTGCTTCCGCAGACTTGAAAAACACAAGCTATATGAGAATCTCAGCCAGTGCTGGAAAAAGGCGGCAAAGCGTCTGCAGCAGCTTCTTGACTTGCTGAGGAAAAAAACCACCAGGCCTTGTTCATTCTGGCAAAAGCAGAAAAATGCACAAGCCCACCAACAGAAGGCTTGCTGCAGCGTTCACTCTGCCAAACCAAGCTGTGTGTTCTACAGAGCACACCCATGGAAATCAAGCAAAAAACCAGTAACATATTTGCTCTTGCTTCTATGGACACGAAAAACACCAACTGTAGCAGAGTCTCACCCAGTACTGGAGAAGGCAGGAAAGTTGCTGTAGCAGCTTCTCTACTTGCTGGCAACACTGAAAGCGCCAAGAGGGCTTGTGCTTGGACGAAATCCGGAAAGCACAAGCACAGCAAAAGGTAGCTGATTGCACTCTTTTCTCCCCAAAGAAAAAGAAGAAATAAAAACAAGTTCTGCGTTCCACATAGCACTTACCTAGAAATCAATCCAAAAAGTCTGGAGAAAGGACTAACAGCAACAGTGGCAGAATGTGAAGCGGTGCTGGAAAAGGCAGAAAAGTGTCTACAGTAGCTTCCTTGCTTACTGCGAACACAGAAAACCAACAAGGAGGTTCATTCTATCAAGCCGAGAAAGCTGACTGCACTGTTCACTGTGACAAACAAAGCGCTGTGGTCTCTACTGCTCTGAGAGACAAAGGCAGCAAACTAGCCCGCTACACCTTTGCTCTTCCTACTGCAGATGTGAAAAACACCATCTTTATCAGCCTCGCACAAAGTGGTGGAAAAGGCAGGAGACTCGCTTCAGCAGCTCGCTTGCTGAGAAAAACACAAAGCCTACAGGGCTAGTTGATTCCCGCAAACCGAGAAAGCAGAAGCACACTACAGAAAGCTGACTGCACTGTTTACTCTGCCAAACCAAGCTGTGTGTTCTACAGAGCACACCCATGGAAATCAAGCCAAGAAGGCAGTAACACCTTTGTACTTGCTACTCCACACATGGCAAACAACCATCTGCAGCAGAATCTCAGCCAGTGCTGGAGAAAGCAGGAAAGTTGCTGCAGCAGCTTCTTGGCTGGCTGGGAACACAGAAAAGCAATGGCCCTGTTCATTCCGGCACAAGCAGAAGCACACAGCAAGAAAGCTGACTGCACTCTTTGCAAAAGGAAGCTCTGTGCCCTCTACTGCTCTGCAAGAGAAATGGAGCGAAATAGTCAGCCACACCTTTCTACTTGCTACTGCACACATGGCAAACAGCATCTGCAGCAGAATCTCGGCCAGTGCTGGAGAAAGCAGGAAAGTTGCTGCAGCAGCTTCTTGGCTGGCTGGGAACACAGAAAAGCAATGGCCCTGTTCATTCCGGCACAAGCAGAAGCACACAGCAAGAAAGCTGACTGCACTCTTTGCAAAAGGAAGCTCTGTGCCCTCTACTGCTCTGCAAGAGAAATGGAGCGAAATAGTCAGCCACACCTTTCTACTTGCTACTGCACACATGGCAAACAGCATCTGCAGCAGAATCTCAGCCAGTGCTGGAGAAAGCAGGAAAGTTGATGCAGCTGCTTCTTTGCTTGCTAGGACCCACTAAAACCAACAGGACTCATGCTTGGCACAAAGCAAGAAAGCACGAGTACACCAACAGAAAGCTGACTGCGGTGTCCACTCTGCACAACAAAGCTGCGTGTTCTAGAGAGCACTTTCATGGAAATGAAGCAAATAAAACAGTAGCAAGTTTGCTCGTGCTTCCGCAGACTTGAAAAACACAAGCTATATGAGAATCTCAGCCAGTGCTGGAAAAAGGCGGCAAAGCGTCTGCAGCAGCTTCTTGACTTGCTGAGGAAAAAAACCACCAGGCCTTGTTCATTCTGGCAAAAGCAGAAAAATGCACAAGCCCACCAACAGAAGGCTTGCTGCAGCGTTCACTCTGCCAAACCAAGCTGTGTGTTCTACAGAGCACACCCATGGAAATCAAGCAAAAAGCCAGTAACATATTTGCTCTTGCTTCTATGGACACGAAAAACACCAACTGTAGCAGAGTCTCACCCAGTACTGGAGAAGGCAGGAAAGTTGCTGTAGCAGCTTCTCTAATTGCTGGCAACACTGAAAGCGCCAAGAGGGCTTGTGCTTGGACGAAATCAGGAAAGCACAAGCACAGCAAAAAATAGCTGATTGCACTCTTTTCTCCCCAAAGAAAAAGAAGAAGAAATAAAAACAAGTTCTGCGTTCCACATAGCACTTACCTAGAAATCAATCCAAAAAGTCTGGAGAAAGGACTAACAGCAACAGTGGCAGAATGTGAAGCGGTGCTGGAAAAGGCAGAAAAGTGTCTACAGTAGCTTCCTTGCTTACTGCGAACACAGAAAACCAACAAGGAGGTTCATTCTATCAAGCCGAGAAAGCTGACTGCACTGTTCACTGTGACAAACAAAGCGCTGTGGTCTCTACTGCTCTGAGAGACAAAGGCAGCAAACTAGCCCGCTACACCTTTGCTCTTCCTACTGCAGATGTGAAAAACACCATCTTTATCAGCCTCGCACAAAGTGGTGGAAAAGGCAGGAGACTCGCTTCAGCAGCTCGCTTGCTGAGAAAAACACAAAGCCTACAGGGCTAGTTGATTCCCGCAAACCGAGAAAGCAGAAGCACACTACAGAAAGCTGACTGCACTGTTTACTCTGCCAAACCAAGCTGTGTGTTCTACAGAGCACACCCATGGAAATCAAGCCAAGAAGGCAGTAACACCTTTGTACTTGCTACTCCACACATGGCAAACAACCATCTGCAGCAGAATCTCAGCCAGTGCTGGAGAAAGCAGGAAAGTTGCTGCAGCAGCTTCTTGGCTGGCTGGGAACACAGAAAAGCAATGGCCCTGTTCATTCCGGCACAAGCAGAAGCACACAGCAAGAAAGCTGACTGCACTCTTTGCAAAAGGAAGCTCTGTGCCCTCTACTGCTCTGCAAGAGAAATGGAGCGAAATAGTCAGCCACACCTTTCTACTTGCTACTGCACACATGGCAAACAGCATCTGCAGCAGAATCTCGGCCAGTGCTGGAGAAAGCAGGAAAGTTGATGCAGCTGCTTCTTTGCTTGCTAGGACCCACTAAAACCAACAGGACTCATGCTTGGCACAAAGCAAGAAAGCACGAGTACACCAACAGAAAGCTGACTGCGGTGTCCACTCTGCACAACAAAGCTGCGTGTTCTAGAGAGCACTTTCATGGAAATGAAGCAAATAAAACAGTAGCAAGTTTGCTCGTGCTTCCGCAGACTTGAAAAACACAAGCTATATGAGAATCTCAGCCAGTGCTGGAAAAAGGCGGCAAAGCGTCTGCAGCAGCTTCTTGACTTGCTGTGGAAAAAAACCACCAGGCCTTGTTCATTCTGGCAAAAGCAGAAAAATGCACAAGCCCACCAACAGAAGGCTTGCTGCAGCGTTCACTCTGCCAAACCAAGCTGTGTGTTCTACAGAGCACACCCATGGAAATCAAGCAAAAAACCAGTAACATATTTGCTCTTGCTTCTATGGACACGAAAAACACCAACTGTAGCAGAGTCTCACCCAGTACTGGAGAAGGCAGGAAAGTTGCTGTAGCAGCTTCTCTACTTGCTGGCAACACTGAAAGCGCCAAGAGGGCTTGTGCTTGGACGAAATCAGGAAAGCACAAGCACAGCAAAAGGTAGCTGATTGCACTCTTTTCTCCCCAAAGAAAAAGAAGGAGAAATAAAAACAAGTTCTGCGTTCCACATAGCACTTACCTAGAAATCAATCCAAAAAGTCTGGAGAAAGGACTAACAGCAACAGTGGCAGAATGTGAAGCGGTGCTGGAAAAGGCAGAAAAGTGTCTACAGTAGCTTCCTTGCTTACTGCGAACACAGAAAACCAACAAGGAGGTTCATTCTATCAAGCCGAGAAAGCTGACTGCACTGTTCACTGTGACAAACAAAGCGCTGTGGTCTCTACTGCTCTGAGAGACAAAGGCAGCAAACTAGCCCGCTACACCTTTGCTCTTCCTACTGCAGATGTGAAAAACACCATCTTTATCAGCCTCGCACAAAGTGGTGGAAAAGGCAGGAGACTCGCTTCAGCAGCTCGCTTGCTGAGAAAAACACAAAGCCTACAGGGCTAGTTGATTCCCGCAAACCGAGAAAGCAGAAGCACACTACAGAAAGCTGACTGCACTGTTTACTCTGCCAAACCAAGCTGTGTGTTCTACAGAGCACACCCATGGAAATCAAGCCAAGAAGGCAGTAACACCTTTGTACTTGCTACTCCACACATGGCAAACAACCATCTGCAGCAGAATCTCAGCCAGTGCTGGAGAAAGCAGGAAAGTTGCTGCAGCAGCTTCTTGGCTGGCTGGGAACACAGAAAAGCAATGGCCCTGTTCATTCCGGCACAAGCAGAAGCACACAGCAAGAAAGCTGACTGCACTCTTTGCAAAAGGAAGCTCTGTGCCCTCTACTGCTCTGCAAGAGAAATGGAGCGAAATAGTCAGCCACACCTTTCTACTTGCTACTGCACACATGGCAAACAGCATCTGCAGCAGAATCTCGGCCAGTGCTGGAGAAAGCAGGAAAGTTGATGCAGCTGCTTCTTTGCTTGCTAGGACCCACTAAAACCAACAGGACTCATGCTTGGCACAAAGCAAGAAAGCACGAGTACACCAACAGAAAGCTGACTGCGGTGTCCACTCTGCACAACAAAGCTGCGTGTTCTAGAGAGCACTTTCATGGAAATGAAGCAAATAAAACAGTAGCAAGTTTGCTCGTGCTTCCGCAGACTTGAAAAACACAAGCTATATGAGAATCTCAGCCAGTGCTGGAAAAAGGCGGCAAAGCGTCTGCAGCAGCTTCTTGACTTGCTGAGGAAAAAAACCACCAGGCCTTGTTCATTCTGGCAAAAGCAGAAAAATGCACAAGCCCACCAACAGAAGGCTTGCTGCAGCGTTCACTCTGCCAAACCAAGCTGTGTGTTCTACAGAGCACACCCATGGAAATCAAGCAAAAAGCCAGTAACATATTTGCTCTTGCTTCTATGGACACGAAAAACACCAACTGTAGCAGAGTCTCACCCAGTACTGGAGAAGGCAGGAAAGTTGCTGTAGCAGCTTCTCTAATTGCTGGCAACACTGAAAGCGCCAAGAGGGCTTGTGCTTGGACGAAATCAGGAAAGCACAAGCACAGCAAAAAATAGCTGATTGCACTCTTTTCTCCCCAAAGAAAAAGAAGAAGAAATAAAAACAAGTTCTGCGTTCCACATAGCACTTACCTAGAAATCAATCCAAAAAGTCTGGAGAAAGGACTAACAGCAACAGTGGCAGAATGTGAAGCGGTGCTGGAAAAGGCAGAAAAGTGTCTACAGTAGCTTCCTTGCTTACTGCGAACACAGAAAACCAACAAGGAGGTTCATTCTATCAAGCCGAGAAAGCTGACTGCACTGTTCACTGTGACAAACAAAGCGCTGTGGTCTCTACTGCTCTGAGAGACAAAGGCAGCAAACTAGCCCGCTACACCTTTGCTCTTTCTACTGCAGATGTGAAAAACACCATCTTTATCAGCCTCGCACAAAGTGGTGGAAAAGGCAGGAGACTCGCTTCAGCAGCTCGCTTGCTGAGAAAAACACAAAGCCTACAGGGCTAGTTGATTCCCGCAAACCGAGAAAGCAGAAGCACACTACAGAAAGCTGACTGCACTGTTTACTCTGCCAAACCAAGCTGTGTGTTCTACAGAGCACACCCATGGAAATCAAGCCAAGAAGGCAGTAACACCTTTGTACTTGCTACTCCACACATGGCAAACAACCATCTGCAGCAGAATCTCAGCCAGTGCTGGAGAAAGCAGGAAAGTTGCTGCAGCAGCTTCTTGGCTGGCTGGGAACACAGAAAAGCAATGGCCCTGTTCATTCCGGCACAAGCAGAAGCACACAGCAAGAAAGCTGACTGCACTCTTTGCAAAAGGAAGCTCTGTGCCCTCTACTGCTCTGCAAGAGAAATGGAGCGAAATAGTCAGCCACACCTTTCTACTTGCTACTGCACACATGGCAAACAGCATCTGCAGCAGAATCTCGGCCAGTGCTGGAGAAAGCAGGAAAGTTGATGCAGCTGCTTCTTTGCTTGCTAGGACCCACTAAAACCAACAGGACTCATGCTTGGCACAAAGCAAGAAAGCACGAGTACACCAACAGAAAGCTGACTGCGGTGTCCACTCTGCACAACAAAGCTGCGTGTTCTAGAGAGCACTTTCATGGAAATGAAGCAAATAAAACAGTAGCAAGTTTGCTCGTGCTTCCGCAGACTTGAAAAACACAAGCTATATGAGAATCTCAGCCAGTGCTGGAAAAAGGCGGCAAAGCGTCTGCAGCAGCTTCTTGACTTGCTGAGGAAAAAAACCACCAGGCCTTGTTCATTCTGGCAAAAGCAGAAAAATGCACAAGCCCACCAACAGAAGGCTTGCTGCAGCGTTCACTCTGCCAAACCAAGCTGTGTGTTCTACAGAGCACACCCATGGAAATCAAGCAAAAAACCAGTAACATATTTGCTCTTGCTTCTATGGACACGAAAAACACCAACTGTAGCAGAGTCTCACCCAGTACTGGAGAAGGCAGGAAAGTTGCTGTAGCAGCTTCTCTACTTGCTGGCAACACTGAAAGCGCCAAGAGGGCTTGTGCTTGGACGAAATCAGGAAAGCACAAGCACAGCAAAAGGTAGCTGATTGCACTCTTTTCTCCCCAAAGAAAAAGAAGGAGAAATAAAAACAAGTTCTGCGTTCCACATAGCACTTACCTAGAAATCAATCCAAAAAGTCTGGAGAAAGGACTAACAGCAACAGTGGCAGAATGTGAAGCGGTGCTGGAAAAGGCAGAAAAGTGTCTACAGTAGCTTCCTTGCTTACTGCGAACACAGAAAACCAACAAGGAGGTTCATTCTATCAAGCCGAGAAAGCTGACTGCACTGTTCACTGTGACAAACAAAGCGCTGTGGTCTCTACTGCTCTGAGAGACAAAGGCAGCAAACTAGCCCGCTACACCTTTGCTCTTCCTACTGCAGATGTGAAAAACACCATCTTTATCAGCCTCGCACAAAGTGGTGGAAAAGGCAGGAGACTCGCTTCAGCAGCTCGCTTGCTGAGAAAAACACAAAGCCTACAGGGCTAGTTGATTCCCGCAAACCGAGAAAGCAGAAGCACACTACAGAAAGCTGACTGCACTGTTTACTCTGCCAAACCAAGCTGTGTGTTCTACAGAGCACACCCATGGAAATCAAGCCAAGAAGGCAGTAACACCTTTGTACTTGCTACTCCACACATGGCAAACAACCATCTGCAGCAGAATCTCAGCCAGTGCTGGAGAAAGCAGGAAAGTTGCTGCAGCAGCTTCTTGGCTGGCTGGGAACACAGAAAAGCAATGGCCCTGTTCATTCCGGCACAAGCAGAAGCACACAGCAAGAAAGCTGACTGCACTCTTTGCAAAAGGAAGCTCTGTGCCCTCTACTGCTCTGCAAGAGAAATGGAGCGAAATAGTCAGCCACACCTTTCTACTTGCTACTGCACACATGGCAAACAGCATCTGCAGCAGAATCTCGGCCAGTGCTGGAGAAAGCAGGAAAGTTGCTGCAGCAGCTTCTTGGCTGGCTGGGAACACAGAAAAGCAATGGCCCTGTTCATTCCGGCACAAGCAGAAGCACACAGCAAGAAAGCTGACTGCACTCTTTGCAAAAGGAAGCTCTGTGCCCTCTACTGCTCTGCAAGAGAAATGGAGCGAAATAGTCAGCCACACCTTTCTACTTGCTACTGCACACATGGCAAACAGCATCTGCAGCAGAATCTCGGCCAGTGCTGGAGAAAGCAGGAAAGTTGATGCAGCTGCTTCTTTGCTTGCTAGGACCCACTAAAACCAACAGGACTCATGCTTGGCACAAAGCAAGAAAGCACGAGTACACCAACAGAAAGCTGACTGCGGTGTCCACTCTGCACAACAAAGCTGCGTGTTCTAGAGAGCACTTTCATGGAAATGAAGCAAATAAAACAGTAGCAAGTTTGCTCGTGCTTCCGCAGACTTGAAAAACACAAGCTATATGAGAATCTCAGCCAGTGCTGGAAAAAGGCGGCAAAGCGTCTGCAGCAGCTTCTTGACTTGCTGAGGAAAAAAACCACCAGGCCTTGTTCATTCTGGCAAAAGCAGAAAAATGCACAAGCCCACCAACAGAAGGCTTGCTGCAGCGTTCACTCTGCCAAACCAAGCTGTGTGTTCTACAGAGCACACCCATGGAAATCAAGCAAAAAACCAGTAACATATTTGCTCTTGCTTCTATGGACACGAAAAACACCAACTGTAGCAGAGTCTCACCCAGTACTGGAGAAGGCAGGAAAGTTGCTGTAGCAGCTTCTCTACTTGCTGGCAACACTGAAAGCGCCAAGAGGGCTTGTGCTTGGACGAAATCCGGAAAGCACAAGCACAGCAAAAGGTAGCTGATTGCACTCTTTTCTCCCCAAAGAAAAAGAAGAAATAAAAACAAGTTCTGCGTTCCACATAGCACTTACCTAGAAATCAATCCAAAAAGTCTGGAGAAAGGACTAACAGCAACAGTGGCAGAATGTGAAGCGGTGCTGGAAAAGGCAGAAAAGTGTCTACAGTAGCTTCCTTGCTTACTGCGAACACAGAAAACCAACAAGGAGGTTCATTCTATCAAGCCGAGAAAGCTGACTGCACTGTTCACTGTGACAAACAAAGCGCTGTGGTCTCTACTGCTCTGAGAGACAAAGGCAGCAAACTAGCCCGCTACACCTTTGCTCTTCCTACTGCAGATGTGAAAAACACCATCTTTATCAGCCTCGCACAAAGTGGTGGAAAAGGCAGGAGACTCGCTTCAGCAGCTCGCTTGCTGAGAAAAACACAAAGCCTACAGGGCTAGTTGATTCCCGCAAACCGAGAAAGCAGAAGCACACTACAGAAAGCTGACTGCACTGTTTACTCTGCCAAACCAAGCTGTGTGTTCTACAGAGCACACCCATGGAAATCAAGCCAAGAAGGCAGTAACACCTTTGTACTTGCTACTCCACACATGGCAAACAACCATCTGCAGCAGAATCTCAGCCAGTGCTGGAGAAAGCAGGAAAGTTGCTGCAGCAGCTTCTTGGCTGGCTGGGAACACAGAAAAGCAATGGCCCTGTTCATTCCGGCACAAGCAGAAGCACACAGCAAGAAAGCTGACTGCACTCTTTGCAAAAGGAAGCTCTGTGCCCTCTACTGCTCTGCAAGAGAAATGGAGCGAAATAGTCAGCCACACCTTTCTACTTGCTACTGCACACATGGCAAACAGCATCTGCAGCAGAATCTCGGCCAGTGCTGGAGAAAGCAGGAAAGTTGCTGCAGCAGCTTCTTGGCTGGCTGGGAACACAGAAAAGCAATGGCCCTGTTCATTCCGGCACAAGCAGAAGCACACAGCAAGAAAGCTGACTGCACTCTTTGCAAAAGGAAGCTCTGTGCCCTCTACTGCTCTGCAAGAGAAATGGAGCGAAATAGTCAGCCACACCTTTCTACTTGCTACTGCACACATGGCAAACAGCATCTGCAGCAGAATCTCAGCCAGTGCTGGAGAAAGCAGGAAAGTTGATGCAGCTGCTTCTTTGCTTGCTAGGACCCACTAAAACCAACAGGACTCATGCTTGGCACAAAGCAAGAAAGCACGAGTACACCAACAGAAAGCTGACTGCGGTGTCCACTCTGCACAACAAAGCTGCGTGTTCTAGAGAGCACTTTCATGGAAATGAAGCAAATAAAACAGTAGCAAGTTTGCTCGTGCTTCCGCAGACTTGAAAAACACAAGCTATATGAGAATCTCAGCCAGTGCTGGAAAAAGGCGGCAAAGCGTCTGCAGCAGCTTCTTGACTTGCTGAGGAAAAAAACCACCAGGCCTTGTTCATTCTGGCAAAAGCAGAAAAATGCACAAGCCCACCAACAGAAGGCTTGCTGCAGCGTTCACTCTGCCAAACCAAGCTGTGTGTTCTACAGAGCACACCCATGGAAATCAAGCAAAAAACCAGTAACATATTTGCTCTTGCTTCTATGGACACGAAAAACACCAACTGTAGCAGAGTCTCACCCAGTACTGGAGAAGGCAGGAAAGTTGCTGTAGCAGCTTCTCTACTTGCTGGCAACACTGAAAGCGCCAAGAGGGCTTGTGCTTGGACGAAATCCGGAAAGCACAAGCACAGCAAAAGGTAGCTGATTGCACTCTTTTCTCCCCAAAGAAAAAGAAGAAATAAAAACAAGTTCTGCGTTCCACATAGCACTTACCTAGAAATCAATCCAAAAAGTCTGGAGAAAGGACTAACAGCAACAGTGGCAGAATGTGAAGCGGTGCTGGAAAAGGCAGAAAAGTGTCTACAGTAGCTTCCTTGCTTACTGCGAACACAGAAAACCAACAAGGAGGTTCATTCTATCAAGCCGAGAAAGCTGACTGCACTGTTCACTGTGACAAACAAAGCGCTGTGGTCTCTACTGCTCTGAGAGACAAAGGCAGCAAACTAGCCCGCTACACCTTTGCTCTTCCTACTGCAGATGTGAAAAACACCATCTTTATCAGCCTCGCACAAAGTGGTGGAAAAGGCAGGAGACTCGCTTCAGCAGCTCGCTTGCTGAGAAAAACACAAAGCCTACAGGGCTAGTTGATTCCCGCAAACCGAGAAAGCAGAAGCACACTACAGAAAGCTGACTGCACTGTTTACTCTGCCAAACCAAGCTGTGTGTTCTACAGAGCACACCCATGGAAATCAAGCCAAGAAGGCAGTAACACCTTTGTACTTGCTACTCCACACATGGCAAACAACCATCTGCAGCAGAATCTCAGCCAGTGCTGGAGAAAGCAGGAAAGTTGCTGCAGCAGCTTCTTGGCTGGCTGGGAACACAGAAAAGCAATGGCCCTGTTCATTCCGGCACAAGCAGAAGCACACAGCAAGAAAGCTGACTGCACTCTTTGCAAAAGGAAGCTCTGTGCCCTCTACTGCTCTGCAAGAGAAATGGAGCGAAATAGTCAGCCACACCTTTCTACTTGCTACTGCACACATGGCAAACAGCATCTGCAGCAGAATCTCGGCCAGTGCTGGAGAAAGCAGGAAAGTTGATGCAGCTGCTTCTTTGCTTGCTAGGACCCACTAAAACCAACAGGACTCATGCTTGGCACAAAGCAAGAAAGCACGAGTACACCAACAGAAAGCTGACTGCGGTGTCCACTCTGCACAACAAAGCTGCGTGTTCTAGAGAGCACTTTCATGGAAATGAAGCAAATAAAACAGTAGCAAGTTTGCTCGTGCTTCCACAGACTTGAAAAACACAAGCTATATGAGAATCTCAGCCAGTGCTGGAAAAAGGCGGCAAAGCATCTGCAGCAGCTTCTTGACTTGCTGAGGAAAAAAACCACCAGGCCTTGTTCATTCTGGCAAAAGCAGAAAAATGCACAAGCCCACCAACAGAAGGCTTGCTGCAGCGTTCACTCTGCCAAACCAAGCTGTGTGTTCTACAGAGCACACCCATGGAAATCAAGCAAAAAACCAGTAACATATTTGCTCTTGCTTCTATGGACACGAAAAACACCAACTGTAGCAGAGTCTCACCCAGTACTGGAGAAGGCAGGAAAGTTGCTGTAGCAGCTTCTCTACTTGCTGGCAACACTGAAAGCGCCAAGAGGGCTTGTGCTTGGACGAAATCCGGAAAGCACAAGCACAGCAAAAGGTAGCTGATTGCACTCTTTTCTCCCCAAAGAAAAAGAAGAAATAAAAACAAGTTCTGCGTTCCACATAGCACTTACCTAGAAATCAATCCAAAAAGTCTGGAGAAAGGACTAACAGCAACAGTGGCAGAATGTGAAGCGGTGCTGGAAAAGGCAGAAAAGTGTCTACAGTAGCTTCCTTGCTTACTGCGAACACAGAAAACCAACAAGGAGGTTCATTCTATCAAGCTGAGAAAGCTGACTGCACTGTTCACTGTGACAAACAAAGCGCTGTGGTCTCTACTGCTCTGAGAGACAAAGGCAGCAAACTAGCCCGCTACACCTTTGCTCTTCCTACTGCAGATGTGAAAAACACCATCTTTATCAGCCTCGCACAAAGTGGTGGAAAAGGCAGGAGACTCGCTTCAGCAGCTCGCTTGCTGAGAAAAACACAAAGCCTACAGGGCTAGTTGATTCCCGCAAACCGAGAAAGCAGAAGCACACTACAGAAAGCTGACTGCACTGTTTACTCTGCCAAACCAAGCTGTGTGTTCTACAGAGCACACCCATGGAAATCAAGCCAAGAAGGCAGTAACACCTTTGTACTTGCTACTCCACACATGGCAAACAACCATCTGCAGCAGAATCTCAGCCAGTGCTGGAGAAAGCAGGAAAGTTGCTGCAGCAGCTTCTTGGCTGGCTGGGAACACAGAAAAGCAATGGCCCTGTTCATTCCGGCACAAGCAGAAGCACACAGCAAGAAAGCTGACTGCACTCTTTGCAAAAGGAAGCTCTGTGCCCTCTACTGCTCTGCAAGAGAAATGGAGCGAAATAGTCAGCCACACCTTTCTACTTGCTACTGCACACATGGCAAACAGCAACTGCAGCAGAATCTCGGCCAGTGCTGGAGAAAGCAGGAAAGTTGATGCAGCTGCTCCTTTGCTTGCTAGGACCCACTAAAACCAACAGGACTCATGCTTGGCACAAAGCAAGAAAGCACGAGTACACCAACAGAAAGCTGACTGCGGTGTCCACTCTGCACAACAAAGCTGCGTGTTCTAGAGAGCACTTTCATGGAAATGAAGCAAATAAAACAGTAGCAAGTTTGCTCGTGCTTCCGCAGACATGAAAAACACAAGCTATATGAGAATCTCAGCCAGTGCTGGAAAAAGGCGGCAAAGCGTCTGCAGCAGCTTCTTGACTTGCTGAGGAAAAAAACCACCAGGCCTTGTTCATTCTGGCAAAAGCAGAAAAATGCACAAGCCCACCAACAGAAGGCTTGCTGCAGCGTTCACTCTGCCAAACCAAGCTGTGTGTTCTACAGAGCACACCCATGGAAATCAAGCAAAAAACCAGTAACATATTTGCTCTTGCTTCTATGGACACGAAAAACACCAACTGTAGCAGAGTCTCACCCAGTACTGGAGAAGGCAGGAAAGTTGCTGTAGCAGCTTCTCTACTTGCTGGCAACACTGAAAGCGCCAAGAGGGCTTGTGCTTGGACGAAATCAGGAAAGCACAAGCACAGCAAAAGGTAGCTGATTGCACTCTTTTCTCCCCAAAGAAAAAGAAGGAGAAATAAAAACAAGTTCTGCGTTCCACATAGCACTTACCTAGAAATCAATCCAAAAAGTCTGGAGAAAGGACTAACAGCAACAGTGGCAGAATGTGAAGCGGTGCTGGAAAAGGCAGAAAAGTGTCTACAGTAGCTTCCTTGCTTACTGCGAACACAGAAAACCAACAAGGAGGTTCATTCTATCAAGCCGAGAAAGCTGACTGCACTGTTCACTGTGACAAACAAAGCGCTGTGGTCTCTACTGCTCTGAGAGACAAAGGCAGCAAACTAGCCCGCTACACCTTTGCTCTTCCTACTGCAGATGTGAAAAACACCATCTTTATCAGCCTCGCACAAAGTGGTGGAAAAGGCAGGAGACTCGCTTCAGCAGCTCGCTTGCTGAGAAAAACACAAAGCCTACAGGGCTAGTTGATTCCCGCAAACCGAGAAAGCAGAAGCACACTACAGAAAGCTGACTGCACTGTTTACTCTGCCAAACCAAGCTGTGTGTTCTACAGAGCACACCCATGGAAATCAAGCCAAGAAGGCAGTAACACCTTTGTACTTGCTACTCCACACATGGCAAACAACCATCTGCAGCAGAATCTCAGCCAGTGCTGGAGAAAGCAGGAAAGTTGCTGCAGCAGCTTCTTGGCTGGCTGGGAACACAGAAAAGCAATGGGCCTGTTCATTCCGGCACAAGCAGAAGCACACAGCAAGAAAGCTGACTGCACTCTTTGCAAAAGGAAGCTCTGTGCCCTCTACTGCTCTGCAAGAGAAATGGAGCGAAATAGTCAGCCACACCTTTCGACTTGCTACTGCACACATGGCAAACAGCATCTGCAGCAGAATCTCGGCCAGTGCTGGAGAAAGCAGGAAAGTTGATGCAGCTGCTTCTTTGCTTGCTAGGACCCACTAAAACCAACAGGACTCATGCTTGGCACAAAGCAAGAAAGCACGAGTACACCAACAGAAAGCTGACTGCGGTGTCCACTCTGCACAACAAAGCTGCGTGTTCTAGAGAGCACTTTCATGGAAATGAAGCAAATAAAACAGTAGCAAGTTTGCTCGTGCTTCCGCAGACTTGAAAAACACAAGCTATATGAGAATCTCAGCCAGTGCTGGAAAAAGGCGGCAAAGCGTCTGCAGCAGCTTCTTGACTTGCTGTGGAAAAAAACCACCAGGCCTTGTTCATTCTGGCAAAAGCAGAAAAATGCACAAGCCCACCAACAGAAGGCTTGCTGCAGCGTTCACTCTGCCAAACCAAGCTGTGTGTTCTACAGAGCACACCCATGGAAATCAAGCAAAAAACCAGTAACATATTTGCTCTTGCTTCTATGGACACGAAAAACACCAACTGTAGCAGAGTCTCACCCAGTACTGGAGAAGGCAAGAAAGTTGCTGTAGCAGCTTCTCTACTTGCTGGCAACACTGAAAGCGCCAAGAGGGCTTGTGCTTGGACGAAATCCGGAAAGCACAAGCACAGCAAAAGGTAGCTGATTGCACTCTTTTCTCCCCAAAGAAAAAGAAGAAATAAAAACAAGTTCTGCGTTCCACATAGCACTTACCTAGAAATCAATCCAAAAAGTCTGGAGAAAGGACTAACAGCAACAGTGGCAGAATGTGAAGCGGTGCTGGAAAAGGCAGAAAAGTGTCTACAGTAGCTTCCTTGCTTACTGCGAACACAGAAAACCAACAAGGAGGTTCATTCTATCAAGCCGAGAAAGCTGACTGCACTGTTCACTGTGACAAACAAAGCGCTGTGGTCTCTACTGCTCTGAGAGACAAAGGCAGCAAACTAGCCCGCTACACCTTTGCTCTTCCTACTGCAGATGTGAAAAACACCATCTTTATCAGCCTCGCACAAAGTGGTGGAAAAGGCAGGAGACTCGCTTCAGCAGCTCGCTTGCTGAGAAAAACACAAAGCCTACAGGGCTAGTTGATTCCCGCAAACCGAGAAAGCAGAAGCACACTACAGAAAGCTGACTGCACTGTTTACTCTGCCAAACCAAGCTGTGTGTTCTACAGAGCACACCCATGGAAATCAAGCCAAGAAGGCAGTAACACCTTTGTACTTGCTACTCCACACATGGCAAACAACCATCTGCAGCAGAATCTCAGCCAGTGCTGGAGAAAGCAGGAAAGTTGCTGCAGCAGCTTCTTGGCTGGCTGGGAACACAGAAAAGCAATGGCCCTGTTCATTCCGGCACAAGCAGAAGCACACAGCAAGAAAGCTGACTGCACTCTTTGCAAAAGGAAGCTCTGTGCCCTCTACTGCTCTGCAAGAGAAATGGAGCGAAATAGTCAGCCACACCTTTCTACTTGCTACTGCACACATGGCAAACAGCAACTGCAGCAGAATCTCGGCCAGTGCTGGAGAAAGCAGGAAAGTTGATGCAGCTGCTCCTTTGCTTGCTAGGACCCACTAAAACCAACAGGACTCATGCTTGGCACAAAGCAAGAAAGCACGAGTACACCAACAGAAAGCTGACTGCGGTGTCCACTCTGCACAACAAAGCTGCGTGTTCTAGAGAGCACTTTCATGGAAATGAAGCAAATAAAACAGTAGCAAGTTTGCTCGTGCTTCCGCAGACATGAAAAACACAAGCTATATGAGAATCTCAGCCAGTGCTGGAAAAAGGCGGCAAAGCGTCTGCAGCAGCTTCTTGACTTGCTGAGGAAAAAAACCACCAGGCCTTGTTCATTCTGGCAAAAGCAGAAAAATGCACAAGCCCACCAACAGAAGGCTTGCTGCAGCGTTCACTCTGCCAAACCAAGCTGTGTGTTCTACAGAGCACACCCATGGAAATCAAGCAAAAAACCAGTAACATATTTGCTCTTGCTTCTATGGACACGAAAAACACCAACTGTAGCAGAGTCTCACCCAGTACTGGAGAAGGCAGGAAAGTTGCTGTAGCAGCTTCTCTACTTGCTGGCAACACTGAAAGCGCCAAGAGGGCTTGTGCTTGGACGAAATCAGGAAAGCACAAGCACAGCAAAAGGTAGCTGATTGCACTCTTTTCTCCCCAAAGAAAAAGAAGGAGAAATAAAAACAAGTTCTGCGTTCCACATAGCACTTACCTAGAAATCAATCCAAAAAGTCTGGAGAAAGGACTAACAGCAACAGTGGCAGAATGTGAAGCGGTGCTGGAAAAGGCAGAAAAGTGTCTACAGTAGCTTCCTTGCTTACTGCGAACACAGAAAACCAACAAGGAGGTTCATTCTATCAAGCCGAGAAAGCTGACTGCACTGTTCACTGTGACAAACAAAGCGCTGTGGTCTCTACTGCTCTGAGAGACAAAGGCAGCAAACTAGCCCGCTACACCTTTGCTCTTTCTACTGCAGATGTGAAAAACACCATCTTTATCAGCCTCGCACAAAGTGGTGGAAAAGGCAGGAGACTCGCTTCAGCAGCTCGCTTGCTGAGAAAAACACAAAGCCTACAGGGCTAGTTGATTCCCGCAAACCGAGAAAGCAGAAGCACACTACAGAAAGCTGACTGCACTGTTTACTCTGCCAAACCAAGCTGTGTGTTCTACAGAGCACACCCATGGAAATCAAGCCAAGAAGGCAGTAACACCTTTGTACTTGCTACTCCACACATGGCAAACAACCATCTGCAGCAGAATCTCAGCCAGTGCTGGAGAAAGCAGGAAAGTTGCTGCAGCAGCTTCTTGGCTGGCTGGGAACACAGAAAAGCAATGGCCCTGTTCATTCCGGCACAAGCAGAAGCACACAGCAAGAAAGCTGACTGCACTCTTTGCAAAAGGAAGCTCTGTGCCCTCTACTGCTCTGCAAGAGAAATGGAGCGAAATAGTCAGCCACACCTTTCTACTTGCTACTGCACACATGGCAAACAGCATCTGCAGCAGAATCTCGGCCAGTGCTGGAGAAAGCAGGAAAGTTGATGCAGCTGCTTCTTTGCTTGCTAGGACCCACTAAAACCAACAGGACTCATGCTTGGCACAAAGCAAGAAAGCACGAGTACACCAACAGAAAGCTGACTGCGGTGTCCACTCTGCACAACAAAGCTGCGTGTTCTAGAGAGCACTTTCATGGAAATGAAGCAAATAAAACAGTAGCAAGTTTGCTCGTGCTTCCGCAGACTTGAAAAACACAAGCTATATGAGAATCTCAGCCAGTGCTGGAAAAAGGCGGCAAAGCGTCTGCAGCAGCTTCTTGACTTGCTGAGGAAAAAAACCACCAGGCCTTGTTCATTCTGGCAAAAGCAGAAAAATGCACAAGCCCACCAACAGAAGGCTTGCTGCAGCGTTCACTCTGCCAAACCAAGCTGTGTGTTCTACAGAGCACACCCATGGAAATCAAGCAAAAAACCAGTAACATATTTGCTCTTGCTTCTATGGACACGAAAAACACCAACTGTAGCAGAGTCTCACCCAGTACTGGAGAAGGCAGGAAAGTTGCTGTAGCAGCTTCTCTACTTGCTGGCAACACTGAAAGCGCCAAGAGGGCTTGTGCTTGGACGAAATCCGGAAAGCACAAGCACAGCAAAAGGTAGCTGATTGCACTCTTTTCTCCCCAAAGAAAAAGAAGAAATAAAAACAAGTTCTGCGTTCCACATAGCACTTACCTAGAAATCAATCCAAAAAGTCTGGAGAAAGGACTAACAGCAACAGTGGCAGAATGTGAAGCGGTGCTGGAAAAGGCAGAAAAGTGTCTACAGTAGCTTCCTTGCTTACTGCGAACACAGAAAACCAACAAGGAGGTTCATTCTATCAAGCCGAGAAAGCTGACTGCACTGTTCACTGTGACAAACAAAGCGCTGTGGTCTCTACTGCTCTGAGAGACAAAGGCAGCAAACTAGCCCGCTACACCTTTGCTCTTCCTACTGCAGATGTGAAAAACACCATCTTTATCAGCCTCGCACAAAGTGGTGGAAAAGGCAGGAGACTCGCTTCAGCAGCTCGCTTGCTGAGAAAAACACAAAGCCTACAGGGCTAGTTGATTCCCGCAAACCGAGAAAGCAGAAGCACACTACAGAAAGCTGACTGCACTGTTTACTCTGCCAAACCAAGCTGTGTGTTCTACAGAGCACACCCATGGAAATCAAGCCAAGAAGGCAGTAACACCTTTGTACTTGCTACTCCACACATGGCAAACAACCATCTGCAGCAGAATCTCAGCCAGTGCTGGAGAAAGCAGGAAAGTTGCTGCAGCAGCTTCTTGGCTGGCTGGGAACACAGAAAAGCAATGGCCCTGTTCATTCCGGCACAAGCAGAAGCACACAGCAAGAAAGCTGACTGCACTCTTTGCAAAAGGAAGCTCTGTGCCCTCTACTGCTCTGCAAGAGAAATGGAGCGAAATAGTCAGCCACACCTTTCTACTTGCTACTGCACACATGGCAAGCAGCAACTGCAGCAGAATCTCGGCCAGTGCTGGAGAAAGCAGGAAAGTTGATGCAGCTGCTCCTTTGCTTGCTAGGACCCACTAAAACCAACAGGACTCATGCTTGGCACAAAGCAAGAAAGCACGAGTACACCAACAGAAAGCTGACTGCGGTGTCCACTCTGCACAACAAAGCTGCGTGTTCTAGAGAGCACTTTCATGGAAATGAAGCAAATAAAACAGTAGCAAGTTTGCTCGTGCTTCCGCAGACTTGAAAAACACAAGCTATATGAGAATCTCAGCCAGTGCTGGAAAAAGGCGGCAAAGCGTCTGCAGCAGCTTCTTGACTTGCTGAGGAAAAAAACCACCAGGCCTTGTTCATTCTGGCAAAAGCAGAAAAATGCACAAGCCCACCAACAGAAGGCTTGCTGCAGCGTTCACTCTGCCAAACCAAGCTGTGTGTTCTACAGAGCACACCCATGGAAATCAAGCAAAAAACCAGTAACATATTTGCTCTTGCTTCTATGGACACGAAAAACGCCAACTGTAGCAGAGTCTCACCCAGTACTGGAGAAGGCAGGAAAGTTGCTGTAGCAGCTTCTCTAATTTCTGGCAACACTGAAAGCACCAAGAGGGCTTGTGCTTGGACGAAATCCGGAAAGCACAAGCACAGCAAAAGGTAGCTGATTGCACTCTTTTCTCCCCAAAGAAAAAGAAGAAGAAATAAAAACAAGTTCTGCGTTCCACATAGCACTTACCTAGAAATCAATCCAAAAAGTCTGGAGAAAGGACTAACAGCAACAGTGGCAGAATGTGAAGCGGTGCTGGAAAAGGCAGAAAAGTGTCTACAGTAGCTTCCTTGCTTACTGCGAACACAGAAAACCAACAAGGAGGTTCATTCTATCAAGCCGAGAAAGCTGACTGCACTGTTCACTGTGACAAACAAAGCGCTGTGGTCTCTACTGCTCTGAGAGACAAAGGCAGCAAACTAGCCCGCTACACCTTTGCTCTTTCTACTGCAGATGTGAAAAACACCATCTTTATCAGCCTCGCACAAAGTGGTGGAAAAGGCAGGAGACTCGCTTCAGCAGCTCGCTTGCTGAGAAAAACACAAAGCCTACAGGGCTAGTTGATTCCCGCAAACCGAGAAAGCAGAAGCACACTACAGAAAGCTGACTGCACTGTTTACTCTGCCAAACCAAGCTGTGTGTTCTACAGAGCACACCCATGGAAATCAAGCCAAGAAGGCAGTAACACCTTTGTACTTGCTACTCCACACATGGCAAACAACCATCTGCAGCAGAATCTCAGCCAGTGCTGGAGAAAGCAGGAAAGTTGCTGCAGCAGCTTCTTGGCTGGCTGGGAACACAGAAAAGCAATGGCCCTGTTCATTCCGGCACAAGCAGAAGCACACAGCAAGAAAGCTGACTGCACTCTTTGCAAAAGGAAGCTCTGTGCCCTCTACTGCTCTGCAAGAGAAATGGAGCGAAATAGTCAGCCACACCTTTCTACTTGCTACTGCACACATGGCAAACAGCAACTGCAGCAGAATCTCGGCCAGTGCTGGAGAAAGCAGGAAAGTTGATGCAGCTGCTCCTTTGCTTGCTAGGACCCACTAAAACCAACAGGACTCATGCTTGGCACAAAGCAAGAAAGCACGAGTACACCAACAGAAAGCTGACTGCGGTGTCCACTCTGCACAACAAAGCTGCGTGTTCTAGAGAGCACTTTCATGGAAATGAAGCAAATAAAACAGTAGCAAGTTTGCTCGTGCTTCCGCAGACATGAAAAACACAAGCTATATGAGAATCTCAGCCAGTGCTGGAAAAAGGCGGCAAAGCGTCTGCAGCAGCTTCTTGACTTGCTGAGGAAAAAAACCACCAGGCCTTGTTCATTCTGGCAAAAGCAGAAAAATGCACAAGCCCACCAACAGAAGGCTTGCTGCAGCGTTCACTCTGCCAAACCAAGCTGTGTGTTCTACAGAGCACACCCATGGAAATCAAGCAAAAAACCAGTAACATATTTGCTCTTGCTTCTATGGACACGAAAAACACCAACTGTAGCAGAGTCTCACCCAGTACTGGAGAAGGCAGGAAAGTTGCTGTAGCAGCTTCTCTACTTGCTGGCAACACTGAAAGCGCCAAGAGGGCTTGTGCTTGGACGAAATCCGGAAAGCACAAGCACAGCAAAAGGTAGCTGATTGCACTCTTTTCTCCCCAAAGAAAAAGAAGGAGAAATAAAAACAAGTTCTGCGTTCCACATAGCACTTACCTAGAAATCAATCCAAAAAGTCTGGAGAAAGGACTAACAGCAACAGTGGCAGAATGTGAAGCGGTGCTGGAAAAGGCAGAAAAGTGTCTACAGTAGCTTCCTTGCTTACTGCGAACACAGAAAACCAACAAGGAGGTTCATTCTATCAAGCCGAGAAAGCTGACTGCACTGTTCACTGTGACAAACAAAGCGCTGTGGTCTCTACTGCTCTGAGAGACAAAGGCAGCAAACTAGCCCGCTACACCTTTGCTCTTTCTACTGCAGATGTGAAAAACACCATCTTTATCAGCCTCGCACAAAGTGGTGGAAAAGGCAGGAGACTCGCTTCAGCAGCTCGCTTGCTGAGAAAAACACAAAGCCTACAGGGCTAGTTGATTCCCGCAAACCGAGAAAGCAGAAGCACACTACAGAAAGCTGACTGCACTGTTTACTCTGCCAAACCAAGCTGTGTGTTCTACAGAGCACACCCATGGAAATCAAGCCAAGAAGGCAGTAACACCTTTGTACTTGCTACTCCACACATGGCAAACAACCATCTGCAGCAGAATCTCAGCCAGTGCTGGAGAAAGCAGGAAAGTTGCTGCAGCAGCTTCTTGGCTGGCTGGGAACACAGAAAAGCAATGGCCCTGTTCATTCCGGCACAAGCAGAAGCACACAGCAAGAAAGCTGACTGCACTCTTTGCAAAAGGAAGCTCTGTGCCCTCTACTGCTCTGCAAGAGAAATGGAGCGAAATAGTCAGCCACACCTTTCTACTTGCTACTGCACACATGGCAAACAGCATCTGCAGCAGAATCTCGGCCAGTGCTGGAGAAAGCAGGAAAGTTGATGCAGCTGCTTCTTTGCTTGCTAGGACCCACTAAAACCAACAGGACTCATGCTTGGCACAAAGCAAGAAAGCACGAGTACACCAACAGAAAGCTGACTGCGGTGTCCACTCTGCACAACAAAGCTGCGTGTTCTAGAGAGCACTTTCATGGAAATGAAGCAAATAAAACAGTAGCAAGTTTGCTCGTGCTTCCGCAGACTTGAAAAACACAAGCTATATGAGAATCTCAGCCAGTGCTGGAAAAAGGCGGCAAAGCGTCTGCAGCAGCTTCTTGACTTGCTGAGGAAAAAAACCACCAGGCCTTGTTCATTCTGGCAAAAGCAGAAAAATGCACAAGCCCACCAACAGAAGGCTTGCTGCAGCGTTCACTCTGCCAAACCAAGCTGTGTGTTCTACAGAGCACACCCATGGAAATCAAGCAAAAAACCAGTAACATATTTGCTCTTGCTTCTATGGACACGAAAAACACCAACTGTAGCAGAGTCTCACCCAGTACTGGAGAAGGCAGGAAAGTTGCTGTAGCAGCTTCTCTACTTGCTGGCAACACTGAAAGCGCCAAGAGGGCTTGTGCTTGGACGAAATCCGGAAAGCACAAGCACAGCAAAAGGTAGCTGATTGCACTCTTTTCTCCCCAAAGAAAAAGAAGAAATAAAAACAAGTTCTGCGTTCCACATAGCACTTACCTAGAAATCAATCCAAAAAGTCTGGAGAAAGGACTAACAGCAACAGTGGCAGAATGTGAAGCGGTGCTGGAAAAGGCAGAAAAGTGTCTACAGTAGCTTCCTTGCTTACTGCGAACACAGAAAACCAACAAGGAGGTTCATTCTATCAAGCCGAGAAAGCTGACTGCACTGTTCACTGTGACAAACAAAGCGCTGTGGTCTCTACTGCTCTGAGAGACAAAGGCAGCAAACTAGCCCGCTACACCTTTGCTCTTCCTACTGCAGATGTGAAAAACACCATCTTTATCAGCCTCGCACAAAGTGGTGGAAAAGGCAGGAGACTCGCTTCAGCAGCTCGCTTGCTGAGAAAAACACAAAGCCTACAGGGCTAGTTGATTCCCGCAAACCGAGAAAGCAGAAGCACACTACAGAAAGCTGACTGCACTGTTTACTCTGCCAAACCAAGCTGTGTGTTCTACAGAGCACACCCATGGAAATCAAGCCAAGAAGGCAGTAACACCTTTGTACTTGCTACTCCACACATGGCAAACAACCATCTGCAGCAGAATCTCAGCCAGTGCTGGAGAAAGCAGGAAAGTTGCTGCAGCAGCTTCTTGGCTGGCTGGGAACACAGAAAAGCAATGGCCCTGTTCATTCCGGCACAAGCAGAAGCACACAGCAAGAAAGCTGACTGCACTCTTTGCAAAAGGAAGCTCTGTGCCCTCTACTGCTCTGCAAGAGAAATGGAGCGAAATAGTCAGCCACACCTTTCTACTTGCTACTGCACACATGGCAAACAGCATCTGCAGCAGAATCTCGGCCAGTGCTGGAGAAAGCAGGAAAGTTGATGCAGCTGCTTCTTTGCTTGCTAGGACCCACTAAAACCAACAGGACTCATGCTTGGCACAAAGCAAGAAAGCACGAGTACACCAACAGAAAGCTGACTGCGGTGTCCACTCTGCACAACAAAGCTGCGTGTTCTAGAGAGCACTTTCATGGAAATGAAGCAAATAAAACAGTAGCAAGTTTGCTCGTGCTTCCGCAGACTTGAAAAACACAAGCTATATGAGAATCTCAGCCAGTGCTGGAAAAAGGCGGCAAAGCGTCTGCAGCAGCTTCTTGACTTGCTGAGGAAAAAAACCACCAGGCCTTGTTCATTCTGGCAAAAGCAGAAAAATGCACAAGCCCACCAACAGAAGGCTTGCTGCAGCGTTCACTCTGCCAAACCAAGCTGTGTGTTCTACAGAGCACACCCATGGAAATCAAGCAAAAAGCCAGTAACATATTTGCTCTTGCTTCTATGGACACGAAAAACACCAACTGTAGCAGAGTCTCACCCAGTACTGGAGAAGGCAGGAAAGTTGCTGTAGCAGCTTCTCTAATTGCTGGCAACACTGAAAGCGCCAAGAGGGCTTGTGCTTGGACGAAATCAGGAAAGCACAAGCACAGCAAAAAATAGCTGATTGCACTCTTTTCTCCCCAAAGAAAAAGAAGAAGAAATAAAAACAAGTTCTGCGTTCCACATAGCACTTACCTAGAAATCAATCCAAAAAGTCTGGAGAAAGGACTAACAGCAACAGTGGCAGAATGTGAAGCGGTGCTGGAAAAGGCAGAAAAGTGTCTACAGTAGCTTCCTTGCTTACTGCGAACACAGAAAACCAACAAGGAGGTTCATTCTATCAAGCCGAGAAAGCTGACTGCACTGTTCACTGTGACAAACAAAGCGCTGTGGTCTCTACTGCTCTGAGAGACAAAGGCAGCAAACTAGCCCGCTACACCTTTGCTCTTTCTACTGCAGATGTGAAAAACACCATCTTTATCAGCCTCGCACAAAGTGGTGGAAAAGGCAGGAGACTTGCTTCAGCAGCTCGCTTGCTGAGAAAAACACAAAGCCTACAGGGCTAGTTGATTCCCGCAAACCGAGAAAGCAGAAGCACACTACAGAAAGCTGACTGCACTGTTTACTCTGCCAAACCAAGCTGTGTGTTCTACAGAGCACACCCATGGAAATCAAGCCAAGAAGGCAGTAACACCTTTGTACTTGCTACTCCACACATGGCAAACAACCATCTGCAGCAGAATCTCAGCCAGTGCTGGAGAAAGCAGGAAAGTTGCTGCAGCAGCTTCTTGGCTGGCTGGGAACACAGAAAAGCAATGGCCCTGTTCATTCCGGCACAAGCAGAAGCACACAGCAAGAAAGCTGACTGCACTCTTTGCAAAAGGAAGCTCTGTGCCCTCTACTGCTCTGCAAGAGAAATGGAGCGAAATAGTCAGCCACACCTTTCTACTTGCTACTGCACACATGGCAAACAGCATCTGCAGCAGAATCTCGGCCAGTGCTGGAGAAAGCAGGAAAGTTGATGCAGCTGCTTCTTTGCTTGCTAGGACCCACTAAAACCAACAGGACTCATGCTTGGCACAAAGCAAGAAAGCACGAGTACACCAACAGAAAGCTGACTGCGGTGTCCACTCTGCACAACAAAGCTGCGTGTTCTAGAGAGCACTTTCATGGAAATGAAGCAAATAAAACAGTAGCAAGTTTGCTCGTGCTTCCGCAGACTTGAAAAACACAAGCTATATGAGAATCTCAGCCAGTGCTGGAAAAAGGCGGCAAAGCGTCTGCAGCAGCTTCTTGACTTGCTGAGGAAAAAAACCACCAGGCCTTGTTCATTCTGGCAAAAGCAGAAAAATGCACAAGCCCACCAACAGAAGGCTTGCTGCAGCGTTCACTCTGCCAAACCAAGCTGTGTGTTCTACAGAGCACACCCATGGAAATCAAGCAAAAAGCCAGTAACATATTTGCTCTTGCTTCTATGGACACGAAAAACACCAACTGTAGCAGAGTCTCACCCAGTACTGGAGAAGGCAGGAAAGTTGCTGTAGCAGCTTCTCTAATTGCTGGCAACACTGAAAGCGCCAAGAGGGCTTGTGCTTGGACGAAATCAGGAAAGCACAAGCACAGCAAAAAATAGCTGATTGCACTCTTTTCTCCCCAAAGAAAAAGAAGAAGAAATAAAAACAAGTTCTGCGTTCCACATAGCACTTACCTAGAAATCAATCCAAAAAGTCTGGAGAAAGGACTAACAGCAACAGTGGCAGAATGTGAAGCGGTGCTGGAAAAGGCAGAAAAGTGTCTACAGTAGCTTCCTTGCTTACTGCGAACACAGAAAACCAACAAGGAGGTTCATTCTATCAAGCCGAGAAAGCTGACTGCACTGTTCACTGTGACAAACAAAGCGCTGTGGTCTCTACTGCTCTGAGAGACAAAGGCAGCAAACTAGCCCGCTACACCTTTGCTCTTTCTACTGCAGATGTGAAAAACACCATCTTTATCAGCCTCGCACAAAGTGGTGGAAAAGGCAGGAGACTCGCTTCAGCAGCTCGCTTGCTGAGAAAAACACAAAGCCTACAGGGCTAGTTGATTCCCGCAAACCGAGAAAGCAGAAGCACACTACAGAAAGCTGACTGCACTGTTTACTCTGCCAAACCAAGCTGTGTGTTCTACAGAGCACACCCATGGAAATCAAGCCAAGAAGGCAGTAACACCTTTGTACTTGCTACTCCACACATGGCAAACAACCATCTGCAGCAGAATCTCAGCCAGTGCTGGAGAAAGCAGGAAAGTTGCTGCAGCAGCTTCTTGGCTGGCTGGGAACACAGAAAAGCAATGGCCCTGTTCATTCCGGCACAAGCAGAAGCACACAGCAAGAAAGCTGACTGCACTCTTTGCAAAAGGAAGCTCTGTGCCCTCTACTGCTCTGCAAGAGAAATGGAGCGAAATAGTCAGCCACACCTTTCTACTTGCTACTGCACACATGGCAAACAGCATCTGCAGCAGAATCTCGGCCAGTGCTGGAGAAAGCAGGAAAGTTGATGCAGCTGCTTCTTTGCTTGCTAGGACCCACTAAAACCAACAGGACTCATGCTTGGCACAAAGCAAGAAAGCACGAGTACACCAACAGAAAGCTGACTGCGGTGTCCACTCTGCACAACAAAGCTGCGTGTTCTAGAGAGCACTTTCATGGAAATGAAGCAAATAAAACAGTAGCAAGTTTGCTCGTGCTTCCGCAGACTTGAAAAACACAAGCTATATGAGAATCTCAGCCAGTGCTGGAAAAAGGCGGCAAAGCGTCTGCAGCAGCTTCTTGACTTGCTGTGGAAAAAAACCACCAGGCCTTGTTCATTCTGGCAAAAGCAGAAAAATGCACAAGCCCACCAACAGAAGGCTTGCTGCAGCGTTCACTCTGCCAAACCAAGCTGTGTGTTCTACAGAGCACACCCATGGAAATCAAGCAAAAAACCAGTAACATATTTGCTCTTGCTTCTATGGACACGAAAAACACCAACTGTAGCAGAGTCTCACCCAGTACTGGAGAAGGCAGGAAAGTTGCTGTAGCAGCTTCTCTACTTGCTGGCAACACTGAAAGCGCCAAGAGGGCTTGTGCTTGGACGAAATCCGGAAAGCACAAGCACAGCAAAAGGTAGCTGATTGCACTCTTTTCTCCCCAAAGAAAAAGAAGAAATAAAAACAAGTTCTGCGTTCCACATAGCACTTACCTAGAAATCAATCCAAAAAGTCTGGAGAAAGGACTAACAGCAACAGTGGCAGAATGTGAAGCGGTGCTGGAAAAGGCAGAAAAGTGTCTACAGTAGCTTCCTTGCTTACTGCGAACACAGAAAACCAACAAGGAGGTTCATTCTATCAAGCCGAGAAAGCTGACTGCACTGTTCACTGTGACAAACAAAGCGCTGTGGTCTCTACTGCTCTGAGAGACAAAGGCAGCAAACTAGCCCGCTACACCTTTGCTCTTCCTACTGCAGATGTGAAAAACACCATCTTTATCAGCCTCGCACAAAGTGGTGGAAAAGGCAGGAGACTCGCTTCAGCAGCTCGCTTGCTGAGAAAAACACAAAGCCTACAGGGCTAGTTGATTCCCGCAAACCGAGAAAGCAGAAGCACACTACAGAAAGCTGACTGCACTGTTTACTCTGCCAAACCAAGCTGTGTGTTCTACAGAGCACACCCATGGAAATCAAGCCAAGAAGGCAGTAACACCTTTGTACTTGCTACTCCACACATGGCAAACAACCATCTGCAGCAGAATCTCAGCCAGTGCTGGAGAAAGCAGGAAAGTTGCTGCAGCAGCTTCTTGGCTGGCTGGGAACACAGAAAAGCAATGGCCCTGTTCATTCCGGCACAAGCAGAAGCACACAGCAAGAAAGCTGACTGCACTCTTT
Organism: Prinia subflava; assembly: GCF_021018805.1. Lineage (NCBI taxonomy): Eukaryota > Metazoa > Chordata > Aves > Passeriformes > Cisticolidae > Prinia > Prinia subflava. The sequence continues at coordinate 23,772,618 of NC_086250.1, read as the reverse complement.
GCAAAAGGAAGCTCTGTGCCCTCTACTGCTCTGCAAGAGAAATGGAGCGAAATAGTCAGCCACACCTTTCTACTTGCTACTGCACACATGGCAAACAGCAACTGCAGCAGAATCTCGGCCAGTGCTGGAGAAAGCAGGAAAGTTGATGCAGCTGCTCCTTTGCTTGCTAGGACCCACTAAAACCAACAGGACTCATGCTTGGCACAAAGCAAGAAAGCACGAGTACACCAACAGAAAGCTGACTGCGGTGTCCACTCTGCACAACAAAGCTGCGTGTTCTAGAGAGCACTTTCATGGAAATGAAGCAAATAAAACAGTAGCAAGTTTGCTCGTGCTTCCGCAGACTTGAAAAACACAAGCTATATGAGAATCTCAGCCAGTGCTGGAAAAAGGCGGCAAAGCGTCTGCAGCAGCTTCTTGACTTGCTGAGGAAAAAAACCACCAGGCCTTGTTCATTCTGGCAAAAGCAGAAAAATGCACAAGCCCACCAACAGAAGGCTTGCTGCAGCGTTCACTCTGCCAAACCAAGCTGTGTGTTCTACAGAGCACACCCATGGAAATCAAGCAAAAAGCCAGTAACATATTTGCTCTTGCTTCTATGGACACGAAAAACACCAACTGTAGCAGAGTCTCACCCAGTACTGGAGAAGGCAGGAAAGTTGCTGTAGCAGCTTCTCTAATTGCTGGCAACACTGAAAGCGCCAAGAGGGCTTGTGCTTGGACGAAATCAGGAAAGCACAAGCACAGCAAAAAATAGCTGATTGCACTCTTTTCTCCCCAAAGAAAAAGAAGAAGAAATAAAAACAAGTTCTGCGTTCCACATAGCACTTACCTAGAAATCAATCCAAAAAGTCTGGAGAAAGGACTAACAGCAACAGTGGCAGAATGTGAAGCGGTGCTGGAAAAGGCAGAAAAGTGTCTACAGTAGCTTCCTTGCTTACTGCGAACACAGAAAACCAACAAGGAGGTTCATTCTATCAAGCCGAGAAAGCTGACTGCACTGTTCACTGTGACAAACAAAGCGCTGTGGTCTCTACTGCTCTGAGAGACAAAGGCAGCAAACTAGCCCGCTACACCTTTGCTCTTTCTACTGCAGATGTGAAAAACACCATCTTTATCAGCCTCGCACAAAGTGGTGGAAAAGGCAGGAGACTCGCTTCAGCAGCTCGCTTGCTGAGAAAAACACAAAGCCTACAGGGCTAGTTGATTCCCGCAAACCGAGAAAGCAGAAGCACACTACAGAAAGCTGACTGCACTGTTTACTCTGCCAAACCAAGCTGTGTGTTCTACAGAGCACACCCATGGAAATCAAGCCAAGAAGGCAGTAACACCTTTGTACTTGCTACTCCACACATGGCAAACAACCATCTGCAGCAGAATCTCAGCCAGTGCTGGAGAAAGCAGGAAAGTTGCTGCAGCAGCTTCTTGGCTGGCTGGGAACACAGAAAAGCAATGGCCCTGTTCATTCCGGCACAAGCAGAAGCACACAGCAAGAAAGCTGACTGCACTCTTTGCAAAAGGAAGCTCTGTGCCCTCTACTGCTCTGCAAGAGAAATGGAGCGAAATAGTCAGCCACACCTTTCTACTTGCTACTGCACACATGGCAAACAGCATCTGCAGCAGAATCTCGGCCAGTGCTGGAGAAAGCAGGAAAGTTGATGCAGCTGCTTCTTTGCTTGCTAGGACCCACTAAAACCAACAGGACTCATGCTTGGCACAAAGCAAGAAAGCACGAGTACACCAACAGAAAGCTGACTGCGGTGTCCACTCTGCACAACAAAGCTGCGTGTTCTAGAGAGCACTTTCATGGAAATGAAGCAAATAAAACAGTAGCAAGTTTGCTCGTGCTTCCGCAGACTTGAAAAACACAAGCTATATGAGAATCTCAGCCAGTGCTGGAAAAAGGCGGCAAAGCGTCTGCAGCAGCTTCTTGACTTGCTGTGGAAAAAAACCACCAGGCCTTGTTCATTCTGGCAAAAGCAGAAAAATGCACAAGCCCACCAACAGAAGGCTTGCTGCAGCGTTCACTCTGCCAAACCAAGCTGTGTGTTCTACAGAGCACACCCATGGAAATCAAGCAAAAAACCAGTAACATATTTGCTCTTGCTTCTATGGACACGAAAAACACCAACTGTAGCAGAGTCTCACCCAGTACTGGAGAAGGCAGGAAAGTTGCTGTAGCAGCTTCTCTACTTGCTGGCAACACTGAAAGCGCCAAGAGGGCTTGTGCTTGGACGAAATCCGGAAAGCACAAGCACAGCAAAAGGTAGCTGATTGCACTCTTTTCTCCCCAAAGAAAAAGAAGAAATAAAAACAAGTTCTGCGTTCCACATAGCACTTACCTAGAAATCAATCCAAAAAGTCTGGAGAAAGGACTAACAGCAACAGTGGCAGAATGTGAAGCGGTGCTGGAAAAGGCAGAAAAGTGTCTACAGTAGCTTCCTTGCTTACTGCGAACACAGAAAACCAACAAGGAGGTTCATTCTATCAAGCCGAGAAAGCTGACTGCACTGTTCACTGTGACAAACAAAGCGCTGTGGTCTCTACTGCTCTGAGAGACAAAGGCAGCAAACTAGCCCGCTACACCTTTGCTCTTCCTACTGCAGATGTGAAAAACACCATCTTTATCAGCCTCGCACAAAGTGGTGGAAAAGGCAGGAGACTCGCTTCAGCAGCTCGCTTGCTGAGAAAAACACAAAGCCTACAGGGCTAGTTGATTCCCGCAAACCGAGAAAGCAGAAGCACACTACAGAAAGCTGACTGCACTGTTTACTCTGCCAAACCAAGCTGTGTGTTCTACAGAGCACACCCATGGAAATCAAGCCAAGAAGGCAGTAACACCTTTGTACTTGCTACTCCACACATGGCAAACAACCATCTGCAGCAGAATCTCAGCCAGTGCTGGAGAAAGCAGGAAAGTTGCTGCAGCAGCTTCTTGGCTGGCTGGGAACACAGAAAAGCAATGGCCCTGTTCATTCCGGCACAAGCAGAAGCACACAGCAAGAAAGCTGACTGCACTCTTTGCAAAAGGAAGCTCTGTGCCCTCTACTGCTCTGCAAGAGAAATGGAGCGAAATAGTCAGCCACACCTTTCTACTTGCTACTGCACACATGGCAAACAGCATCTGCAGCAGAATCTCGGCCAGTGCTGGAGAAAGCAGGAAAGTTGATGCAGCTGCTCCTTTGCTTGCTAGGACCCACTAAAACCAACAGGACTCATGCTTGGCACAAAGCAAGAAAGCACGAGTACACCAACAGAAAGCTGACTGCGGTGTCCACTCTGCACAACAAAGCTGCGTGTTCTAGAGAGCACTTTCATGGAAATGAAGCAAATAAAACAGTAGCAAGTTTGCTCGTGCTTCCGCAGACTTGAAAAACACAAGCTATATGAGAATCTCAGCCAGTGCTGGAAAAAGGCGGCAAAGCGTCTGCAGCAGCTTCTTGACTTGCTGAGGAAAAAAACCACCAGGCCTTGTTCATTCTGGCAAAAGCAGAAAAATGCACAAGCCCACCAACAGAAGGCTTGCTGCAGCGTTCACTCTGCCAAACCAAGCTGTGTGTTCTACAGAGCACACCCATGGAAATCAAGCAAAAAACCAGTAACATATTTGCTCTTGCTTCTATGGACACGAAAAACACCAACTGTAGCAGAGTCTCACCCAGTACTGGAGAAGGCAGGAAAGTTGCTGTAGCAGCTTCTCTACTTGCTGGCAACACTGAAAGCGCCAAGAGGGCTTGTGCTTGGACGAAATCAGGAAAGCACAAGCACAGCAAAAGGTAGCTGATTGCACTCTTTTCTCCCCAAAGAAAAAGAAGGAGAAATAAAAAAAAGTTCTGCGTTCCACATAGCACTTACCTAGAAATCAATCCAAAAAGTCTGGAGAAAGGACTAACAGCAACAGTGGCAGAATGTGAAGCGGTGCTGGAAAAGGCAGAAAAGTGTCTACAGTAGCTTCCTTGCTTACTGCGAACACAGAAAACCAACAAGGAGGTTCATTCTATCAAGCCGAGAAAGCTGACTGCACTGTTCACTGTGACAAACAAAGCGCTGTGGTCTCTACTGCTCTGAGAGACAAAGGCAGCAAACTAGCCCGCTACACCTTTGCTCTTCCTACTGCAGATGTGAAAAACACCATCTTTATCAGCCTCGCACAAAGTGGTGGAAAAGGCAGGAGACTCGCTTCAGCAGCTCGCTTGCTGAGAAAAACACAAAGCCTACAGGGCTAGTTGATTCCCGCAAACCGAGAAAGCAGAAGCACACTACAGAAAGCTGACTGCACTGTTTACTCTGCCAAACCAAGCTGTGTGTTCTACAGAGCACACCCATGGAAATCAAGCCAAGAAGGCAGTAACACCTTTGTACTTGCTACTCCACACATGGCAAACAACCATCTGCAGCAGAATCTCAGCCAGTGCTGGAGAAAGCAGGAAAGTTGCTGCAGCAGCTTCTTGGCTGGCTGGGAACACAGAAAAGCAATGGCCCTGTTCATTCCGGCACAAGCAGAAGCACACAGCAAGAAAGCTGACTGCACTCTTTGCAAAAGGAAGCTCTGTGCCCTCTACTGCTCTGCAAGAGAAATGGAGCGAAATAGTCAGCCACACCTTTCTACTTGCTACTGCACACATGGCAAACAGCATCTGCAGCAGAATCTCGGCCAGTGCTGGAGAAAGCAGGAAAGTTGATGCAGCTGCTTCTTTGCTTGCTAGGACCCACTAAAACCAACAGGACTCATGCTTGGCACAAAGCAAGAAAGCACGAGTACACCAACAGAAAGCTGACTGCGGTGTCCACTCTGCACAACAAAGCTGCGTGTTCTAGAGAGCACTTTCATGGAAATGAAGCAAATAAAACAGTAGCAAGTTTGCTCGTGCTTCCGCAGACTTGAAAAACACAAGCTATATGAGAATCTCAGCCAGTGCTGGAAAAAGGCGGCAAAGCGTCTGCAGCAGCTTCTTGACTTGCTGAGGAAAAAAACCACCAGGCCTTGTTCATTCTGGCAAAAGCAGAAAAATGCACAAGCCCACCAACAGAAGGCTTGCTGCAGCGTTCACTCTGCCAAACCAAGCTGTGTGTTCTACAGAGCACACCCATGGAAATCAAGCAAAAAGCCAGTAACATATTTGCTCTTGCTTCTATGGACACGAAAAACACCAACTGTAGCAGAGTCTCACCCAGTACTGGAGAAGGTAGGAAAGTTGCTGTAGCAGCTTCTCTAATTGCTGGCAACACTGAAAGCGCCAAGAGGGCTTGTGCTTGGACGAAATCAGGAAAGCACAAGCACAGCAAAAAATAGCTGATTGCACTCTTTTCTCCCCAAAGAAAAAGAAGAAGAAATAAAAACAAGTTCTGCGTTCCACATAGCACTTACCTAGAAATCAATCCAAAAAGTCTGGAGAAAGGACTAACAGCAACAGTGGCAGAATGTGAAGCGGTGCTGGAAAAGGCAGAAAAGTGTCTACAGTAGCTTCCTTGCTTACTGCGAACACAGAAAACCAACAAGGAGGTTCATTCTATCAAGCCGAGAAAGCTGACTGCACTGTTCACTGTGACAAACAAAGCGCTGTGGTCTCTACTGCTCTGAGAGACAAAGGCAGCAAACTAGCCCGCTACACCTTTGCTCTTCCTACTGCAGATGTGAAAAACACCATCTTTATCAGCCTCGCACAAAGTGGTGGAAAAGGCAGGAGACTCGCTTCAGCAGCTCGCTTGCTGAGAAAAACACAAAGCCTACAGGGCTAGTTGATTCCCGCAAACCGAGAAAGCAGAAGCACACTACAGAAAGCTGACTGCACTGTTTACTCTGCCAAACCAAGCTGTGTGTTCTACAGAGCACACCCATGGAAATCAAGCCAAGAAGGCAGTAACACCTTTGTACTTGCTACTCCACACATGGCAAACAACCATCTGCAGCAGAATCTCAGCCAGTGCTGGAGAAAGCAGGAAAGTTGCTGCAGCAGCTTCTTGGCTGGCTGGGAACACAGAAAAGCAATGGCCCTGTTCATTCCGGCACAAGCAGAAGCACACAGCAAGAAAGCTGACTGCACTCTTTGCAAAAGGAAGCTCTGTGCCCTCTACTGCTCTGCAAGAGAAATGGAGCGAAATAGTCAGCCACACCTTTCTACTTGCTACTGCACACATGGCAAACAGCATCTGCAGCAGAATCTCGGCCAGTGCTGGAGAAAGCAGGAAAGTTGATGCAGCTGCTTCTTTGCTTGCTAGGACCCACTAAAACCAACAGGACTCATGCTTGGCACAAAGCAAGAAAGCACGAGTACACCAACAGAAAGCTGACTGCGGTGTCCACTCTGCACAACAAAGCTGCGTGTTCTAGAGAGCACTTTCATGGAAATGAAGCAAATAAAACAGTAGCAAGTTTGCTCGTGCTTCCGCAGACTTGAAAAACACAAGCTATATGAGAATCTCAGCCAGTGCTGGAAAAAGGCGGCAAAGCGTCTGCAGCAGCTTCTTGACTTGCTGTGGAAAAAAACCACCAGGCCTTGTTCATTCTGGCAAAAGCAGAAAAATGCACAAGCCCACCAACAGAAGGCTTGCTGCAGCGTTCACTCTGCCAAACCAAGCTGTGTGTTCTACAGAGCACACCCATGGAAATCAAGCAAAAAGCCAGTAACATATTTGCTCTTGCTTCTATGGACACGAAAAACACCAACTGTAGCAGAGTCTCACCCAGTACTGGAGAAGGCAGGAAAGTTGCTGTAGCAGCTTCTCTAATTGCTGGCAACACTGAAAGCGCCAAGAGGGCTTGTGCTTGGACGAAATCAGGAAAGCACAAGCACAGCAAAAAATAGCTGATTGCACTCTTTTCTCCCCAAAGAAAAAGAAGAAGAAATAAAAACAAGTTCTGCGTTCCACATAGCACTTACCTAGAAATCAATCCAAAAAGTCTGGAGAAAGGACTAACAGCAACAGTGGCAGAATGTGAAGCGGTGCTGGAAAAGGCAGAAAAGTGTCTACAGTAGCTTCCTTGCTTACTGCGAACACAGAAAACCAACAAGGAGGTTCATTCTATCAAGCCGAGAAAGCTGACTGCACTGTTCACTGTGACAAACAAAGCGCTGTGGTCTCTACTGCTCTGAGAGACAAAGGCAGCAAACTAGCCCGCTACACCTTTGCTCTTCCTACTGCAGATGTGAAAAACACCATCTTTATCAGCCTCGCACAAAGTGGTGGAAAAGGCAGGAGACTCGCTTCAGCAGCTCGCTTGCTGAGAAAAACACAAAGCCTACAGGGCTAGTTGATTCCCGCAAACCGAGAAAGCAGAAGCACACTACAGAAAGCTGACTGCACTGTTTACTCTGCCAAACCAAGCTGTGTGTTCTACAGAGCACACCCATGGAAATCAAGCCAAGAAGGCAGTAACACCTTTGTACTTGCTACTCCACACATGGCAAACAACCATCTGCAGCAGAATCTCAGCCAGTGCTGGAGAAAGCAGGAAAGTTGCTGCAGCAGCTTCTTGGCTGGCTGGGAACACAGAAAAGCAATGGCCCTGTTCATTCCGGCACAAGCAGAAGCACACAGCAAGAAAGCTGACTGCACTCTTTGCAAAAGGAAGCTCTGTGCCCTCTACTGCTCTGCAAGAGAAATGGAGCGAAATAGTCAGCCACACCTTTCTACTTGCTACTGCACACATGGCAAACAGCATCTGCAGCAGAATCTCGGCCAGTGCTGGAGAAAGCAGGAAAGTTGATGCAGCTGCTTCTTTGCTTGCTAGGACCCACTAAAACCAACAGGACTCATGCTTGGCACAAAGCAAGAAAGCACGAGTACACCAACAGAAAGCTGACTGCGGTGTCCACTCTGCACAACAAAGCTGCGTGTTCTAGAGAGCACTTTCATGGAAATGAAGCAAATAAAACAGTAGCAAGTTTGCTCGTGCTTCCGCAGACTTGAAAAACACAAGCTATATGAGAATCTCAGCCAGTGCTGGAAAAAGGCGGCAAAGCGTCTGCAGCAGCTTCTTGACTTGCTGTGGAAAAAAACCACCAGGCCTTGTTCATTCTGGCAAAAGCAGAAAAATGCACAAGCCCACCAACAGAAGGCTTGCTGCAGCGTTCACTCTGCCAAACCAAGCTGTGTGTTCTACAGAGCACACCCATGGAAATCAAGCAAAAAACCAGTAACATATTTGCTCTTGCTTCTATGGACACGAAAAACACCAACTGTAGCAGAGTCTCACCCAGTACTGGAGAAGGCAAGAAAGTTGCTGTAGCAGCTTCTCTACTTGCTGGCAACACTGAAAGCGCCAAGAGGGCTTGTGCTTGGACGAAATCCGGAAAGCACAAGCACAGCAAAAGGTAGCTGATTGCACTCTTTTCTCCCCAAAGAAAAAGAAGAAATAAAAACAAGTTCTGCGTTCCACATAGCACTTACCTAGAAATCAATCCAAAAAGTCTGGAGAAAGGACTAACAGCAACAGTGGCAGAATGTGAAGCGGTGCTGGAAAAGGCAGAAAAGTGTCTACAGTAGCTTCCTTGCTTACTGCGAACACAGAAAACCAACAAGGAGGTTCATTCTATCAAGCCGAGAAAGCTGACTGCACTGTTCACTGTGACAAACAAAGCGCTGTCGTCTCTACTGCTCTGAGAGACAAAGGCAGCAAACTAGCCCGCTACACCTTTGCTCTTCCTACTGCAGATGTGAAAAACACCATCTTTATCAGCCTCGCACAAAGTGGTGGAAAAGGCAGGAGACTCGCTTCAGCAGCTCGCTTGCTGAGAAAAACACAAAGCCTACAGGGCTAGTTGATTCCCGCAAACCGAGAAAGCAGAAGCACACTACAGAAAGCTGACTGCACTGTTTACTCTGCCAAACCAAGCTGTGTGTTCTACAGAGCACACCCATGGAAATCAAGCCAAGAAGGCAGTAACACCTTTGTACTTGCTACTCCACACATGGCAAACAACCATCTGCAGCAGAATCTCAGCCAGTGCTGGAGAAAGCAGGAAAGTTGCTGCAGCAGCTTCTTGGCTGGCTGGGAACACAGAAAAGCAATGGCCCTGTTCATTCCGGCACAAGCAGAAGCACACAGCAAGAAAGCTGACTGCACTCTTTGCAAAAGGAAGCTCTGTGCCCTCTACTGCTCTGCAAGAGAAATGGAGCGAAATAGTCAGCCACACCTTTCTACTTGCTACTGCACACATGGCAAACAGCAACTGCAGCAGAATCTCGGCCAGTGCTGGAGAAAGCAGGAAAGTTGATGCAGCTGCTCCTTTGCTTGCTAGGACCCACTAAAACCAACAGGACTCATGCTTGGCACAAAGCAAGAAAGCACGAGTACACCAACAGAAAGCTGACTGCGGTGTCCACTCTGCACAACAAAGCTGCGTGTTCTAGAGAGCACTTTCATGGAAATGAAGCAAATAAAACAGTAGCAAGTTTGCTCGTGCTTCCGCAGACATGAAAAACACAAGCTATATGAGAATCTCAGCCAGTGCTGGAAAAAGGCGGCAAAGCGTCTGCAGCAGCTTCTTGACTTGCTGAGGAAAAAAACCACCAGGCCTTGTTCATTCTGGCAAAAGCAGAAAAATGCACAAGCCCACCAACAGAAGGCTTGCTGCAGCGTTCACTCTGCCAAACCAAGCTGTGTGTTCTACAGAGCACACCCATGGAAATCAAGCAAAAAGCCAGTAACATATTTGCTCTTGCTTCTATGGACACGAAAAACACCAACTGTAGCAGAGTCTCACCCAGTACTGGAGAAGGTAGGAAAGTTGCTGTAGCAGCTTCTCTAATTGCTGGCAACACTGAAAGCGCCAAGAGGGCTTGTGCTTGGACGAAATCAGGAAAGCACAAGCACAGCAAAAAATAGCTGATTGCACTCTTTTCTCCCCAAAGAAAAAGAAGAAGAAATAAAAACAAGTTCTGCGTTCCACATAGCACTTACCTAGAAATCAATCCAAAAAGTCTGGAGAAAGGACTAACAGCAACAGTGGCAGAATGTGAAGCGGTGCTGGAAAAGGCAGAAAAGTGTCTACAGTAGCTTCCTTGCTTACTGCGAACACAGAAAACCAACAAGGAGGTTCATTCTATCAAGCCGAGAAAGCTGACTGCACTGTTCACTGTGACAAACAAAGCGCTGTGGTCTCTACTGCTCTGAGAGACAAAGGCAGCAAACTAGCCCGCTACACCTTTGCTCTTCCTACTGCAGATGTGAAAAACACCATCTTTATCAGCCTCGCACAAAGTGGTGGAAAAGGCAGGAGACTCGCTTCAGCAGCTCGCTTGCTGAGAAAAACACAAAGCCTACAGGGCTAGTTGATTCCCGCAAACCGAGAAAGCAGAAGCACACTACAGAAAGCTGACTGCACTGTTTACTCTGCCAAACCAAGCTGTGTGTTCTACAGAGCACACCCATGGAAATCAAGCCAAGAAGGCAGTAACACCTTTGTACTTGCTACTCCACACATGGCAAACAACCATCTGCAGCAGAATCTCAGCCAGTGCTGGAGAAAGCAGGAAAGTTGCTGCAGCAGCTTCTTGGCTGGCTGGGAACACAGAAAAGCAATGGCCCTGTTCATTCCGGCACAAGCAGAAGCACACAGCAAGAAAGCTGACTGCACTCTTTGCAAAAGGAAGCTCTGTGCCCTCTACTGCTCTGCAAGAGAAATGGAGCGAAATAGTCAGCCACACCTTTCTACTTGCTACTGCACACATGGCAAACAGCATCTGCAGCAGAATCTCGGCCAGTGCTGGAGAAAGCAGGAAAGTTGATGCAGCTGCTTCTTTGCTTGCTAGGACCCACTAAAACCAACAGGACTCATGCTTGGCACAAAGCAAGAAAGCACGAGTACACCAACAGAAAGCTGACTGCGGTGTCCACTCTGCACAACAAAGCTGCGTGTTCTAGAGAGCACTTTCATGGAAATGAAGCAAATAAAACAGTAGCAAGTTTGCTCGTGCTTCCGCAGACTTGAAAAACACAAGCTATATGAGAATCTCAGCCAGTGCTGGAAAAAGGCGGCAAAGCGTCTGCAGCAGCTTCTTGACTTGCTGTGGAAAAAAACCACCAGGCCTTGTTCATTCTGGCAAAAGCAGAAAAATGCACAAGCCCACCAACAGAAGGCTTGCTGCAGCGTTCACTCTGCCAAACCAAGCTGTGTGTTCTACAGAGCACACCCATGGAAATCAAGCAAAAAGCCAGTAACATATTTGCTCTTGCTTCTATGGACACGAAAAACACCAACTGTAGCAGAGTCTCACCCAGTACTGGAGAAGGCAGGAAAGTTGCTGTAGCAGCTTCTCTAATTGCTGGCAACACTGAAAGCGCCAAGAGGGCTTGTGCTTGGACGAAATCAGGAAAGCACAAGCACAGCAAAAAATAGCTGATTGCACTCTTTTCTCCCCAAAGAAAAAGAAGAAGAAATAAAAACAAGTTCTGCGTTCCACATAGCACTTACCTAGAAATCAATCCAAAAAGTCTGGAGAAAGGACTAACAGCAACAGTGGCAGAATGTGAAGCGGTGCTGGAAAAGGCAGAAAAGTGTCTACAGTAGCTTCCTTGCTTACTGCGAACACAGAAAACCAACAAGGAGGTTCATTCTATCAAGCCGAGAAAGCTGACTGCACTGTTCACTGTGACAAACAAAGCGCTGTGGTCTCTACTGCTCTGAGAGACAAAGGCAGCAAACTAGCCCGCTACACCTTTGCTCTTCCTACTGCAGATGTGAAAAACACCATCTTTATCAGCCTCGCACAAAGTGGTGGAAAAGGCAGGAGACTCGCTTCAGCAGCTCGCTTGCTGAGAAAAACACAAAGCCTACAGGGCTAGTTGATTCCCGCAAACCGAGAAAGCAGAAGCACACTACAGAAAGCTGACTGCACTGTTTACTCTGCCAAACCAAGCTGTGTGTTCTACAGAGCACACCCATGGAAATCAAGCCAAGAAGGCAGTAACACCTTTGTACTTGCTACTCCACACATGGCAAACAACCATCTGCAGCAGAATCTCAGCCAGTGCTGGAGAAAGCAGGAAAGTTGCTGCAGCAGCTTCTTGGCTGGCTGGGAACACAGAAAAGCAATGGCCCTGTTCATTCCGGCACAAGCAGAAGCACACAGCAAGAAAGCTGACTGCACTCTTTGCAAAAGGAAGCTCTGTGCCCTCTACTGCTCTGCAAGAGAAATGGAGCGAAATAGTCAGCCACACCTTTCTACTTGCTACTGCACACATGGCAAACAGCATCTGCAGCAGAATCTCGGCCAGTGCTGGAGAAAGCAGGAAAGTTGATGCAGCTGCTTCTTTGCTTGCTAGGACCCACTAAAACCAACAGGACTCATGCTTGGCACAAAGCAAGAAAGCACGAGTACACCAACAGAAAGCTGACTGCGGTGTCCACTCTGCACAACAAAGCTGCGTGTTCTAGAGAGCACTTTCATGGAAATGAAGCAAATAAAACAGTAGCAAGTTTGCTCGTGCTTCCGCAGACTTGAAAAACACAAGCTATATGAGAATCTCAGCCAGTGCTGGAAAAAGGCGGCAAAGCGTCTGCAGCAGCTTCTTGACTTGCTGTGGAAAAAAACCACCAGGCCTTGTTCATTCTGGCAAAAGCAGAAAAATGCACAAGCCCACCAACAGAAGGCTTGCTGCAGCGTTCACTCTGCCAAACCAAGCTGTGTGTTCTACAGAGCACACCCATGGAAATCAAGCAAAAAACCAGTAACATATTTGCTCTTGCTTCTATGGACACGAAAAACACCAACTGTAGCAGAGTCTCACCCAGTACTGGAGAAGGCAAGAAAGTTGCTGTAGCAGCTTCTCTACTTGCTGGCAACACTGAAAGCGCCAAGAGGGCTTGTGCTTGGACGAAATCCGGAAAGCACAAGCACAGCAAAAGGTAGCTGATTGCACTCTTTTCTCCCCAAAGAAAAAGAAGAAATAAAAACAAGTTCTGCGTTCCACATAGCACTTACCTAGAAATCAATCCAAAAAGTCTGGAGAAAGGACTAACAGCAACAGTGGCAGAATGTGAAGCGGTGCTGGAAAAGGCAGAAAAGTGTCTACAGTAGCTTCCTTGCTTACTGCGAACACAGAAAACCAACAAGGAGGTTCATTCTATCAAGCCGAGAAAGCTGACTGCACTGTTCACTGTGACAAACAAAGCGCTGTGGTCTCTACTGCTCTGAGAGACAAAGGCAGCAAACTAGCCCGCTACACCTTTGCTCTTCCTACTGCAGATGTGAAAAACACCATCTTTATCAGCCTCGCACAAAGTGGTGGAAAAGGCAGGAGACTCGCTTCAGCAGCTCGCTTGCTGAGAAAAACACAAAGCCTACAGGGCTAGTTGATTCCCGCAAACCGAGAAAGCAGAAGCACACTACAGAAAGCTGACTGCACTGTTTACTCTGCCAAACCAAGCTGTGTGTTCTACAGAGCACACCCATGGAAATCAAGCCAAGAAGGCAGTAACACCTTTGTACTTGCTACTCCACACATGGCAAACAACCATCTGCAGCAGAATCTCAGCCAGTGCTGGAGAAAGCAGGAAAGTTGCTGCAGCAGCTTCTTGGCTGGCTGGGAACACAGAAAAGCAATGGCCCTGTTCATTCCGGCACAAGCAGAAGCACACAGCAAGAAAGCTGACTGCACTCTTTGCAAAAGGAAGCTCTGTGCCCTCTACTGCTCTGCAAGAGAAATGGAGCGAAATAGTCAGCCACACCTTTCTACTTGCTACTGCACACATGGCAAACAGCAACTGCAGCAGAATCTCGGCCAGTGCTGGAGAAAGCAGGAAAGTTGATGCAGCTGCTCCTTTGCTTGCTAGGACCCACTAAAACCAACAGGACTCATGCTTGGCACAAAGCAAGAAAGCACGAGTACACCAACAGAAAGCTGACTGCGGTGTCCACTCTGCACAACAAAGCTGCGTGTTCTAGAGAGCACTTTCATGGAAATGAAGCAAATAAAACAGTAGCAAGTTTGCTCGTGCTTCCGCAGACATGAAAAACACAAGCTATATGAGAATCTCAGCCAGTGCTGGAAAAAGGCGGCAAAGCGTCTGCAGCAGCTTCTTGACTTGCTGAGGAAAAAAACCACCAGGCCTTGTTCATTCTGGCAAAAGCAGAAAAATGCACAAGCCCACCAACAGAAGGCTTGCTGCAGCGTTCACTCTGCCAAACCAAGCTGTGTGTTCTACAGAGCACACCCATGGAAATCAAGCAAAAAACCAGTAACATATTTGCTCTTGCTTCTATGGACACGAAAAACACCAACTGTAGCAGAGTCTCACCCAGTACTGGAGAAGGCAGGAAAGTTGCTGTAGCAGCTTCTCTACTTGCTGGCAACACTGAAAGCGCCAAGAGGGCTTGTGCTTGGACGAAATCAGGAAAGCACAAGCACAGCAAAAGGTAGCTGATTGCACTCTTTTCTCCCCAAAGAAAAAGAAGGAGAAATAAAAACAAGTTCTGCGTTCCACATAGCACTTACCTAGAAATCAATCCAAAAAGTCTGGAGAAAGGACTAACAGCAACAGTGGCAGAATGTGAAGCGGTGCTGGAAAAGGCAGAAAAGTGTCTACAGTAGCTTCCTTGCTTACTGCGAACACAGAAAACCAACAAGGAGGTTCATTCTATCAAGCCGAGAAAGCTGACTGCACTGTTCACTGTGACAAACAAAGCGCTGTGGTCTCTACTGCTCTGAGAGACAAAGGCAGCAAACTAGCCCGCTACACCTTTGCTCTTTCTACTGCAGATGTGAAAAACACCATCTTTATCAGCCTCGCACAAAGTGGTGGAAAAGGCAGGAGACTCGCTTCAGCAGCTCGCTTGCTGAGAAAAACACAAAGCCTACAGGGCTAGTTGATTCCCGCAAACCGAGAAAGCAGAAGCACACTACAGAAAGCTGACTGCACTGTTTACTCTGCCAAACCAAGCTGTGTGTTCTACAGAGCACACCCATGGAAATCAAGCCAAGAAGGCAGTAACACCTTTGTACTTGCTACTCCACACATGGCAAACAACCATCTGCAGCAGAATCTCAGCCAGTGCTGGAGAAAGCAGGAAAGTTGCTGCAGCAGCTTCTTGGCTGGCTGGGAACACAGAAAAGCAATGGCCCTGTTCATTCCGGCACAAGCAGAAGCACACAGCAAGAAAGCTGACTGCACTCTTTGCAAAAGGAAGCTCTGTGCCCTCTACTGCTCTGCAAGAGAAATGGAGCGAAATAGTCAGCCACACCTTTCTACTTGCTACTGCACACATGGCAAACAGCATCTGCAGCAGAATCTCGGCCAGTGCTGGAGAAAGCAGGAAAGTTGATGCAGCTGCTTCTTTGCTTGCTAGGACCCACTAAAACCAACAGGACTCATGCTTGGCACAAAGCAAGAAAGCACGAGTACACCAACAGAAAGCTGACTGCGGTGTCCACTCTGCACAACAAAGCTGCGTGTTCTAGAGAGCACTTTCATGGAAATGAAGCAAATAAAACAGTAGCAAGTTTGCTCGTGCTTCCGCAGACTTGAAAAACACAAGCTATATGAGAATCTCAGCCAGTGCTGGAAAAAGGCGGCAAAGCGTCTGCAGCAGCTTCTTGACTTGCTGAGGAAAAAAAACCACCAGGCCTTGTTCATTCTGGCAAAAGCAGAAAAATGCACAAGCCCACCAACAGAAGGCTTGCTGCAGCGTTCACTCTGCCAAACCAAGCTGTGTGTTCTACAGAGCACACCCATGGAAATCAAGCAAAAAACCAGTAACATATTTGCTCTTGCTTCTATGGACACGAAAAACACCAACTGTAGCAGAGTCTCACCCAGTACTGGAGAAGGCAGGAAAGTTGCTGTAGCAGCTTCTCTACTTGCTGGCAACACTGAAAGCGCCAAGAGGGCTTGTGCTTGGACGAAATCCGGAAAGCACAAGCACAGCAAAAGGTAGCTGATTGCACTCTTTTCTCCCCAAAGAAAAAGAAGAAATAAAAACAAGTTCTGCGTTCCACATAGCACTTACCTAGAAATCAATCCAAAAAGGCTGGAGAAAGGACTAACAGCAACAGTGGCAGAATGTGAAGCGGTGCTGGAAAAGGCAGAAAAGTGTCTACAGTAGCTTCCTTGCTTACTGCGAACACAGAAAACCAACAAGGAGGTTCATTCTATCAAGCCGAGAAAGCTGACTGCACTGTTCACTGTGACAAACAAAGCGCTGTGGTCTCTACTGCTCTGAGAGACAAAGGCAGCAAACTAGCCCGCTACACCTTTGCTCTTCCTACTGCAGATGTGAAAAACACCATCTTTATCAGCCTCGCACAAAGTGGTGGAAAAGGCAGGAGACTCGCTTCAGCAGCTCGCTTGCTGAGAAAAACACAAAGCCTACAGGGCTAGTTGATTCCCGCAAACCGAGAAAGCAGAAGCACACTACAGAAAGCTGACTGCACTGTTTACTCTGCCAAACCAAGCTGTGTGTTCTACAGAGCACACCCATGGAAATCAAGCCAAGAAGGCAGTAACACCTTTGTACTTGCTACTCCACACATGGCAAACAACCATCTGCAGCAGAATCTCAGCCAGTGCTGGAGAAAGCAGGAAAGTTGCTGCAGCAGCTTCTTGGCTGGCTGGGAACACAGAAAAGCAATGACCCTGTTCATTCCGGCACAAGCAGAAGCACACAGCAAGAAAGCTGACTGCACTCTTTGCAAAAGGAAGCTCTGTGCCCTCTACTGCTCTGCAAGAGAAATGGAGCGAAATAGTCAGCCACACCTTTCTACTTGCTACTGCACACATGGCAAGCAGCAACTGCAGCAGAATCTCGGCCAGTGCTGGAGAAAGCAGGAAAGTTGATGCAGCTGCTCCTTTGCTTGCTAGGACCCACTAAAACCAACAGGACTCATGCTTGGCACAAAGCAAGAAAGCACGAGTACACCAACAGAAAGCTGACTGCGGTGTCCACTCTGCACAACAAAGCTGCGTGTTCTAGAGAGCACTTTCATGGAAATGAAGCAAATAAAACAGTAGCAAGTTTGCTCGTGCTTCCGCAGACATGAAAAACACAAGCTATATGAGAATCTCAGCCAGTGCTGGAAAAAGGCGGCAAAGCGTCTGCAGCAGCTTCTTGACTTGCTGAGGAAAAAAACCACCAGGCCTTGTTCATTCTGGCAAAAGCAGAAAAATGCACAAGCCCACCAACAGAAGGCTTGCTGCAGCGTTCACTCTGCCAAACCAAGCTGTGTGTTCTACAGAGCACACCCATGGAAATCAAGCAAAAAACCAGTAACATATTTGCTCTTGCTTCTATGGACACGAAAAACGCCAACTGTAGCAGAGTCTCACCCAGTACTGGAGAAGGCAGGAAAGTTGCTGTAGCAGCTTCTCTAATTTCTGGCAACACTGAAAGCACCAAGAGGGCTTGTGCTTGGACGAAATCCGGAAAGCACAAGCACAGCAAAAGGTAGCTGATTGCACTCTTTTCTCCCCAAAGAAAAAGAAGAAGAAATAAAAACAAGTTCTGCGTTCCACATAGCACTTACCTAGAAATCAATCCAAAAAGTCTGGAGAAAGGACTAACAGCAACAGTGGCAGAATGTGAAGCGGTGCTGGAAAAGGCAGAAAAGTGTCTACAGTAGCTTCCTTGCTTACTGCGAACACAGAAAACCAACAAGGAGGTTCATTCTATCAAGCCGAGAAAGCTGACTGCACTGTTCACTGTGACAAACAAAGCGCTGTGGTCTCTACTGCTCTGAGAGACAAAGGCAGCAAACTAGCCCGCTACACCTTTGCTCTTTCTACTGCAGATGTGAAAAACACCATCTTTATCAGCCTCGCACAAAGTGGTGGAAAAGGCAGGAGACTCGCTTCAGCAGCTCGCTTGCTGAGAAAAACACAAAGCCTACAGGGCTAGTTGATTCCCGCAAACCGAGAAAGCAGAAGCACACTACAGAAAGCTGACTGCACTGTTTACTCTGCCAAACCAAGCTGTGTGTTCTACAGAGCACACCCATGGAAATCAAGCCAAGAAGGCAGTAACACCTTTGTACTTGCTACTCCACACATGGCAAACAACCATCTGCAGAAGAATCTCAGCCAGTGCTGGAGAAAGCAGGAAAGTTGCTGCAGCAGCTTCTTGGCTGGCTGGGAACACAGAAAAGCAATGGCCCTGTTCATTCCGGCACAAGCAGAAGCACACAGCAAGAAAGCTGACTGCACTCTTTGCAAAAGGAAGCTCTGTGCCCTCTACTGCTCTGCAAGAGAAATGGAGCGAAATAGTCAGCCACACCTTTCTACTTGCTACTGCACACATGGCAAACAGCATCTGCAGCAGAATCTCGGCCAGTGCTGGAGAAAGCAGGAAAGTTGATGCAGCTGCTTCTTTGCTTGCTAGGACCCACTAAAACCAACAGGACTCATGCTTGGCACAAAGCAAGAAAGCACGAGTACACCAACAGAAAGCTGACTGCGGTGTCCACTCTGCACAACAAAGCTGCGTGTTCTAGAGAGCACTTTCATGGAAATGAAGCAAATAAAACAGTAGCAAGTTTGCTCGTGCTTCCGCAGACTTGAAAAACACAAGCTATATGAGAATCTCAGCCAGTGCTGGAAAAAGGCGGCAAAGCGTCTGCAGCAGCTTCTTGACTTGCTGAGGAAAAAAACCACCAGGCCTTGTTCATTCTGGCAAAAGCAGAAAAATGCACAAGCCCACCAACAGAAGGCTTGCTGCAGCGTTCACTCTGCCAAACCAAGCTGTGTGTTCTACAGAGCACACCCATGGAAATCAAGCAAAAAACCAGTAACATATTTGCTCTTGCTTCTATGGACACGAAAAACACCAACTGTAGCAGAGTCTCACCCAGTACTGGAGAAGGCAGGAAAGTTGCTGTAGCAGCTTCTCTACTTGCTGGCAACACTGAAAGCGCCAAGAGGGCTTGTGCTTGGACGAAATCCGGAAAGCACAAGCACAGCAAAAGGTAGCTGATTGCACTCTTTTCTCCCCAAAGAAAAAGAAGAAATAAAAACAAGTTCTGCGTTCCACATAGCACTTACCTAGAAATCAATCCAAAAAGTCTGGAGAAAGGACTAACAGCAACAGTGGCAGAATGTGAAGCGGTGCTGGAAAAGGCAGAAAAGTGTCTACAGTAGCTTCCTTGCTTACTGCGAACACAGAAAACCAACAAGGAGGTTCATTCTATCAAGCCGAGAAAGCTGACTGCACTGTTCACTGTGACAAACAAAGCGCTGTGGTCTCTACTGCTCTGAGAGACAAAGGCAGCAAACTAGCCCGCTACACCTTTGCTCTTCCTACTGCAGATGTGAAAAACACCATCTTTATCAGCCTCGCACAAAGTGGTGGAAAAGGCAGGAGACTCGCTTCAGCAGCTCGCTTGCTGAGAAAAACACAAAGCCTACAGGGCTAGTTGATTCCCGCAAACCGAGAAAGCAGAAGCACACTACAGAAAGCTGACTGCACTGTTTACTCTGCCAAACCAAGCTGTGTGTTCTACAGAGCACACCCATGGAAATCAAGCCAAGAAGGCAGTAACACCTTTGTACTTGCTACTCCACACATGGCAAACAACCATCTGCAGCAGAATCTCAGCCAGTGCTGGAGAAAGCAGGAAAGTTGCTGCAGCAGCTTCTTGGCTGGCTGGGAACACAGAAAAGCAATGGCCCTGTTCATTCCGGCACAAGCAGAAGCACACAGCAAGAAAGCTGACTGCACTCTTTGCAAAAGGAAGCTCTGTGCCCTCTACTGCTCTGCAAGAGAAATGGAGCGAAATAGTCAGCCACACCTTTCTACTTGCTACTGCACACATGGCAAACAGCATCTGCAGCAGAATCTCGGCCAGTGCTGGAGAAAGCAGGAAAGTTGATGCAGCTGCTTCTTTGCTTGCTAGGACCCACTAAAACCAACAGGACTCATGCTTGGCACAAAGCAAGAAAGCACGAGTACACCAACAGAAAGCTGACTGCGGTGTCCACTCTGCACAACAAAGCTGCGTGTTCTAGAGAGCACTTTCATGGAAATGAAGCAAATAAAACAGTAGCAAGTTTGCTCGTGCTTCCGCAGACATGAAAAACACAAGCTATATGAGAATCTCAGCCAGTGCTGGAAAAAGGCGGCAAAGCGTCTGCAGCAGCTTCTTGACTTGCTGAGGAAAAAAACCACCAGGCCTTGTTCATTCTGGCAAAAGCAGAAAAATGCACAAGCCCACCAACAGAAGGCTTGCTGCAGCGTTCACTCTGCCAAACCAAGCTGTGTGTTCTACAGAGCACACCCATGGAAATCAAGCAAAAAACCAGTAACATATTTGCTCTTGCTTCTATGGACACGAAAAACGCCAACTGTAGCAGAGTCTCACCCAGTACTGGAGAAGGCAGGAAAGTTGCTGTAGCAGCTTCTCTAATTTCTGGCAACACTGAAAGCACCAAGAGGGCTTGTGCTTGGACGAAATCCGGAAAGCACAAGCACAGCAAAAGGTAGCTGATTGCACTCTTTTCTCCCCAAAGAAAAAGAAGAAGAAATAAAAACAAGTTCTGCGTTCCACATAGCACTTACCTAGAAATCAATCCAAAAAGTCTGGAGAAAGGACTAACAGCAACAGTGGCAGAATGTGAAGCGGTGCTGGAAAAGGCAGAAAAGTGTCTACAGTAGCTTCCTTGCTTACTGCGAACACAGAAAACCAACAAGGAGGTTCATTCTATCAAGCCGAGAAAGCTGACTGCACTGTTCACTGTGACAAACAAAGCGCTGTGGTCTCTACTGCTCTGAGAGACAAAGGCAGCAAACTAGCCCGCTACACCTTTGCTCTTTCTACTGCAGATGTGAAAAACACCATCTTTATCAGCCTCGCACAAAGTGGTGGAAAAGGCAGGAGACTCGCTTCAGCAGCTCGCTTGCTGAGAAAAACACAAAGCCTACAGGGCTAGTTGATTCCCGCAAACCGAGAAAGCAGAAGCACACTACAGAAAGCTGACTGCACTGTTTACTCTGCCAAACCAAGCTGTGTGTTCTACAGAGCACACCCATGGAAATCAAGCCAAGAAGGCAGTAACACCTTTGTACTTGCTACTCCACACATGGCAAACAACCATCTGCAGCAGAATCTCAGCCAGTGCTGGAGAAAGCAGGAAAGTTGCTGCAGCAGCTTCTTGGCTGGCTGGGAACACAGAAAAGCAATGGCCCTGTTCATTCCGGCACAAGCAGAAGCACACAGCAAGAAAGCTGACTGCACTCTTTGCAAAAGGAAGCTCTGTGCCCTCTACTGCTCTGCAAGAGAAATGGAGCGAAATAGTCAGCCACACCTTTCTACTTGCTACTGCACACATGGCAAACAGCATCTGCAGCAGAATCTCGGCCAGTGCTGGAGAAAGCAGGAAAGTTGATGCAGCTGCTTCTTTGCTTGCTAGGACCCACTAAAACCAACAGGACTCATGCTTGGCACAAAGCAAGAAAGCACGAGTACACCAACAGAAAGCTGACTGCGGTGTCCACTCTGCACAACAAAGCTGCGTGTTCTAGAGAGCACTTTCATGGAAATGAAGCAAATAAAACAGTAGCAAGTTTGCTCGTGCTTCCGCAGACTTGAAAAACACAAGCTATATGAGAATCTCAGCCAGTGCTGGAAAAAGGCGGCAAAGCGTCTGCAGCAGCTTCTTGACTTGCTGAGGAAAAAAACCACCAGGCCTTGTTCATTCTGGCAAAAGCAGAAAAATGCACAAGCCCACCAACAGAAGGCTTGCTGCAGCGTTCACTCTGCCAAACCAAGCTGTGTGTTCTACAGAGCACACCCATGGAAATCAAGCAAAAAACCAGTAACATATTTGCTCTTGCTTCTATGGACACGAAAAACACCAACTGTAGCAGAGTCTCACCCAGTACTGGAGAAGGCAGGAAAGTTGCTGTAGCAGCTTCTCTACTTGCTGGCAACACTGAAAGCGCCAAGAGGGCTTGTGCTTGGACGAAATCCGGAAAGCACAAGCACAGCAAAAGGTAGCTGATTGCACTCTTTTCTCCCCAAAGAAAAAGAAGAAATAAAAACAAGTTCTGCGTTCCACATAGCACTTACCTAGAAATCAATCCAAAAAGTCTGGAGAAAGGACTAACAGCAACAGTGGCAGAATGTGAAGCGGTGCTGGAAAAGGCAGAAAAGTGTCTACAGTAGCTTCCTTGCTTACTGCGAACACAGAAAACCAACAAGGAGGTTCATTCTATCAAGCCGAGAAAGCTGACTGCACTGTTCACTGTGACAAACAAAGCGCTGTGGTCTCTACTGCTCTGAGAGACAAAGGCAGCAAACTAGCCCGCTACACCTTTGCTCTTCCTACTGCAGATGTGAAAAACACCATCTTTATCAGCCTCGCACAAAGTG
The DNA here is from genome assembly GCF_021018805.1 of Prinia subflava. Lineage (NCBI taxonomy): Eukaryota > Metazoa > Chordata > Aves > Passeriformes > Cisticolidae > Prinia > Prinia subflava. The sequence goes on along the minus strand of NC_086250.1, from coordinate 23,750,318 downwards.
GTGGAAAAGGCAGGAGACTCGCTTCAGCAGCTCGCTTGCTGAGAAAAACACAAAGCCTACAGGGCTAGTTGATTCCCGCAAACCGAGAAAGCAGAAGCACACTACAGAAAGCTGACTGCACTGTTTACTCTGCCAAACCAAGCTGTGTGTTCTACAGAGCACACCCATGGAAATCAAGCCAAGAAGGCAGTAACACCTTTGTACTTGCTACTCCACACATGGCAAACAACCATCTGCAGCAGAATCTCAGCCAGTGCTGGAGAAAGCAGGAAAGTTGCTGCAGCAGCTTCTTGGCTGGCTGGGAACACAGAAAAGCAATGGCCCTGTTCATTCCGGCACAAGCAGAAGCACACAGCAAGAAAGCTGACTGCACTCTTTGCAAAAGGAAGCTCTGTGCCCTCTACTGCTCTGCAAGAGAAATGGAGCGAAATAGTCAGCCACACCTTTCTACTTGCTACTGCACACATGGCAAACAGCATCTGCAGCAGAATCTCGGCCAGTGCTGGAGAAAGCAGGAAAGTTGATGCAGCTGCTTCTTTGCTTGCTAGGACCCACTAAAACCAACAGGACTCATGCTTGGCACAAAGCAAGAAAGCACGAGTACACCAACAGAAAGCTGACTGCGGTGTCCACTCTGCACAACAAAGCTGCGTGTTCTAGAGAGCACTTTCATGGAAATGAAGCAAATAAAACAGTAGCAAGTTTGCTCGTGCTTCCGCAGACTTGAAAAACACAAGCTATATGAGAATCTCAGCCAGTGCTGGAAAAAGGCGGCAAAGCGTCTGCAGCAGCTTCTTGACTTGCTGAGGAAAAAAACCACCAGGCCTTGTTCATTCTGGCAAAAGCAGAAAAATGCACAAGCCCACCAACAGAAGGCTTGCTGCAGCGTTCACTCTGCCAAACCAAGCTGTGTGTTCTACAGAGCACACCCATGGAAATCAAGCAAAAAGCCAGTAACATATTTGCTCTTGCTTCTATGGACACGAAAAACACCAACTGTAGCAGAGTCTCACCCAGTACTGGAGAAGGCAGGAAAGTTGCTGTAGCAGCTTCTCTAATTGCTGGCAACACTGAAAGCGCCAAGAGGGCTTGTGCTTGGACGAAATCAGGAAAGCACAAGCACAGCAAAAGGTAGCTGATTGCACTCTTTTCTCCCCAAAGAAAAAGAAGAAGAAATAAAAACAAGTTCTGCGTTCCACATAGCACTTACCTAGAAATCAATCCAAAAAGTCTGGAGAAAGGACTAACAGCAACAGTGGCAGAATGTGAAGCGGTGCTGGAAAAGGCAGAAAAGTGTCTACAGTAGCTTCCTTGCTTACTGCGAACACAGAAAACCAACAAGGAGGTTCATTCTATCAAGCCGAGAAAGCTGACTGCACTGTTCACTGTGACAAACAAAGCGCTGTGGTCTCTACTGCTCTGAGAGACAAAGGCAGCAAACTAGCCCGCTACACCTTTGCTCTTTCTACTGCAGATGTGAAAAACACCATCTTTATCAGCCTCGCACAAAGTGGTGGAAAAGGCAGGAGACTCGCTTCAGCAGCTCGCTTGCTGAGAAAAACACAAAGCCTACAGGGCTAGTTGATTCCCGCAAACCGAGAAAGCAGAAGCACACTACAGAAAGCTGACTGCACTGTTTACTCTGCCAAACCAAGCTGTGTGTTCTACAGAGCACACCCATGGAAATCAAGCCAAGAAGGCAGTAACACCTTTGTACTTGCTACTCCACACATGGCAAACAACCATCTGCAGCAGAATCTCAGCCAGTGCTGGAGAAAGCAGGAAAGTTGCTGCAGCAGCTTCTTGGCTGGCTGGGAACACAGAAAAGCAATGGCCCTGTTCATTCCGGCACAAGCAGAAGCACACAGCAAGAAAGCTGACTGCACTCTTTGCAAAAGGAAGCTCTGTGCCCTCTACTGCTCTGCAAGAGAAATGGAGCGAAATAGTCAGCCACACCTTTCTACTTGCTACTGCACACATGGCAAACAGCATCTGCAGCAGAATCTCGGCCAGTGCTGGAGAAAGCAGGAAAGTTGATGCAGCTGCTTCTTTGCTTGCTAGGACCCACTAAAACCAACAGGACTCATGCTTGGCACAAAGCAAGAAAGCACGAGTACACCAACAGAAAGCTGACTGCGGTGTCCACTCTGCACAACAAAGCTGCGTGTTCTAGAGAGCACTTTCATGGAAATGAAGCAAATAAAACAGTAGCAAGTTTGCTCGTGCTTCCGCAGACTTGAAAAACACAAGCTATATGAGAATCTCAGCCAGTGCTGGAAAAAGGCGGCAAAGCGTCTGCAGCAGCTTCTTGACTTGCTGAGGAAAAAAACCACCAGGCCTTGTTCATTCTGGCAAAAGCAGAAAAATGCACAAGCCCACCAACAGAAGGCTTGCTGCAGCGTTCACTCTGCCAAACCAAGCTGTGTGTTCTACAGAGCACACCCATGGAAATCAAGCAAAAAACCAGTAACATATTTGCTCTTGCTTCTATGGACACGAAAAACACCAACTGTAGCAGAGTCTCACCCAGTACTGGAGAAGGCAGGAAAGTTGCTGTAGCAGCTTCTCTACTTGCTGGCAACACTGAAAGCGCCAAGAGGGCTTGTGCTTGGACGAAATCCGGAAAGCACAAGCACAGCAAAAGGTAGCTGATTGCACTCTTTTCTCCCCAAAGAAAAAGAAGAAATAAAAACAAGTTCTGCGTTCCACATAGCACTTACCTAGAAATCAATCCAAAAAGGCTGGAGAAAGGACTAACAGCAACAGTGGCAGAATGTGAAGCGGTGCTGGAAAAGGCAGAAAAGTGTCTACAGTAGCTTCCTTGCTTACTGCGAACACAGAAAACCAACAAGGAGGTTCATTCTATCAAGCCGAGAAAGCTGACTGCACTGTTCACTGTGACAAACAAAGCGCTGTGGTCTCTACTGCTCTGAGAGACAAAGGCAGCAAACTAGCCCGCTACACCTTTGCTCTTCCTACTGCAGATGTGAAAAACACCATCTTTATCAGCCTCGCACAAAGTGGTGGAAAAGGCAGGAGACTCGCTTCAGCAGCTCGCTTGCTGAGAAAAACACAAAGCCTACAGGGCTAGTTGATTCCCGCAAACCGAGAAAGCAGAAGCACACTACAGAAAGCTGACTGCACTGTTTACTCTGCCAAACCAAGCTGTGTGTTCTACAGAGCACACCCATGGAAATCAAGCCAAGAAGGCAGTAACACCTTTGTACTTGCTACTCCACACATGGCAAACAACCATCTGCAGCAGAATCTCAGCCAGTGCTGGAGAAAGCAGGAAAGTTGCTGCAGCAGCTTCTTGGCTGGCTGGGAACACAGAAAAGCAATGGCCCTGTTCATTCCGGCACAAGCAGAAGCACACAGCAAGAAAGCTGACTGCACTCTTTGCAAAAGGAAGCTCTGTGCCCTCTACTGCTCTGCAAGAGAAATGGAGCGAAATAGTCAGCCACACCTTTCTACTTGCTACTGCACACATGGCAAGCAGCAACTGCAGCAGAATCTCGGCCAGTGCTGGAGAAAGCAGGAAAGTTGATGCAGCTGCTCCTTTGCTTGCTAGGACCCACTAAAACCAACAGGACTCATGCTTGGCACAAAGCAAGAAAGCACGAGTACACCAACAGAAAGCTGACTGCGGTGTCCACTCTGCACAACAAAGCTGCGTGTTCTAGAGAGCACTTTCATGGAAATGAAGCAAATAAAACAGTAGCAAGTTTGCTCGTGCTTCCGCAGACATGAAAAACACAAGCTATATGAGAATCTCAGCCAGTGCTGGAAAAAGGCGGCAAAGCGTCTGCAGCAGCTTCTTGACTTGCTGAGGAAAAAAACCACCAGGCCTTGTTCATTCTGGCAAAAGCAGAAAAATGCACAAGCCCACCAACAGAAGGCTTGCTGCAGCGTTCACTCTGCCAAACCAAGCTGTGTGTTCTACAGAGCACACCCATGGAAATCAAGCAAAAAACCAGTAACATATTTGCTCTTGCTTCTATGGACACGAAAAACGCCAACTGTAGCAGAGTCTCACCCAGTACTGGAGAAGGCAGGAAAGTTGCTGTAGCAGCTTCTCTAATTTCTGGCAACACTGAAAGCACCAAGAGGGCTTGTGCTTGGACGAAATCCGGAAAGCACAAGCACAGCAAAAGGTAGCTGATTGCACTCTTTTCTCCCCAAAGAAAAAGAAGAAGAAATAAAAACAAGTTCTGCGTTCCACATAGCACTTACCTAGAAATCAATCCAAAAAGTCTGGAGAAAGGACTAACAGCAACAGTGGCAGAATGTGAAGCGGTGCTGGAAAAGGCAGAAAAGTGTCTACAGTAGCTTCCTTGCTTACTGCGAACACAGAAAACCAACAAGGAGGTTCATTCTATCAAGCCGAGAAAGCTGACTGCACTGTTCACTGTGACAAACAAAGCGCTGTGGTCTCTACTGCTCTGAGAGACAAAGGCAGCAAACTAGCCCGCTACACCTTTGCTCTTTCTACTGCAGATGTGAAAAACACCATCTTTATCAGCCTCGCACAAAGTGGTGGAAAAGGCAGGAGACTCGCTTCAGCAGCTCGCTTGCTGAGAAAAACACAAAGCCTACAGGGCTAGTTGATTCCCGCAAACCGAGAAAGCAGAAGCACACTACAGAAAGCTGACTGCACTGTTTACTCTGCCAAACCAAGCTGTGTGTTCTACAGAGCACACCCATGGAAATCAAGCCAAGAAGGCAGTAACACCTTTGTACTTGCTACTCCACACATGGCAAACAACCATCTGCAGCAGAATCTCAGCCAGTGCTGGAGAAAGCAGGAAAGTTGCTGCAGCAGCTTCTTGGCTGGCTGGGAACACAGAAAAGCAATGGCCCTGTTCATTCCGGCACAAGCAGAAGCACACAGCAAGAAAGCTGACTGCACTCTTTGCAAAAGGAAGCTCTGTGCCCTCTACTGCTCTGCAAGAGAAATGGAGCGAAATAGTCAGCCACACCTTTCTACTTGCTACTGCACACATGGCAAACAGCATCTGCAGCAGAATCTCGGCCAGTGCTGGAGAAAGCAGGAAAGTTGATGCAGCTGCTTCTTTGCTTGCTAGGACCCACTAAAACCAACAGGACTCATGCTTGGCACAAAGCAAGAAAGCACGAGTACACCAACAGAAAGCTGACTGCGGTGTCCACTCTGCACAACAAAGCTGCGTGTTCTAGAGAGCACTTTCATGGAAATGAAGCAAATAAAACAGTAGCAAGTTTGCTCGTGCTTCCGCAGACTTGAAAAACACAAGCTATATGAGAATCTCAGCCAGTGCTGGAAAAAGGCGGCAAAGCGTCTGCAGCAGCTTCTTGACTTGCTGAGGAAAAAAACCACCAGGCCTTGTTCATTCTGGCAAAAGCAGAAAAATGCACAAGCCCACCAACAGAAGGCTTGCTGCAGCGTTCACTCTGCCAAACCAAGCTGTGTGTTCTACAGAGCACACCCATGGAAATCAAGCAAAAAACCAGTAACATATTTGCTCTTGCTTCTATGGACACGAAAAACACCAACTGTAGCAGAGTCTCACCCAGTACTGGAGAAGGCAGGAAAGTTGCTGTAGCAGCTTCTCTACTTGCTGGCAACACTGAAAGCGCCAAGAGGGCTTGTGCTTGGACGAAATCCGGAAAGCACAAGCACAGCAAAAGGTAGCTGATTGCACTCTTTTCTCCCCAAAGAAAAAGAAGAAATAAAAACAAGTTCTGCGTTCCACATAGCACTTACCTAGAAATCAATCCAAAAAGTCTGGAGAAAGGACTAACAGCAACAGTGGCAGAATGTGAAGCGGTGCTGGAAAAGGCAGAAAAGTGTCTACAGTAGCTTCCTTGCTTACTGCGAACACAGAAAACCAACAAGGAGGTTCATTCTATCAAGCCGAGAAAGCTGACTGCACTGTTCACTGTGACAAACAAAGCGCTGTGGTCTCTACTGCTCTGAGAGACAAAGGCAGCAAACTAGCCCGCTACACCTTTGCTCTTCCTACTGCAGATGTGAAAAACACCATCTTTATCAGCCTCGCACAAAGTGGTGGAAAAGGCAGGAGACTCGCTTCAGCAGCTCGCTTGCTGAGAAAAACACAAAGCCTACAGGGCTAGTTGATTCCCGCAAACCGAGAAAGCAGAAGCACACTACAGAAAGCTGACTGCACTGTTTACTCTGCCAAACCAAGCTGTGTGTTCTACAGAGCACACCCATGGAAATCAAGCCAAGAAGGCAGTAACACCTTTGTACTTGCTACTCCACACATGGCAAACAACCATCTGCAGCAGAATCTCAGCCAGTGCTGGAGAAAGCAGGAAAGTTGCTGCAGCAGCTTCTTGGCTGGCTGGGAACACAGAAAAGCAATGGCCCTGTTCATTCCGGCACAAGCAGAAGCACACAGCAAGAAAGCTGACTGCACTCTTTGCAAAAGGAAGCTCTGTGCCCTCTACTGCTCTGCAAGAGAAATGGAGCGAAATAGTCAGCCACACCTTTCTACTTGCTACTGCACACATGGCAAACAGCAACTGCAGCAGAATCTCGGCCAGTGCTGGAGAAAGCAGGAAAGTTGATGCAGCTGCTCCTTTGCTTGCTAGGACCCACTAAAACCAACAGGACTCATGCTTGGCACAAAGCAAGAAAGCACGAGTACACCAACAGAAAGCTGACTGCGGTGTCCACTCTGCACAACAAAGCTGCGTGTTCTAGAGAGCACTTTCATGGAAATGAAGCAAATAAAACAGTAGCAAGTTTGCTCGTGCTTCCGCAGACTTGAAAAACACAAGCTATATGAGAATCTCAGCCAGTGCTGGAAAAAGGCGGCAAAGCGTCTGCAGCAGCTTCTTGACTTGCTGAGGAAAAAAACCACCAGGCCTTGTTCATTCTGGCAAAAGCAGAAAAATGCACAAGCCCACCAACAGAAGGCTTGCTGCAGCGTTCACTCTGCCAAACCAAGCTGTGTGTTCTACAGAGCACACCCATGGAAATCAAGCAAAAAGCCAGTAACATATTTGCTCTTGCTTCTATGGACACGAAAAACACCAACTGTAGCAGAGTCTCACCCAGTACTGGAGAAGGCAGGAAAGTTGCTGTAGCAGCTTCTCTAATTGCTGGCAACACTGAAAGCGCCAAGAGGGCTTGTGCTTGGACGAAATCAGGAAAGCACAAGCACAGCAAAAAATAGCTGATTGCACTCTTTTCTCCCCAAAGAAAAAGAAGAAGAAATAAAAACAAGTTCTGCGTTCCACATAGCACTTACCTAGAAATCAATCCAAAAAGTCTGGAGAAAGGACTAACAGCAACAGTGGCAGAATGTGAAGCGGTGCTGGAAAAGGCAGAAAAGTGTCTACAGTAGCTTCCTTGCTTACTGCGAACACAGAAAACCAACAAGGAGGTTCATTCTATCAAGCCGAGAAAGCTGACTGCACTGTTCACTGTGACAAACAAAGCGCTGTGGTCTCTACTGCTCTGAGAGACAAAGGCAGCAAACTAGCCCGCTACACCTTTGCTCTTTCTACTGCAGATGTGAAAAACACCATCTTTATCAGCCTCGCACAAAGTGGTGGAAAAGGCAGGAGACTTGCTTCAGCAGCTCGCTTGCTGAGAAAAACACAAAGCCTACAGGGCTAGTTGATTCCCGCAAACCGAGAAAGCAGAAGCACACTACAGAAAGCTGACTGCACTGTTTACTCTGCCAAACCAAGCTGTGTGTTCTACAGAGCACACCCATGGAAATCAAGCCAAGAAGGCAGTAACACCTTTGTACTTGCTACTCCACACATGGCAAACAACCATCTGCAGCAGAATCTCAGCCAGTGCTGGAGAAAGCAGGAAAGTTGCTGCAGCAGCTTCTTGGCTGGCTGGGAACACAGAAAAGCAATGGCCCTGTTCATTCCGGCACAAGCAGAAGCACACAGCAAGAAAGCTGACTGCACTCTTTGCAAAAGGAAGCTCTGTGCCCTCTACTGCTCTGCAAGAGAAATGGAGCGAAATAGTCAGCCACACCTTTCTACTTGCTACTGCACACATGGCAAACAGCATCTGCAGCAGAATCTCGGCCAGTGCTGGAGAAAGCAGGAAAGTTGATGCAGCTGCTTCTTTGCTTGCTAGGACCCACTAAAACCAACAGGACTCATGCTTGGCACAAAGCAAGAAAGCACGAGTACACCAACAGAAAGCTGACTGCGGTGTCCACTCTGCACAACAAAGCTGCGTGTTCTAGAGAGCACTTTCATGGAAATGAAGCAAATAAAACAGTAGCAAGTTTGCTCGTGCTTCCGCAGACTTGAAAAACACAAGCTATATGAGAATCTCAGCCAGTGCTGGAAAAAGGCGGCAAAGCGTCTGCAGCAGCTTCTTGACTTGCTGAGGAAAAAAACCACCAGGCCTTGTTCATTCTGGCAAAAGCAGAAAAATGCACAAGCCCACCAACAGAAGGCTTGCTGCAGCGTTCACTCTGCCAAACCAAGCTGTGTGTTCTACAGAGCACACCCATGGAAATCAAGCAAAAAGCCAGTAACATATTTGCTCTTGCTTCTATGGACACGAAAAACACCAACTGTAGCAGAGTCTCACCCAGTACTGGAGAAGGCAGGAAAGTTGCTGTAGCAGCTTCTCTAATTGCTGGCAACACTGAAAGCGCCAAGAGGGCTTGTGCTTGGACGAAATCAGGAAAGCACAAGCACAGCAAAAAATAGCTGATTGCACTCTTTTCTCCCCAAAGAAAAAGAAGAAGAAATAAAAACAAGTTCTGCGTTCCACATAGCACTTACCTAGAAATCAATCCAAAAAGTCTGGAGAAAGGACTAACAGCAACAGTGGCAGAATGTGAAGCGGTGCTGGAAAAGGCAGAAAAGTGTCTACAGTAGCTTCCTTGCTTACTGCGAACACAGAAAACCAACAAGGAGGTTCATTCTATCAAGCCGAGAAAGCTGACTGCACTGTTCACTGTGACAAACAAAGCGCTGTGGTCTCTACTGCTCTGAGAGACAAAGGCAGCAAACTAGCCCGCTACACCTTTGCTCTTTCTACTGCAGATGTGAAAAACACCATCTTTATCAGCCTCGCACAAAGTGGTGGAAAAGGCAGGAGACTCGCTTCAGCAGCTCGCTTGCTGAGAAAAACACAAAGCCTACAGGGCTAGTTGATTCCCGCAAACCGAGAAAGCAGAAGCACACTACAGAAAGCTGACTGCACTGTTTACTCTGCCAAACCAAGCTGTGTGTTCTACAGAGCACACCCATGGAAATCAAGCCAAGAAGGCAGTAACACCTTTGTACTTGCTACTCCACACATGGCAAACAACCATCTGCAGCAGAATCTCAGCCAGTGCTGGAGAAAGCAGGAAAGTTGCTGCAGCAGCTTCTTGGCTGGCTGGGAACACAGAAAAGCAATGGCCCTGTTCATTCCGGCACAAGCAGAAGCACACAGCAAGAAAGCTGACTGCACTCTTTGCAAAAGGAAGCTCTGTGCCCTCTACTGCTCTGCAAGAGAAATGGAGCGAAATAGTCAGCCACACCTTTCTACTTGCTACTGCACACATGGCAAACAGCATCTGCAGCAGAATCTCGGCCAGTGCTGGAGAAAGCAGGAAAGTTGATGCAGCTGCTTCTTTGCTTGCTAGGACCCACTAAAACCAACAGGACTCATGCTTGGCACAAAGCAAGAAAGCACGAGTACACCAACAGAAAGCTGACTGCGGTGTCCACTCTGCACAACAAAGCTGCGTGTTCTAGAGAGCACTTTCATGGAAATGAAGCAAATAAAACAGTAGCAAGTTTGCTCGTGCTTCCGCAGACTTGAAAAACACAAGCTATATGAGAATCTCAGCCAGTGCTGGAAAAAGGCGGCAAAGCGTCTGCAGCAGCTTCTTGACTTGCTGTGGAAAAAAACCACCAGGCCTTGTTCATTCTGGCAAAAGCAGAAAAATGCACAAGCCCACCAACAGAAGGCTTGCTGCAGCGTTCACTCTGCCAAACCAAGCTGTGTGTTCTACAGAGCACACCCATGGAAATCAAGCAAAAAACCAGTAACATATTTGCTCTTGCTTCTATGGACACGAAAAACACCAACTGTAGCAGAGTCTCACCCAGTACTGGAGAAGGCAGGAAAGTTGCTGTAGCAGCTTCTCTACTTGCTGGCAACACTGAAAGCGCCAAGAGGGCTTGTGCTTGGACGAAATCCGGAAAGCACAAGCACAGCAAAAGGTAGCTGATTGCACTCTTTTCTCCCCAAAGAAAAAGAAGAAATAAAAACAAGTTCTGCGTTCCACATAGCACTTACCTAGAAATCAATCCAAAAAGTCTGGAGAAAGGACTAACAGCAACAGTGGCAGAATGTGAAGCGGTGCTGGAAAAGGCAGAAAAGTGTCTACAGTAGCTTCCTTGCTTACTGCGAACACAGAAAACCAACAAGGAGGTTCATTCTATCAAGCCGAGAAAGCTGACTGCACTGTTCACTGTGACAAACAAAGCGCTGTGGTCTCTACTGCTCTGAGAGACAAAGGCAGCAAACTAGCCCGCTACACCTTTGCTCTTCCTACTGCAGATGTGAAAAACACCATCTTTATCAGCCTCGCACAAAGTGGTGGAAAAGGCAGGAGACTCGCTTCAGCAGCTCGCTTGCTGAGAAAAACACAAAGCCTACAGGGCTAGTTGATTCCCGCAAACCGAGAAAGCAGAAGCACACTACAGAAAGCTGACTGCACTGTTTACTCTGCCAAACCAAGCTGTGTGTTCTACAGAGCACACCCATGGAAATCAAGCCAAGAAGGCAGTAACACCTTTGTACTTGCTACTCCACACATGGCAAACAACCATCTGCAGCAGAATCTCAGCCAGTGCTGGAGAAAGCAGGAAAGTTGCTGCAGCAGCTTCTTGGCTGGCTGGGAACACAGAAAAGCAATGGCCCTGTTCATTCCGGCACAAGCAGAAGCACACAGCAAGAAAGCTGACTGCACTCTTTGCAAAAGGAAGCTCTGTGCCCTCTACTGCTCTGCAAGAGAAATGGAGCGAAATAGTCAGCCACACCTTTCTACTTGCTACTGCACACATGGCAAACAGCAACTGCAGCAGAATCTCGGCCAGTGCTGGAGAAAGCAGGAAAGTTGATGCAGCTGCTCCTTTGCTTGCTAGGACCCACTAAAACCAACAGGACTCATGCTTGGCACAAAGCAAGAAAGCACGAGTACACCAACAGAAAGCTGACTGCGGTGTCCACTCTGCACAACAAAGCTGCGTGTTCTAGAGAGCACTTTCATGGAAATGAAGCAAATAAAACAGTAGCAAGTTTGCTCGTGCTTCCGCAGACTTGAAAAACACAAGCTATATGAGAATCTCAGCCAGTGCTGGAAAAAGGCGGCAAAGCGTCTGCAGCAGCTTCTTGACTTGCTGAGGAAAAAAACCACCAGGCCTTGTTCATTCTGGCAAAAGCAGAAAAATGCACAAGCCCACCAACAGAAGGCTTGCTGCAGCGTTCACTCTGCCAAACCAAGCTGTGTGTTCTACAGAGCACACCCATGGAAATCAAGCAAAAAGCCAGTAACATATTTGCTCTTGCTTCTATGGACACGAAAAACACCAACTGTAGCAGAGTCTCACCCAGTACTGGAGAAGGCAGGAAAGTTGCTGTAGCAGCTTCTCTAATTGCTGGCAACACTGAAAGCGCCAAGAGGGCTTGTGCTTGGACGAAATCAGGAAAGCACAAGCACAGCAAAAAATAGCTGATTGCACTCTTTTCTCCCCAAAGAAAAAGAAGAAGAAATAAAAACAAGTTCTGCGTTCCACATAGCACTTACCTAGAAATCAATCCAAAAAGTCTGGAGAAAGGACTAACAGCAACAGTGGCAGAATGTGAAGCGGTGCTGGAAAAGGCAGAAAAGTGTCTACAGTAGCTTCCTTGCTTACTGCGAACACAGAAAACCAACAAGGAGGTTCATTCTATCAAGCCGAGAAAGCTGACTGCACTGTTCACTGTGACAAACAAAGCGCTGTGGTCTCTACTGCTCTGAGAGACAAAGGCAGCAAACTAGCCCGCTACACCTTTGCTCTTCCTACTGCAGATGTGAAAAACACCATCTTTATCAGCCTCGCACAAAGTGGTGGAAAAGGCAGGAGACTCGCTTCAGCAGCTCGCTTGCTGAGAAAAACACAAAGCCTACAGGGCTAGTTGATTCCCGCAAACCGAGAAAGCAGAAGCACACTACAGAAAGCTGACTGCACTGTTTACTCTGCCAAACCAAGCTGTGTGTTCTACAGAGCACACCCATGGAAATCAAGCCAAGAAGGCAGTAACACCTTTGTACTTGCTACTCCACACATGGCAAACAACCATCTGCAGCAGAATCTCAGCCAGTGCTGGAGAAAGCAGGAAAGTTGCTGCAGCAGCTTCTTGGCTGGCTGGGAACACAGAAAAGCAATGGCCCTGTTCATTCCGGCACAAGCAGAAGCACACAGCAAGAAAGCTGACTGCACTCTTTGCAAAAGGAAGCTCTGTGCCCTCTACTGCTCTGCAAGAGAAATGGAGCGAAATAGTCAGCCACACCTTTCTACTTGCTACTGCACACATGGCAAACAGCATCTGCAGCAGAATCTCGGCCAGTGCTGGAGAAAGCAGGAAAGTTGATGCAGCTGCTTCTTTGCTTGCTAGGACCCACTAAAACCAACAGGACTCATGCTTGGCACAAAGCAAGAAAGCACGAGTACACCAACAGAAAGCTGACTGCGGTGTCCACTCTGCACAACAAAGCTGCGTGTTCTAGAGAGCACTTTCATGGAAATGAAGCAAATAAAACAGTAGCAAGTTTGCTCGTGCTTCCGCAGACTTGAAAAACACAAGCTATATGAGAATCTCAGCCAGTGCTGGAAAAAGGCGGCAAAGCGTCTGCAGCAGCTTCTTGACTTGCTGTGGAAAAAAACCACCAGGCCTTGTTCATTCTGGCAAAAGCAGAAAAATGCACAAGCCCACCAACAGAAGGCTTGCTGCAGCGTTCACTCTGCCAAACCAAGCTGTGTGTTCTACAGAGCACACCCATGGAAATCAAGCAAAAAACCAGTAACATATTTGCTCTTGCTTCTATGGACACGAAAAACACCAACTGTAGCAGAGTCTCACCCAGTACTGGAGAAGGCAGGAAAGTTGCTGTAGCAGCTTCTCTACTTGCTGGCAACACTGAAAGCGCCAAGAGGGCTTGTGCTTGGACGAAATCCGGAAAGCACAAGCACAGCAAAAGGTAGCTGATTGCACTCTTTTCTCCCCAAAGAAAAAGAAGAAATAAAAACAAGTTCTGCGTTCCACATAGCACTTACCTAGAAATCAATCCAAAAAGTCTGGAGAAAGGACTAACAGCAACAGTGGCAGAATGTGAAGCGGTGCTGGAAAAGGCAGAAAAGTGTCTACAGTAGCTTCCTTGCTTACTGCGAACACAGAAAACCAACAAGGAGGTTCATTCTATCAAGCCGAGAAAGCTGACTGCACTGTTCACTGTGACAAACAAAGCGCTGTGGTCTCTACTGCTCTGAGAGACAAAGGCAGCAAACTAGCCCGCTACACCTTTGCTCTTCCTACTGCAGATGTGAAAAACACCATCTTTATCAGCCTCGCACAAAGTGGTGGAAAAGGCAGGAGACTCGCTTCAGCAGCTCGCTTGCTGAGAAAAACACAAAGCCTACAGGGCTAGTTGATTCCCGCAAACCGAGAAAGCAGAAGCACACTACAGAAAGCTGACTGCACTGTTTACTCTGCCAAACCAAGCTGTGTGTTCTACAGAGCACACCCATGGAAATCAAGCCAAGAAGGCAGTAACACCTTTGTACTTGCTACTCCACACATGGCAAACAACCATCTGCAGCAGAATCTCAGCCAGTGCTGGAGAAAGCAGGAAAGTTGCTGCAGCAGCTTCTTGGCTGGCTGGGAACACAGAAAAGCAATGGCCCTGTTCATTCCGGCACAAGCAGAAGCACACAGCAAGAAAGCTGACTGCACTCTTTGCAAAAGGAAGCTCTGTGCCCTCTACTGCTCTGCAAGAGAAATGGAGCGAAATAGTCAGCCACACCTTTCTACTTGCTACTGCACACATGGCAAACAGCAACTGCAGCAGAATCTCGGCCAGTGCTGGAGAAAGCAGGAAAGTTGATGCAGCTGCTCCTTTGCTTGCTAGGACCCACTAAAACCAACAGGACTCATGCTTGGCACAAAGCAAGAAAGCACGAGTACACCAACAGAAAGCTGACTGCGGTGTCCACTCTGCACAACAAAGCTGCGTGTTCTAGAGAGCACTTTCATGGAAATGAAGCAAATAAAACAGTAGCAAGTTTGCTCGTGCTTCCGCAGACTTGAAAAACACAAGCTATATGAGAATCTCAGCCAGTGCTGGAAAAAGGCGGCAAAGCGTCTGCAGCAGCTTCTTGACTTGCTGAGGAAAAAAACCACCAGGCCTTGTTCATTCTGGCAAAAGCAGAAAAATGCACAAGCCCACCAACAGAAGGCTTGCTGCAGCGTTCACTCTGCCAAACCAAGCTGTGTGTTCTACAGAGCACACCCATGGAAATCAAGCAAAAAACCAGTAACATATTTGCTCTTGCTTCTATGGACACGAAAAACACCAACTGTAGCAGAGTCTCACCCAGTACTGGAGAAGGCAGGAAAGTTGCTGTAGCAGCTTCTCTACTTGCTGGCAACACTGAAAGCGCCAAGAGGGCTTGTGCTTGGACGAAATCAGGAAAGCACAAGCACAGCAAAAGGTAGCTGATTGCACTCTTTTCTCCCCAAAGAAAAAGAAGGAGAAATAAAAAAAAGTTCTGCGTTCCACATAGCACTTACCTAGAAATCAATCCAAAAAGTCTGGAGAAAGGACTAACAGCAACAGTGGCAGAATGTGAAGCGGTGCTGGAAAAGGCAGAAAAGTGTCTACAGTAGCTTCCTTGCTTACTGCGAACACAGAAAACCAACAAGGAGGTTCATTCTATCAAGCCGAGAAAGCTGACTGCACTGTTCACTGTGACAAACAAAGCGCTGTGGTCTCTACTGCTCTGAGAGACAAAGGCAGCAAACTAGCCCGCTACACCTTTGCTCTTCCTACTGCAGATGTGAAAAACACCATCTTTATCAGCCTCGCACAAAGTGGTGGAAAAGGCAGGAGACTCGCTTCAGCAGCTCGCTTGCTGAGAAAAACACAAAGCCTACAGGGCTAGTTGATTCCCGCAAACCGAGAAAGCAGAAGCACACTACAGAAAGCTGACTGCACTGTTTACTCTGCCAAACCAAGCTGTGTGTTCTACAGAGCACACCCATGGAAATCAAGCCAAGAAGGCAGTAACACCTTTGTACTTGCTACTCCACACATGGCAAACAACCATCTGCAGCAGAATCTCAGCCAGTGCTGGAGAAAGCAGGAAAGTTGCTGCAGCAGCTTCTTGGCTGGCTGGGAACACAGAAAAGCAATGGCCCTGTTCATTCCGGCACAAGCAGAAGCACACAGCAAGAAAGCTGACTGCACTCTTTGCAAAAGGAAGCTCTGTGCCCTCTACTGCTCTGCAAGAGAAATGGAGCGAAATAGTCAGCCACACCTTTCTACTTGCTACTGCACACATGGCAAACAGCATCTGCAGCAGAATCTCGGCCAGTGCTGGAGAAAGCAGGAAAGTTGATGCAGCTGCTTCTTTGCTTGCTAGGACCCACTAAAACCAACAGGACTCATGCTTGGCACAAAGCAAGAAAGCACGAGTACACCAACAGAAAGCTGACTGCGGTGTCCACTCTGCACAACAAAGCTGCGTGTTCTAGAGAGCACTTTCATGGAAATGAAGCAAATAAAACAGTAGCAAGTTTGCTCGTGCTTCCGCAGACTTGAAAAACACAAGCTATATGAGAATCTCAGCCAGTGCTGGAAAAAGGCGGCAAAGCGTCTGCAGCAGCTTCTTGACTTGCTGAGGAAAAAAACCACCAGGCCTTGTTCATTCTGGCAAAAGCAGAAAAATGCACAAGCCCACCAACAGAAGGCTTGCTGCAGCGTTCACTCTGCCAAACCAAGCTGTGTGTTCTACAGAGCACACCCATGGAAATCAAGCAAAAAGCCAGTAACATATTTGCTCTTGCTTCTATGGACACGAAAAACACCAACTGTAGCAGAGTCTCACCCAGTACTGGAGAAGGCAGGAAAGTTGCTGTAGCAGCTTCTCTAATTGCTGGCAACACTGAAAGCGCCAAGAGGGCTTGTGCTTGGACGAAATCAGGAAAGCACAAGCACAGCAAAAAATAGCTGATTGCACTCTTTTCTCCCCAAAGAAAAAGAAGAAGAAATAAAAACAAGTTCTGCGTTCCACATAGCACTTACCTAGAAATCAATCCAAAAAGTCTGGAGAAAGGACTAACAGCAACAGTGGCAGAATGTGAAGCGGTGCTGGAAAAGGCAGAAAAGTGTCTACAGTAGCTTCCTTGCTTACTGCGAACACAGAAAACCAACAAGGAGGTTCATTCTATCAAGCCGAGAAAGCTGACTGCACTGTTCACTGTGACAAACAAAGCGCTGTGGTCTCTACTGCTCTGAGAGACAAAGGCAGCAAACTAGCCCGCTACACCTTTGCTCTTTCTACTGCAGATGTGAAAAACACCATCTTTATCAGCCTCGCACAAAGTGGTGGAAAAGGCAGGAGACTCGCTTCAGCAGCTCGCTTGCTGAGAAAAACACAAAGCCTACAGGGCTAGTTGATTCCCGCAAACCGAGAAAGCAGAAGCACACTACAGAAAGCTGACTGCACTGTTTACTCTGCCAAACCAAGCTGTGTGTTCTACAGAGCACACCCATGGAAATCAAGCCAAGAAGGCAGTAACACCTTTGTACTTGCTACTCCACACATGGCAAACAACCATCTGCAGCAGAATCTCAGCCAGTGCTGGAGAAAGCAGGAAAGTTGCTGCAGCAGCTTCTTGGCTGGCTGGGAACACAGAAAAGCAATGGCCCTGTTCATTCCGGCACAAGCAGAAGCACACAGCAAGAAAGCTGACTGCACTCTTTGCAAAAGGAAGCTCTGTGCCCTCTACTGCTCTGCAAGAGAAATGGAGCGAAATAGTCAGCCACACCTTTCTACTTGCTACTGCACACATGGCAAACAGCATCTGCAGCAGAATCTCGGCCAGTGCTGGAGAAAGCAGGAAAGTTGCTGCAGCAGCTTCTTGGCTGGCTGGGAACACAGAAAAGCAATGGCCCTGTTCATTCCGGCACAAGCAGAAGCACACAGCAAGAAAGCTGACTGCACTCTTTGCAAAAGGAAGCTCTGTGCCCTCTACTGCTCTGCAAGAGAAATGGAGCGAAATAGTCAGCCACACCTTTCTACTTGCTACTGCACACATGGCAAACAGCATCTGCAGCAGAATCTCGGCCAGTGCTGGAGAAAGCAGGAAAGTTGATGCAGCTGCTTCTTTGCTTGCTAGGACCCACTAAAACCAACAGGACTCATGCTTGGCACAAAGCAAGAAAGCACGAGTACACCAACAGAAAGCTGACTGCGGTGTCCACTCTGCACAACAAAGCTGCGTGTTCTAGAGAGCACTTTCATGGAAATGAAGCAAATAAAACAGTAGCAAGTTTGCTCGTGCTTCCGCAGACTTGAAAAACACAAGCTATATGAGAATCTCAGCCAGTGCTGGAAAAAGGCGGCAAAGCGTCTGCAGCAGCTTCTTGACTTGCTGAGGAAAAAAACCACCAGGCCTTGTTCATTCTGGCAAAAGCAGAAAAATGCACAAGCCCACCAACAGAAGGCTTGCTGCAGCGTTCACTCTGCCAAACCAAGCTGTGTGTTCTACAGAGCACACCCATGGAAATCAAGCAAAAAACCAGTAACATATTTGCTCTTGCTTCTATGGACACGAAAAACACCAACTGTAGCAGAGTCTCACCCAGTACTGGAGAAGGCAGGAAAGTTGCTGTAGCAGCTTCTCTACTTGCTGGCAACACTGAAAGCGCCAAGAGGGCTTGTGCTTGGACGAAATCCGGAAAGCACAAGCACAGCAAAAGGTAGCTGATTGCACTCTTTTCTCCCCAAAGAAAAAGAAGAAATAAAAACAAGTTCTGCGTTCCACATAGCACTTACCTAGAAATCAATCCAAAAAGTCTGGAGAAAGGACTAACAGCAACAGTGGCAGAATGTGAAGCGGTGCTGGAAAAGGCAGAAAAGTGTCTACAGTAGCTTCCTTGCTTACTGCGAACACAGAAAACCAACAAGGAGGTTCATTCTATCAAGCCGAGAAAGCTGACTGCACTGTTCACTGTGACAAACAAAGCGCTGTGGTCTCTACTGCTCTGAGAGACAAAGGCAGCAAACTAGCCCGCTACACCTTTGCTCTTCCTACTGCAGATGTGAAAAACACCATCTTTATCAGCCTCGCACAAAGTGGTGGAAAAGGCAGGAGACTCGCTTCAGCAGCTCGCTTGCTGAGAAAAACACAAAGCCTACAGGGCTAGTTGATTCCCGCAAACCGAGAAAGCAGAAGCACACTACAGAAAGCTGACTGCACTGTTTACTCTGCCAAACCAAGCTGTGTGTTCTACAGAGCACACCCATGGAAATCAAGCCAAGAAGGCAGTAACACCTTTGTACTTGCTACTCCACACATGGCAAACAACCATCTGCAGCAGAATCTCAGCCAGTGCTGGAGAAAGCAGGAAAGTTGCTGCAGCAGCTTCTTGGCTGGCTGGGAACACAGAAAAGCAATGGCCCTGTTCATTCCGGCACAAGCAGAAGCACACAGCAAGAAAGCTGACTGCACTCTTTGCAAAAGGAAGCTCTGTGCCCTCTACTGCTCTGCAAGAGAAATGGAGCGAAATAGTCAGCCACACCTTTCTACTTGCTACTGCACACATGGCAAACAGCATCTGCAGCAGAATCTCGGCCAGTGCTGGAGAAAGCAGGAAAGTTGATGCAGCTGCTTCTTTGCTTGCTAGGACCCACTAAAACCAACAGGACTCATGCTTGGCACAAAGCAAGAAAGCACGAGTACACCAACAGAAAGCTGACTGCGGTGTCCACTCTGCACAACAAAGCTGCGTGTTCTAGAGAGCACTTTCATGGAAATGAAGCAAATAAAACAGTAGCAAGTTTGCTCGTGCTTCCGCAGACTTGAAAAACACAAGCTATATGAGAATCTCAGCCAGTGCTGGAAAAAGGCGGCAAAGCGTCTGCAGCAGCTTCTTGACTTGCTGAGGAAAAAAACCACCAGGCCTTGTTCATTCTGGCAAAAGCAGAAAAATGCACAAGCCCACCAACAGAAGGCTTGCTGCAGCGTTCACTCTGCCAAACCAAGCTGTGTGTTCTACAGAGCACACCCATGGAAATCAAGCAAAAAGCCAGTAACATATTTGCTCTTGCTTCTATGGACACGAAAAACACCAACTGTAGCAGAGTCTCACCCAGTACTGGAGAAGGCAGGAAAGTTGCTGTAGCAGCTTCTCTAATTGCTGGCAACACTGAAAGCGCCAAGAGGGCTTGTGCTTGGACGAAATCAGGAAAGCACAAGCACAGCAAAAAATAGCTGATTGCACTCTTTTCTCCCCAAAGAAAAAGAAGAAGAAATAAAAACAAGTTCTGCGTTCCACATAGCACTTACCTAGAAATCAATCCAAAAAGTCTGGAGAAAGGACTAACAGCAACAGTGGCAGAATGTGAAGCGGTGCTGGAAAAGGCAGAAAAGTGTCTACAGTAGCTTCCTTGCTTACTGCGAACACAGAAAACCAACAAGGAGGTTCATTCTATCAAGCCGAGAAAGCTGACTGCACTGTTCACTGTGACAAACAAAGCGCTGTGGTCTCTACTGCTCTGAGAGACAAAGGCAGCAAACTAGCCCGCTACACCTTTGCTCTTTCTACTGCAGATGTGAAAAACACCATCTTTATCAGCCTCGCACAAAGTGGTGGAAAAGGCAGGAGACTCGCTTCAGCAGCTCGCTTGCTGAGAAAAACACAAAGCCTACAGGGCTAGTTGATTCCCGCAAACCGAGAAAGCAGAAGCACACTACAGAAAGCTGACTGCACTGTTTACTCTGCCAAACCAAGCTGTGTGTTCTACAGAGCACACCCATGGAAATCAAGCCAAGAAGGCAGTAACACCTTTGTACTTGCTACTCCACACATGGCAAACAACCATCTGCAGCAGAATCTCAGCCAGTGCTGGAGAAAGCAGGAAAGTTGCTGCAGCAGCTTCTTGGCTGGCTGGGAACACAGAAAAGCAATGGCCCTGTTCATTCCGGCACAAGCAGAAGCACACAGCAAGAAAGCTGACTGCACCCTTTGCAAAAGGAAGCTCTGTGCCCTCTACTGCTCTGCAAGAGAAATGGAGCGAAATAGTCAGCCACACCTTTCTACTTGCTACTGCACACATGGCAAACAGCATCTGCAGCAGAATCTCGGCCAGTGCTGGAGAAAGCAGGAAAGTTGCTGCAGCAGCTTCTTGGCTGGCTGGGAACACAGAAAAGCAATGGCCCTGTTCATTCCGGCACAAGCAGAAGCACACAGCAAGAAAGCTGACTGCACTCTTTGCAAAAGGAAGCTCTGTGCCCTCTACTGCTCTGCAAGAGAAATGGAGCGAAATAGTCAGCCACACCTTTCTACTTGCTACTGCACACATGGCAAACAGCATCTGCAGCAGAATCTCGGCCAGTGCTGGAGAAAGCAGGAAAGTTGATGCAGCTGCTTCTTTGCTTGCTAGGACCCACTAAAACCAACAGGACTCATGCTTGGCACAAAGCAAGAAAGCACGAGTACACCAACAGAAAGCTGACTGCGGTGTCCACTCTGCACAACAAAGCTGCGTGTTCTAGAGAGCACTTTCATGGAAATGAAGCAAATAAAACAGTAGCAAGTTTGCTCGTGCTTCCGCAGACTTGAAAAACACAAGCTATATGAGAATCTCAGCCAGTGCTGGAAAAAGGCGGCAAAGCGTCTGCAGCAGCTTCTTGACTTGCTGAGGAAAAAAACCACCAGGCCTTGTTCATTCTGGCAAAAGCAGAAAAATGCACAAGCCCACCAACAGAAGGCTTGCTGCAGCGTTCACTCTGCCAAACCAAGCTGTGTGTTCTACAGAGCACACCCATGGAAATCAAGCAAAAAACCAGTAACATATTTGCTCTTGCTTCTATGGACACGAAAAACACCAACTGTAGCAGAGTCTCACCCAGTACTGGAGAAGGCAGGAAAGTTGCTGTAGCAGCTTCTCTACTTGCTGGCAACACTGAAAGCGCCAAGAGGGCTTGTGCTTGGACGAAATCCGGAAAGCACAAGCACAGCAAAAGGTAGCTGATTGCACTCTTTTCTCCCCAAAGAAAAAGAAGAAATAAAAACAAGTTCTGCGTTCCACATAGCACTTACCTAGAAATCAATCCAAAAAGTCTGGAGAAAGGACTAACAGCAACAGTGGCAGAATGTGAAGCGGTGCTGGAAAAGGCAGAAAAGTGTCTACAGTAGCTTCCTTGCTTACTGCGAACACAGAAAACCAACAAGGAGGTTCATTCTATCAAGCCGAGAAAGCTGACTGCACTGTTCACTGTGACAAACAAAGCGCTGTGGTCTCTACTGCTCTGAGAGACAAAGGCAGCAAACTAGCCCGCTACACCTTTGCTCTTCCTACTGCAGATGTGAAAAACACCATCTTTATCAGCCTCGCACAAAGTGGTGGAAAAGGCAGGAGACTCGCTTCAGCAGCTCGCTTGCTGAGAAAAACACAAAGCCTACAGGGCTAGTTGATTCCCGCAAACCGAGAAAGCAGAAGCACACTACAGAAAGCTGACTGCACTGTTTACTCTGCCAAACCAAGCTGTGTGTTCTACAGAGCACACCCATGGAAATCAAGCCAAGAAGGCAGTAACACCTTTGTACTTGCTACTCCACACATGGCAAACAACCATCTGCAGCAGAATCTCAGCCAGTGCTGGAGAAAGCAGGAAAGTTGCTGCAGCAGCTTCTTGGCTGGCTGGGAACACAGAAAAGCAATGGCCCTGTTCATTCCGGCACAAGCAGAAGCACACAGCAAGAAAGCTGACTGCACTCTTTGCAAAAGGAAGCTCTGTGCCCTCTACTGCTCTGCAAGAGAAATGGAGCGAAATAGTCAGCCACACCTTTCTACTTGCTACTGCACACATGGCAAACAGCATCTGCAGCAGAATCTCGGCCAGTGCTGGAGAAAGCAGGAAAGTTGCTGCAGCAGCTTCTTGGCTGGCTGGGAACACAGAAAAGCAATGGCCCTGTTCATTCCGGCACAAGCAGAAGCACACAGCAAGAAAGCTGACTGCACTCTTTGCAAAAGGAAGCTCTGTGCCCTCTACTGCTCTGCAAGAGAAATGGAGCGAAATAGTCAGCCACACCTTTCTACTTGCTACTGCACACATGGCAAACAGCATCTGCAGCAGAATCTCAGCCAGTGCTGGAGAAAGCAGGAAAGTTGATGCAGCTGCTTCTTTGCTTGCTAGGACCCACTAAAACCAACAGGACTCATGCTTGGCACAAAGCAAGAAAGCACGAGTACACCAACAGAAAGCTGACTGCGGTGTCCACTCTGCACAACAAAGCTGCGTGTTCTAGAGAGCACTTTCATGGAAATGAAGCAAATAAAACAGTAGCAAGTTTGCTCGTGCTTCCGCAGACTTGAAAAACACAAGCTATATGAGAATCTCAGCCAGTGCTGGAAAAAGGCGGCAAAGCGTCTGCAGCAGCTTCTTGACTTGCTGAGGAAAAAAACCACCAGGCCTTGTTCATTCTGGCAAAAGCAGAAAAATGCACAAGCCCACCAACAGAAGGCTTGCTGCAGCGTTCACTCTGCCAAACCAAGCTGTGTGTTCTACAGAGCACACCCATGGAAATCAAGCAAAAAACCAGTAACATATTTGCTCTTGCTTCTATGGACACGAAAAACACCAACTGTAGCAGAGTCTCACCCAGTACTGGAGAAGGCAGGAAAGTTGCTGTAGCAGCTTCTCTACTTGCTGGCAACACTGAAAGCGCCAAGAGGGCTTGTGCTTGGACGAAATCCGGAAAGCACAAGCACAGCAAAAGGTAGCTGATTGCACTCTTTTCTCCCCAAAGAAAAAGAAGAAATAAAAACAAGTTCTGCGTTCCACATAGCACTTACCTAGAAATCAATCCAAAAAGTCTGGAGAAAGGACTAACAGCAACAGTGGCAGAATGTGAAGCGGTGCTGGAAAAGGCAGAAAAGTGTCTACAGTAGCTTCCTTGCTTACTGCGAACACAGAAAACCAACAAGGAGGTTCATTCTATCAAGCCGAGAAAGCTGACTGCACTGTTCACTGTGACAAACAAAGCGCTGTGGTCTCTACTGCTCTGAGAGACAAAGGCAGCAAACTAGCCCGCTACACCTTTGCTCTTCCTACTGCAGATGTGAAAAACACCATCTTTATCAGCCTCGCACAAAGTGGTGGAAAAGGCAGGAGACTCGCTTCAGCAGCTCGCTTGCTGAGAAAAACACAAAGCCTACAGGGCTAGTTGATTCCCGCAAACCGAGAAAGCAGAAGCACACTACAGAAAGCTGACTGCACTGTTTACTCTGCCAAACCAAGCTGTGTGTTCTACAGAGCACACCCATGGAAATCAAGCCAAGAAGGCAGTAACACCTTTGTACTTGCTACTCCACACATGGCAAACAACCATCTGCAGCAGAATCTCAGCCAGTGCTGGAGAAAGCAGGAAAGTTGCTGCAGCAGCTTCTTGGCTGGCTGGGAACACAGAAAAGCAATGGCCCTGTTCATTCCGGCACAAGCAGAAGCACACAGCAAGAAAGCTGACTGCACTCTTTGCAAAAGGAAGCTCTGTGCCCTCTACTGCTCTGCAAGAGAAATGGAGCGAAATAGTCAGCCACACCTTTCTACTTGCTACTGCACACATGGCAAACAGCAACTGCAGCAGAATCTCGGCCAGTGCTGGAGAAAGCAGGAAAGTTGATGCAGCTGCTCCTTTGCTTGCTAGGACCCACTAAAACCAACAGGACTCATGCTTGGCACAAAGCAAGAAAGCACGAGTACACCAACAGAAAGCTGACTGCGGTGTCCACTCTGCACAACAAAGCTGCGTGTTCTAGAGAGCACTTTCATGGAAATGAAGCAAATAAAACAGTAGCAAGTTTGCTCGTGCTTCCGCAGACATGAAAAACACAAGCTATATGAGAATCTCAGCCAGTGCTGGAAAAAGGCGGCAAAGCGTCTGCAGCAGCTTCTTGACTTGCTGAGGAAAAAAACCACCAGGCCTTGTTCATTCTGGCAAAAGCAGAAAAATGCACAAGCCCACCAACAGAAGGCTTGCTGCAGCGTTCACTCTGCCAAACCAAGCTGTGTGTTCTACAGAGCACACCCATGGAAATCAAGCAAAAAACCAGTAACATATTTGCTCTTGCTTCTATGGACACGAAAAACACCAACTGTAGCAGAGTCTCACCCAGTACTGGAGAAGGCAGGAAAGTTGCTGTAGCAGCTTCTCTACTTGCTGGCAACACTGAAAGCGCCAAGAGGGCTTGTGCTTGGACGAAATCAGGAAAGCACAAGCACAGCAAAAGGTAGCTGATTGCACTCTTTTCTCCCCAAAGAAAAAGAAGGAGAAATAAAAACAAGTTCTGCGTTCCACATAGCACTTACCTAGAAATCAATCCAAAAAGTCTGGAGAAAGGACTAACAGCAACAGTGGCAGAATGTGAAGCGGTGCTGGAAAAGGCAGAAAAGTGTCTACAGTAGCTTCCTTGCTTACTGCGAACACAGAAAACCAACAAGGAGGTTCATTCTATCAAGCCGAGAAAGCTGACTGCACTGTTCACTGTGACAAACAAAGCGCTGTGGTCTCTACTGCTCTGAGAGACAAAGGCAGCAAACTAGCCCGCTACACCTTTGCTCTTCCTACTGCAGATGTGAAAAACACCATCTTTATCAGCCTCGCACAAAGTGGTGGAAAAGGCAGGAGACTCGCTTCAGCAGCTCGCTTGCTGAGAAAAACACAAAGCCTACAGGGCTAGTTGATTCCCGCAAACCGAGAAAGCAGAAGCACACTACAGAAAGCTGACTGCACTGTTTACTCTGCCAAACCAAGCTGTGTGTTCTACAGAGCACACCCATGGAAATCAAGCCAAGAAGGCAGTAACACCTTTGTACTTGCTACTCCACACATGGCAAACAACCATCTGCAGCAGAATCTCAGCCAGTGCTGGAGAAAGCAGGAAAGTTGCTGCAGCAGCTTCTTGGCTGGCTGGGAACACAGAAAAGCAATGGCCCTGTTCATTCCGGCACAAGCAGAAGCACACAGCAAGAAAGCTGACTGCACTCTTTGCAAAAGGAAGCTCTGTGCCCTCTACTGCTCTGCAAGAGAAATGGAGCAAAATAGTCAGCCACACCTTTCTACTTGCTACTGCACACATGGCAAACAGCATCTGCAGCAGAATCTCAGCCAGTGCTGGAGAAAGCAGGAAAGTTGATGCAGCTGCTTCTTTGCTTGCTAGGAACCACTAAAACCAACAGGACTCATGCTTGGCACAAAGCAAGAAAGCACGAGTACACCAACAGAAAGCTGACTGCGGTGTCCACTCTGCACAACAAAGCTGCGTGTTCTAGAGAGCACTTTCATGGAAACGAAGCAAATAAAACAGTAGCAAGTTTGCTTGTGCTTCCGCAGACATGAAAAACACAAGCTATATGAGAATCTCAGCCAGTGCTGGAAAAAGGCGGCAAAGCGTCTGCAGCAGCTTCTTGACTTGCTGAGGAAAAAAACCACCAGGCCTTGTTCATTCTGGCAAAAGCAGAAAAATGCACAAGCCCACCAACAGAAGGCTTGCTGCAGCGTTCACTCTGCCAAACCAAGCTGTGTGTTCTACAGAGCACACCCATGGAAATCAAGCAAAAAACCAGTAACATATTTGCTCTTGCTTCTATGGACACGAAAAACACCAACTGTAGCAGAGTCTCACCCAGTACTGGAGAAGGCAGGAAAGTTGCTGTAGCAGCTTCTCTAATTGCTGGCAACACTGAAAGCACCAAGAGGGCTTGTGCTTGGACGAAATCCGGAAAGCACAAGCACAGCAAAAGGTAGCTGATTGCACTCTTTTCTCCGCAAAAGAAAAGAAAAAAACAAAACAAGTTGTGCTTTCCACATAGCACTTACCTAGAAATCAATCCAAAAAGTCTGGAGAAAGGACTAACAGCAACAGTGGCAGAATGTGAAGCGGTGCTGGAAAAGGCAGAAAAGTGTCTACAGTAGCTTCCTTGCTTACTGCGAACACAGAAAACCAACAAGGAGGTTCATTCTATCAAGCCGAGAAAGCTGACTGCACTGTTCACTGTGACAAACAAAGCGCTGTGGTCTCTACTGCTCTGAGAGACAAAGGCAGCAAACTAGCCCGCTACACCTTTGCTCTTTCTACTGCAGATGTGAAAAACACCATCTTTATCAGCCTCGCACAAAGTGGTGGAAAAGGCAGGAGACTCGCTTCAGCAGCTCGCTTGCTGAGAAAAACACAAAACCTACAGGGCTAGTAGATTCCCGCAAACCGAGAAAGCAGTAGCACACTACAGAAAGCTGACTGCACTGTTTACTCTGCCAAACCAAGCTGTGTGTTCTACAGAGCACACCCATGGAAATCAAGCCAAGAAGGCAGTAACACCTTTGTACTTGCTACTCCACACATGGCAAACAACCATCTGCAGCAGAATCTCAGCCAGTGCTGGAGAAAGCAGGAAAGTTGCTGCAGCAGCTTCTTGGCTGGCTGGGAACACAGAAAAGCAATGGCCCTGTTCATTCCGGCACAAGCAGAAGCACACAGCAAGAAAGCTGACTGCACTCTTTGCAAAAGGAAGCTCTGTGCCCTCTACTGCTCTGCAAGAGAAATGGAGCGAAATAGTCAGCCACACCTTTCTACTTGCTACTGCACACATGGCAAACACCATCTGCAGCAGAATCTCAGCCAGTGCTTGTTAAAAATAAGACGCTTGACACGGCCAATATATCAAGCAGCAATTTAATAATTAATTAATTAACATGGTAAAGTGTTAGCATAGAGGCAGCGCTGGGTTCAGTGGTAGGGGTTTTCCCTTCCAACTGCACACCCATTGCTGGTTTTGATGGTATTTTATACATATTCATAAGCTTTCTCAGCAGTTTCCATTTCTAGTTTTAACGTCACAATTCAATACTTAACAGCCATAAATCTATAGATTGTCCTGTATAATTCTATGGACCATTGTGATCTATTCTGATATTTCAATACTCCAGGATGTACTTCCAGGATATGTTTTTCCAGGTGGTGGGATCTGGCTTCCAGATGTGGGGGTCCCATCTCTATTTTCAAGTCTATCAATCTCCTAGGCTGTTGTCCAGTTTCCTTCTCCAGGAGTCATAAATCAGTGAGCTGAAGTCATATCTTCATGCCCAGGATGTTTTCCCACTTTGTGTGAGGCTTGAGCCCCCTCCTTTTTCCTTCTTTTGTCTGAAAGAAAACCTTTTTGCACTCTAAAACTACAGTTTAAAATTCTTTAATACAAAGCAAGCTTCTAAAGTTATAATTAAAGGACACTAATTGCAGAATAGCTTGAGACTTATAATAGATAATTGCAAGCAAAAGATTTATTCAAAAACTTCTTTCCATGCTTTCCTCAGCTGTTTATTAGAACTCATCTTTATAACTGTCCCATGGCTGTGTTCCATCACTATGATTACACAGATTTTCTTCATTTCCCTGACACGAAACATAACTTTGTATTTCACAGTCCCCACTCTGCTTGTATAAATTTTTATTTATCTTGCTTTTTCGTGTCTGGGTTTCGAACCTGGCCAAAACTTTAGCAACTTTTCCCTCTTCATCTTTCTTCTTTAATTTCATTATTTTGGATATTTTAGATGTTTTCCTAAAATGGCCAAATTCCCCTGTAGCTAGTTCAGGGTCTACTGGCATCACAGCGACCTGCATACCTTGTATCACAGAGTGGATAAGCCGAACAAAGCATGGAATTAAGCAAGGTAAAAACAACAATCCAGTCAATGAACATAATATTATAAATACTATTTTCTTCTACTAAGCCCCCCCTCCAAACAACTGGTCCCACCATGAAGCTTGAAGGATAGAATTCTATTTTTGAACAGGCATTTGTTTGTTACTTAAATATCCTTTTGGGTTTTGTGGCCACCACCGATTTTAGAGAAATTTGTGGTATACATTTTCCTGCAAGGGGTTTCCCCTACCTTTGTCTCAAAATCTTTCTCTTTCTTGGCTATGGATTCCTGGCCTATCACTACATTTGTCAATACCCATCCTTCTGTCCGTTCTTCAGGTTTTGTAATTTCTGTTCGCTTCTACTTTAACATTTGTGCTACTTCTAACTCTTCTCCTCTCTAAGGCTATTGCCCTGTCATTTGGGTCCCACTACAAATCTAGCACTTGGAAATATTTAATTCTATTACAATTCATTGCATTAAATCTATAAACAAATTCTCCAAAAGTGGAAAGGTCTAACTCTGGCAGCTGTTTCTTTAATTTCTCATACAAATTTGGGGAAGCAACTTTAGATTCAGAGTGGGTTTTCAACCCTTCTACTGCTTTCTGCACTAAATTCTCCCCATATTGAACTCCTTCCCCATCAGTGTATCCCCACATACTTGCTTTGGTAAAACATATATATTCTTCTCTTCTTGGACATGTCTGGTAATTACAGCCAGCTCCTCCTCTTGCTCTTAAATTCCTTTACATCCAAAACTCCCTTGCTCTTCACAAACACTTAACTGACTTTCATCATAACTACCTTTGTTTATATGGGTGTGACCAACAAAGGATATCGTTGTGACTCCTCTCCATTTCACTGACTGGTGACATGGGTGACAATTGTCAATTGCCGTGGCAGTGCTTACACACATGATCAGGTATATAATGAGAGGTCCAGTATGACATGCCTTTCCACCCCTCCAACCTATTGGGTTGCTGCCAACAGTTGGGATTTTCATCTTCTTGGTGGCAAAGGTAGAGGTCAATCTGGTCTTGCCCTCTATTTATTCTTACCTGAGAATTGTTGGCAGGCCCACTGAAGCTCTGTGCTACTCCTTTACTTTACTTCAGTATCTGTCTGGTATCCAATTGTTGTAATCACACTCAATTCTTTCTAATTTTGCCTTTGCTTCTTCTTGCAGATCGATCCCAGCCCGTGTCCCGTGCAACCAGGTCTCCTACCAACCCTTATCACCTACTTTGATGTATCCTTTCTCTACTGCAGCCCTTAGTGTTCTATCTGTCTCTTTCTCTATCTCATCCCTACAACTCTAGCAAAGGGTACTAGGGATCCTTGCCCCCACCAAGTTTGTATACCACAATTTCTGACACTCAATGCACCTGAAACAACCCCAGGGAAAACATTTACAGTTTTGGGTAGGACATTTCACTTTCCTTGGAAGGTTTTGATTCTGAAACCTCAGGTACAAGAGTTTCTGAAACATGCATCAATCCTTTTTAAGTCTTATTTTCAGTCCTCTAGGAGCAGATGAGATTTTCCACTGAAGCTCGGCCGGTGCCTCTGTTGGTGGTCCCACTGGTCCTTTAATCGTGATGTGTGGGTCTAGCCTTTCTCTGCAGTCTGGATGGCTGTATCAGTGGTTAAGGGGTTAAATATGGGCCTTCCCATTTAGAAGATAAGGTCTCCTCTTTGCAGCTTTTAACCAGCACTCAATCACTTGGTTTTATTTTATGTATGTTAAATCTTAGAGGGGTAGATTGAGCCAATATTCCTTTTCTCTCAACTCTAATACATGTTGTCTAATTCTTTGGATATATTTCTGAATAGTCATATCTTCAACTATTACTGATGTTTGGGGTATCTCCTGGGAATATGACATTCCATAAAGCATTTCGTATGCTGATAGCCCAGTATCTGCATTAGGAAGTGTTCTTATATTAAGCAATGCTAAAGGTAAACATTTTTTCTAGGACATTCTGGTTTCAGTCATTAATTTGGTTAAATGCTGTTTTATAGTTTGGTCCTTCTTTTCTACCTTCACAGAGCTCTGAGGGTGCCAAGGGGGTATGGTATTCTCAGGAAATACCCATGGCTTGTGTTACCCCTTTGATGACACTAGAGGTAAAATGGGAGCCTTAATCAGAATCACTGGCTCGAATAACCCCAAATCGGGGAATAATTTGTTTTAATAGTATTTTAATTACAAATTTGGCCGTGGCCCTTAAAGCTGGGTAAGCTTCTACCCAGTGAATTAGTTGATCTACTACTACTAACAGATACTTCTACTTACTGACATTTGGAAGCTCAGCATAATCTACCTGAACTCTTTCAAAAGGTCTATAGGCTATTTTCTTACTGCCCCCCCCCCGTTGAAGTTTGCCTCATTACCTTTTTGTTGACTCTCTGACAAGTAACACGCCTCTGCGTTACTTGCTTTGCTATTTCAAAAAAATCTCAATACACCCATTATATTTAAAAAAAATGATCACACAAGGCTCTGGTTCTTCAATGACTATGCTGATGTAATTGGCTCAAAATCTTTTGTGCATAGGCTTTGGACAAAATTTCCCACCTATCTAAGAGTACTCCTTTTCTTTGTTCTTTCTTAGTATCTAATTTCTTTATAGCTTCTTGGGAGCTATAAAATTTTTTTGGACTTCTCTTTGAACTTTTGTTATAATATTCAACTGAATTGTTTCTTTCAATTCAAAAGCTGCCTCTTTTTGCAGCTTGGTCAGCTATGTTATTTCCTCTTGCTAA
The DNA here is from genome assembly GCF_021018805.1 of Prinia subflava. Lineage (NCBI taxonomy): Eukaryota > Metazoa > Chordata > Aves > Passeriformes > Cisticolidae > Prinia > Prinia subflava. The sequence goes on along the minus strand of NC_086250.1, from coordinate 23,719,594 downwards.
ATAGCTTGTGTTTCTTTGGTGACCTTTTACATGTGTAACAGCTATTTTTTCTGGTCTTTTTAATGATACAAGCACTTTAAGTATTAATTCTTGATAGATCAACCATTTTCTTTGGGTATTGATCAAACTTCTCTCTTTCCAAATCTTCTTAAAAGTATGTACAATTCTAAAAGTATACTTTGTATAAATAGTCTCCACTTTGTCTTTTAACAGTTCTAAAGCCTGGTATAACGCATATAACTCCCGGGCTTGTGCGGGCCAGCTGGAACTTAATCTTTTCCTTTCTACTGTCAACATGTTTCCTCCCTTTACAATTGCATATCCTGACCTCTGCTTCCTTTCTAATACTTTGGAGGAGCTATTGATGAAATATTTCTCCCCTTCAGATAATTTTATTTTTTTTTTTTTGTTTCAGTTAAATCTGGTCTTACTTTAGTTTGTAATTCAATTAACTCTACAAAATCATGAATCTGTTCTCTAGTTAACTTCTGATATAAAAATTTTGCTTTTTGACTATACTTTTTTATCTACTGCCTACAATACTTTAATAGCTTTACCAGCTGTCTTATCTCTCCCTTTGTTCTGGGAGAAGGTAAGGCAAGTATGCCCGATACTCATTCGGGGTCTAGTTTCTTTGTTCTTTTACTTAACTAATGACCCAAATACTTCATTTGTGCTTCTACAAATTGCAACTTGGACATTGAAGCTTTCAAACCCTTTTGCTCTAAGAAGTTTAATAGCTTAATTGTGGCTTCTCTTGGGCCCCAGGAACTGATCTAGTTTATCAGACATCCCCATTTCCTTTTTAAGGGCTCTCACATCCCCAGTGTTCAGTGGTACTGATACATATCTAATAGCTGTCCTCCCCTTCCCCCTTGGTATCTTGCTATTAGTACTTTCCTTAATGGATCTAACTGGCCCCTTTTGCTCTCATCATCACTGTCCTTGCGCCTTTCTGCCCGAACTGTCTCCCTGCTTCTATGTGCAGGTGGTGAATCTGGAGGACGAGGCAGAGCCACAGGGGCTTGAGGTGCAAGCAGTGCCACAGGGGCTTGAGGTGCAAGCAGTGCCATAGGGGCTTGAGGTGCTGGGGGTGCTGGATTAGGCACCTCTGGTGGGGCAGCTGGTTGTGGTAGATAAGGGGGGAGGTTGTGTAAGTGGCCTCATGGATTCTTCTCCTTTTTGGTTTTTAAAGCATACAGGGGAGAAGGCCAGGACTTGTGCTATAAAGCAGCATAATCGCTCTCTTCCTGGTTAATTGGATCCTTTTTATTTACACAGGCATTTAGGGCCTGACAGATCCACCCCTCAGATGACCCGTACATTGGCCAGTACAAATTATCAGGTTGTGTCATTTCTTTAGTCCATTCCATCATACAGTATTTCATCATTTTCTCTTTACTTTTTCCTTTCCTGGATTTACATTCATCCTAAAATTTTAACATTAACCCCAGGGGACTGTCCTGTGGTATATCTGGTAAAAAGCTCCCTCTTTTCCTAGTACCTTTAGTACTTCTATTTTCCTGTTGGTTTATACCAACCCCTGGGTCCTTGCCTTGGCATTGACCCATCCTAAGAAACGGGTATTCCCTCACTTGCCTCGACCACACTCTTTCTGACTTCAGTAATGAAAGGCCTTCCTATTTTCTCACTTGTCTAGGATTTCTTTAATAAAAAGTCCCTTCAACCAATACCGCTTCCCGCCTCTGATTTACTGTAAAGAAATCCCCCCCAGCTATTGCTGCATCCCGCCCCCGACCTTTTTATATGAAAGAATTCCCTTTACCAACACTCGCTTTGTTCCTTCACCTGCCGCTCCCCTCGCGGAGACACGGAACCGAGGTTAGAAGAACTCCACAATCACTTCGTGGTCAGACCACGTCTCACACACACACCACTCACACTCTCGCACGTGTGTACCCGTTCTTAGCCCACCTAACCAAGCGATACTTACAGCCTCCTTTTCTCGCCTGGGTCTCTGTGCATGAGTTATTACAGGTGAATTTCACTGCAGCTTTATCCGGGAGCTCAAAATCCTTTGCTCACAATTTACCTCAAGGATCTCTTTCTCCCTGAAAGATTCCCCAGTCACTCAGGGCCACCTGAGGCAAAAGCCTGCAAGGTGGGGCGCCTCCCCGAGATCAGGGGCCTCCCTCAATGGATTGGAGATGCCCGCATTCTCCACCAAATTGTTAAAAATAAGACGCTTGACACGGCCAATATATCAAGCAGCAATTTAATAATTAATTAATTAACATGGTAAAGTGTGAGCAAAGAGGCAGCGCTGGGTACAGTGGTAGGGGTTTTCCCTTCCAACTGCACACCCATTGCTGGTTTTGATGGTATTTTATACATATTCATAAGCTTTCTCAGCAGTTTCCATTTCTAGTTTTAACGTCACAATTCAATACTTAACAGCCATAAATCTATAGATTGTCCTGTATAATTCTATGGACCATTGTGATCTATTCTGATATTTCAATACTCCAGGATGTACTTCCAGGATATGTTTTTCCAGGTGGTGGGATCTGGCTTCCAGATGTGGGGGTCCCATCTCTATATTCAAGTCTATCAATCTCCTAGGCTGTTGTCCAGTTTCCTTCTCCAGGAGTCATAAATCAGTGAGCTGAAGTCATATCTTCATGCCCAGGATGTTTTCCCACTTTGTGTGAGGCTTGAGCCCCCTCCTTTTTCCTTCTTTTGTCTAAAAGAAAACCTTTTTGCACTCTAAAACTACAGTTTAAAATTCTTTAATAAAAAGCAAGCTTCTAAAGTTATAATTAAAGGACACTAATTGCAGAATAGCTTGAGACTTATAATAGATAATTGCAAGCAAAAGATTTATTCAAAAACTACTTTCCATGCTTTCCTCAGCTGTTAATTAGAACTCATCTTTATAACTGTCCCATGGCTGTGTTCCATCACTATGATTACACAGATTTTCTTCATTTCCCTGACACGAAACATAACTTTGTATTTCACATGCTGGAGAAAGCAGGAAAGTTGATGCAGCTGCTTCTTTGCTTGCTAGGACCCACTAAAACCAACAGGACTCATGCTTGGCACAAAGCAAGAAAGCACGAGTACACCAACAGAAAGCTGACTGCGGTGTCCACTCTGCACAACAAAGCTGCGTGTTCTAGAGAGCACTTTCATGGAAATGAAGCAAATAAAACAGTAGCAAGTTTGCTCGTGCTTCCACAGACTTGAAAAACACAAGCTATATGAGAATCTCAGCCAGTGCTGGAAAAAGGCGGCAAAGCGTCTGCAGCAGCTTCTTGACTTGCTGAGGAAAAAAACCACCAGGCCTTGTTCATTCTGGCAAAAGCAGAAAAATGCACAAGCCCACCAACAGAAGGCTTGCTGCAGCGTTCACTCTGCCAAACCAAGCTGTGTGTTCTACAGAGCACACCCATGGAAATCAAGCAAAAAACCAGTAACATATTTGCTCTTGCTTCTATGGACACGAAAAACGCCAACTGTAGCAGAGTCTCACCCAGTACTGGAGAAGGCAGGAAAGTTGCTGTAGCAGCTTCTCTACTTGCTGGCAACACTGAAAGCGCCAAGAGGGCTTGTGCTTGGACGAAATCAGGAAAGCACAAGCACAGCAAAAGGTAGCTGATTGCACTCTTTTCTCCGCAAAAAAAAAGAGAAAAACAAAACAAGTTGTGCTTTCCACATAGCACTTACCTAGAAATCAATCCAAAAAGTCTGGAGAAAGGACTAACAGCAACAGTGGCAGAATGTGAAGCGGTGCTGGAAAAGGCAGAAAAGTGTCTACAGTAGCTTCCTTGCTTACTGCGAACACAGAAAACCAACAAGGAGGTTCATTCTATCAAGCCGAGAAAGCTGACTGCACTGTTCACTGTGACAAACAAAGCGCTGTGGTCTCTACTGCTCTGAGAGACAAAGGCAGCAAACTAGCCCGCTACACCTTTGCTCTTTCTACTGCAGATGTGAAAAACACCATCTTTATCAGCCTCGCACAAAATGGTGGAAAAGGCAGAAGACTCGCTTCAGCAGCTCGCTTGCTGAGAAAAACACAAAACCTACAGGGCTAGTAGATTCCCGCAAACCGAGAAAGCAGTAGCACACTACAGAAAGCTGACTGCACTGTTTACTCTGCCAAACCAAGCTGTGTGTTCTACAGAGCACACCCATGGAAATCAAGCCAAGAAGGCAGTAACACCTTTGTACTTGCTACTCCACACATGGCAAACAACCATCTGCAGCAGAATCTCAGCCAGTGCTGGAGAAAGCAGGAAAGTTGCTGCAGCAGC